>NC_069508.1:206088113-206325613 GCF_027579735.1 Bombina bombina
TCCGTGTACTTTAGCTTTGGTATTGGTATCCCACAAGTAATGGATGATCCGTGGACTGGATACACCTTACAAGAGAAAACATCATTTATGCTTACCTGATAAATGTATTTCTCTTGTGGTGTATCCAGTCCACGGCCCGCCCTGTCATTTTAAGGCAGGTATATTTTATTTTTAAACTACAGTCACCACTGCACCCTATGGCTTCTCCTTTCTCTTGCTTGTCTTCGGTCGAATGACTGGAGGTGGCAGTTAGGGGAGGAGCTATATAGACAGCTCTGCTGTGGGTGATCCTCTTGCAGCTTCCTGTTGGGAAGGAGAATATCCCACAAGTAATGGATGATCCGTGGACTGGATACACCACAAGAGAAATAAATTTATCAAGTAAGCATAAATTATGTTTTTCTGGATTTATACAGGTTTAGTATGCACACAGAAAATACTTAGCACTCTGTTTATGACATATCCCTGGGATGAGGGTACATTTTCAATGGCAGTTCTGTGACTCAGAAGCAACACATATCTTTTTCTCCAACATAGGTGTGTCCGGTCCACGGCGTCATCCTTACTTGGGGGATATTCTCCTCCCCAACAGGAAATGGCAAAGAGCCCAGCAAAGCTGGTCACATGATCCCTCCTAGGCTCCGCCTTCCCCAGTCATTCTCTTTGCCGTTGTACAGGCAACATCTCCACGGAGATGGCTTAGAGTTTTTTGGTGTTTAACTGTAGTTTTTATTATTCAATCAAGAGTTTGTTATTTTAAAATAGTGCTGGTATGTACTATTTACTCTGAAACAGAAAAGAGATGAAGATTTCTGTTTGTAAGAGGAAAATGATTTTAGCAACCGTTACTAAAATCGATGGCTGTTTCCACACAGGACTGTTGAGAGGAATTAACTTCAGTTGGGGGAAACAGTGAGCAGACTTTGGCTGCTTGAGGTATGACACATTTCTAACAAGACTTGGTAATGCTGGAAGCTGTCATTTTCCCTATGGGATCCGGTAAGCCATTTCTATTACATAAGAAAAAAAGGGCTTCACAAGGGCTTTTAAGACTGTAGACATTTTCTTCATAGCTTTGAGGAATTATTTTATTCTTGGGAATTATGTAAAATAACCGGCAGGCACTGTATTGGACACCTTATTTTCTAGGGGCTTTCCCTAATCATAGGCAGAGCCTCATTTTCGCGCCTCTATTGCGCACTTGTTTTTGGGAAGCATGACATGCAGATGCATGTGTGAGGAGCTCTGATACATAGAAAAGACTTTCTGAAGGCGTCATTTGGTATCGTATTCCCCTTTGGGCTTGGTTGGGTCTCAGCAAAGCAGATACCAGGGACTGTAAAGGGGTTAAATATAAAAACGGCTCTGGTTCCGTTATTTTAAGAGTTAAAGCTTTCAAATTTGGTGTGCAATACTTTTAAGGCTAGAACTGGCTGTGGCTCAACACGCAAGCAAACTGACAGGCAAGCACAGAGCCACAGGTTCAAATCCCCATACAGCACTAGCAGAATGTCTCCCAGACCTTTTGAAAATACCTTTCGTCCCTCCCCCTATATTTAAGAAATTGTTTCCTATGGTCGACCCCAGAAAGGACTTATGGCAGACAGTCCCCAAGGTCGAGGGGGCGGTTTCTACTCTAAACAAACGCACCACTATACCCATAGAAGATAGTTGTGCTTTCAAAGATCCTATGGATAAAAAATTAGAGGGTTTGCTTAAAAAGATGTTTGTTCAGCAAGGTTACCTTCTACAACCAATTTCATGCATTGTTCCTGTCACTACAGCAGCGTGTTTCTGGTTCGATGAACTAGAAAAGGCGCTCAATAAAGATTCTTCTTATGAGGAGATTTTGGACAGAATTCATGCTCTCAAATTGGCTAACTCTTTCACCCTAGACGCCACTTTGCAATTGGCTAGATTAGCGGCGAAAAATTCTGGGTTTGCTATTGTGGCGCGCAGAGCGCTTTGGCTAAAATCTTGGTCAGCGGATGCGTCTTCCAAGAACAAATTGCTTAACATTCCTTTCAAGGGGAAAACGCTGTTTGGCCCTGACTTGAAAGAGATTATTTCTGATATCACTGGGGGTAAGGGCCACGCCCTTCCTCAGGATAGGTCTTTCAAGGCCAAAAATAAACCTAATTTTCATCCCTTTCGCAGAAACGGACCAGCCCCAAGTGCTACGTCCTCTAAGCAAGAGGGTAATACTTCTCAAGCCAAGCCAGCCTGGAGGCCAATGCAAGGCTGGAACAAAGGTAAGCAGGCCAAGAAACCTGCCACTGCTACCAAGACAGCATGAGATGTTGGCCCCGGGACCGGATCTGGTGGGGGGCAGACTCTCTCTCTTCGCTCAGGCTTGGGCAAGAGATGTTCTGGATCCTTGGGCGCTAGAAATAGTCTCCCAAGGTTATCTTCTGGAATTCAAGGGGCTTCCCCCAAGGGGGAGGTTCCACAGGTCTCAATTGTCTTCAGACCACATAAAAAAACAGGCATTCTTACATTGTGTAGAAGACCTGTTAAAAATGGGAGTGATTCATCCTGTTCCATTAGGAGAACAAGGGATGGGGTTCTACTCCAATCTGTTTGTAGTTCCCAAAAAAGAGGGAACATTCAGACCAATCTTAGATCTCAAGATCCTAAACAAGTTTCTCAAGGTTCCATCGTTCAAAATGGAAACCATTCGAACAATTCTTCCATCCAGGAAGGTCAATTCATGACCACGGTGGATTTAAAGGATGCGTATCTACATATTCCTATCCACAAGGAACATCATTGGTTCCTAAGGTTCGCATTTCTGGACAAGCATTACCAGTTTGTGGCACTTCCGTTCGGATTAGCCACTGCTCCAAGAATTTTCACAAAGGTACTAGGGTCCCTTCTAGCGGGGCTAAGACCAAGGGGCATTGCAGTAGTACCTTACTTGGACGACATTCTGATTCAAGCGTCGTCCCTTCCACAAGCAAAGGCTCACACAGACATTGTCCTGGCCTTTCTCAGATCTCACGGGTGGAAAGTGAACGTAGAAAAAAGTTCTCTATCTCCGTCAACAAGGGTTCCCTTCTTGGGAACAATAATAGACTCCTTAGAAATGAGGATTTTTCTGACAGAGGCCAGAAAATCAAAACTTCTAAACTCTTGTCTAATACTTCATTCTGTTCCTCTTCCTTCCATAGCGCAGTGCATGGAAGTAATAGGTTTGATGGTAGCGGCAATGGACATAGTTCCTTTTGCGCGAATTCATCTAAGACCATTACAACTGTGCATGCTCAGTCAGTGGAATGGGGATTATACAGACTTGTCTCCGACGATACAAGTAGATCAGAGGACCAGAGATTCACTCCGTTGGTGGCTGTCCCTGGACAACCTGTCACAGGGGATGAGCTTCCGCAGACCAGAGTGGGTCATTGTCACGACCGACGCCAGTCTGGTGGGCTGGGGCGCGGTCTGGGGACCCCTGAAAGCTCAGGGTCTTTGGTCTCGGGAAGAATCTCTTCTCCCGATAAATATTCTGGAACTGAGAGCGATATTCAATGCTCTCAAGGCTTGGCCTCAACTAGCAAAGGCCAAATTCATACGGTTTCAATCAGACAACATGACGACTGTTGCGTACATCAACCATCAGGGGGGAACAAGGAGTTCCCTGGCGATGGAAGAAGTGACCAAAATCATTCAATGGGTGGAGACTCACTCCTGCCACTTGTCTGCAATCCACATCCCAGGAGTGGAAAATTGGGAAGCGGATTTTCTGAGTCGTCAGACATTTCATCCGGGGGAGTGGGAACTCCATCCGGAAATCTTTGCCCAAATCACTCAGTTGTGGGGCATTCCAGACATGGATCTGATGGCCTCTCGTCAGAACTTCAAGGTTCCTTGCTACGGGTCCAGATCCAGGGATCCCAAGGCGACTCTAGTAGATGCACTAGTAGCACCTTGGACCTTCAAACTAGCTTATGTATTCCCGCCGTTTCCTCTCATCCCCAGGCTGGTAGCCAGGATCAATCAGGAGAGGGCATCGGTGATCTTGATAGCTCCTGCGTGGCCACGCAGGACTTGGTATGCAGACCTGGTGAATATGTCATCGGCTCCACCATGGAAGCTACCTTTGAGACGGGACCTTCTTGTTCAAGGTCCGTTCGAACATCCGAATCTGGTCTCACTCCAACTGACTGCTTGGAGATTGAACGCTTGATCTTATCAAAGCGAGGGTTCTCAGATTCTGTCATTGATACTCTTGTTCAGGCCAGAAAGCCTGTGACTAGAAAAATCTACCACAAAATATGGAAAAAATATATCTGTTGGTGTGAATCTAATGGATTCCCTTGGGACAAGATAAAAATTCCTAAGATTCTATCCTTTCTTCAAGAAGGTTTGGAGAAAGGATTATCTGCAAGTTCTTTGAAGGGACAGATTTCTGCCTTGTCTGTGTTACTTCACAAAAAGCTGGCAGCTGTGCCAGATGTTCAAGCCTTTGTTCAGGCTCTGGTTAGAATCAAGCCTGTTTACAAACCTTTGACTCCTCCTTGGAGTCTCAATTTAGTTCTTTCAGTTCTTCAGGGGGTTCCGTTTGAACCCTTACATTCCGTTGATATTAAGTTATTATCTTGGAAAGTTTTGTTTTTGATTGCAATTTCTTTTGCTAGAAGAGTTTCAGAATTATCTGCTCTGCAGTGTTCTCCTCCTTATCTGGTGTTCCATGAAGATAAGGTGGTTTTGCGTACTAAACCTGGTTTTCTTCCGAAAGTTGTTTCTAACAAAAACATTAACCAGGAGATAGTCATGCCTTCTTTGTGTCCGAATCCAGTTTAAAAGAAGGAACGTTTGTTGCACAATTTGGACGTAGTTCGTGCTCTAAAATTCTATTTAGATGCTACAAAGGATTTTAGACAAACATCTTCCTTGTTGGTTGTTTATTCTGGTAAAAGGAGAGGTCAAAAAGCAACTTCTACCTCTCTCTCTTTTTGGCTTAAAAGCATCATCAGATTGGCTTACGAGACTGCCGGACGGCAGCCTCCTGAAAGAATCACAGCTCATTCCACTAGGGCTGTGGCTTCCACATGGGCCTTCAAGAACGAGGCTTCTGTGGATCAGATATGTAAGGCAGCGACTTGGTCTTCACTGCACACTTTTACAAAATTTTACAAATTTGATACTTTTGCTTCTTCTGAGGCTATTTTTGGGAGAAAGGTTTTGCAAACCGTGGTGCCTTCCATCTAGGTGACCTGATTTGCTCCCTCCCTTCATCCGTGTCCTAAAGCTTTGGTATTGGTTCCCACAAGTAAGGATGACGCCGTGGACCGGACACACCTATGTTGGAGAAAACAGAATTTATGTTTACCTGATAAATTACTTTCTCCAACGGTGTGTCCGGTCCACGGCCCGCCCTGGTTTTTTAATCAGGTCTTATAATTTATTTTCTTTAACTACAGTCACCACGGTATCATATGATTTCTCCTATGCAAATATTCCTCCTTTACGTCGGTCGAATGACTGGGGAAGGCGGAGCCTAGGAGGGATCATGTGACCAGCTTTGCTGGGCTCTTTGCCATTTCCTGTTGGGGAGGAGAATATCCCACAAGTAAGGATGACGCCGTGGACCGGACACACCGTTGGAGAAAGTAATTTATCAGGTAAACATAAATTCTGTTTTTCTGTTTGACTCCCAGCGGCTTATAACTACTTGCACAGCCGGCACTACTTGTTTTATAGGATTCTTGTGAGGGTGCATGAGGTGTGAGGTGTGTCTACGTTTGTGCTGAAATGCCGACAGGCAAGGTGCTCCTATTTACTCAATACTTTGGCTATTACTGTTCCGCTGTTTTTTTTTGGTAACAAGGGGAACTGACTGGGAAATTTTGAAATATACAGGACTTTTGTATTTCTAACGCTGTCCCTGCTCACTTGGGCTTATGTTTTCTCAGCCGACAGGGAATTTTATGTGTCCCATTTATGCATGTGTGAGTTTCCACCTAGGAGTGTTTTACTTAGGTGTTTCCACTTAGGAGTGTTTCATTTATGAAAATTTCTGGGATGGAATCCGGCAGGGGAGTTGTGACTTTCAGCGTGTATTACTCGAGTGCTGATTAGGACTCCCGGCGGCTCCATTTTGTTGTTCTTTTACAAGATACGACGAGTCCACGGATTTCATCCTTATGGGAATATCGCCTCCTGGTCAGCAGGAGGAGGCAAAGAGCACCACAGCAGAGCTTTATGTATAGCTCCTCCCTTCCCTCCCACCCCAGTCATTCTCTTTGCCTGTGTTAGTGATAGGAAGAGGTAAAGTGAGGTGTTAGTTTAGATTCTTCAATCAAGAGTTTAATATTTTTAAATGGTACCAGTGTGTGCTATTTTTCTCAGGGTAGAGCTACAGGCTTTTCAGCAAAGGGGACTGGGGAGATCTTCATTCTTCTGCGACTCCCATACTGTTTGCTGCCCTGATGATGATGATTGGCTTAGCAGATATCTAAAACCCTGTTTGTTCCCACAGATCTGCTGGAGGTGATGAAAAGAACATCTTCATTGTGTGGGACAACTTCATGCTGCGCTCAGCATTAAGGTATGTACAGTCGTTTACTTCTGGGGAGACATGAAATATCTCAGAACAGACTGGCATTTATTCCCTATACCGGGAAGGGGTGCTATCAGTGCCCTACTAAGTGTTTAACCCGGTGGATATGTTTAGAGGGCTTGACGCTGGATGGGAGCTCTTACCCAAGTGTTCTAACCTTATCATCTAAGTTGCCAGCGTTGCAAGGCAAACACAGTAGGAAAGAGGCCCATGCGGTCCCTGCGACTTCTGATGCTTTGATGGCGATCTCTGATGTACCCTCCCAGGGCTCTGAATTGGGGGGTATTGAGGCTCTGTTTGAGGGGGAACTGTCTGACTCAGGAAGTGCATTGCCCCCGACAGATTCGGACGTAATGTCCTTCAGGTTTCATTTCTGACATTACAGGAGGTAAGGGTCACCTCCTCCTTCAAGATAAAACATCTAAGCAAAGGGGACGACAGAGTAATTTTCGTTCCTTTTGAAATTTCAAGGGAGTCTCCTCTTCTACTAAACAGGAAGGGAATTATTCACAAGCCAAGTCCACATGGAGACCCAACCAGTCTTGGAACAAGGGTAAACAACCCAAGAAGCCTGCTGCTGCTACCCAGACAGCATGAAGGGGGGCAGCCCCCGATCCGGGACCGGATCTCGTAGGGGGCAGACTTTCTTTGTCCAGGCTTGGATAAGAGACGTTCAGGATCCCTGGACACTAGAAATCGTGTCTCAAGGGTATCAGTTGGAGTTCAAAAATTCCTTCCCCAGAGAAAGGTTTCTTCTTTCACGAAAAAAAGAGAGGCGTTCTTACGTTGTGTAAGATCTCTCTTCCATGGGAGTAATTTGCCCCGTTCCAATACAGGGGCAGGAGTTGTACTCAAATCTTTGTAGTTCCCAAAAAAGAGGGAACGTTCCGACTCATTTTAGATCTCAAAAGTCTAAACAAGTTTCTCAGAGTTCCATCCTTCAAGATGGAGACTATTCGGACCATTCTTCCATTGATCCAGGAGGATCAATATATGACTACCGTGGACTTAAAGGATGCATATCTTCATATTCCTATCCACAGAGATCACAAGTTCCTGAGGTTTGCCTTTCTGGACAAACATTTTCAGTTTGTGGCCCTTCCTTTCGGTCTGGCCACGGCACCCAGAATTTTCACAAAGGTTCTGGGGTCTTTGCTAGCGGTTCTCAGGCCACGGGGCATTGCAGTGGCGCCTTATCTTGACGATATTCTGATCCAGGCGTAGTCTTATCAGCTGACAAAGTCTCATACCGACATTGTTCTGTCCTTTCTAAGGACTCATGGGTGGAAGGTGAATCTAGTAAAGAGTTCACTAATTCCACAGACAAGGGTTCCTTTCCTGGGAACTCTAATCGACTCTCTATCCATGAAAATCTTTTTGACGGAAGTCAGAAAGTTACAGATTATGGATACATACCGAACCCTTCAGTCCAATCCTCGGCCGTCAGTGGCTCAGTGCATGGAGGCAATTGGATTGATGGTGGCAGCAATGGACATCATTCCGTTTGCTCGTTTTCATCTCAGACCTCTGCAACTGAGCATGCTCAGACATTTGAATGGAGATTATACAAATTTGTCTCCTCAAATAGTTCTGGATCAGGAGACAAGGGACTCTCTTCTTTGGTGGTTGTCGCCGGATCATCTGTACCAAGGGACGTGCTTCCGCAGACCCTCATGGGTGATAGTGACAATGTACGCCAGCCTGATAGGATGGGGTGCAGTCTGGAACTCCCTGAAGGCTCAGCGTGTGTGGACTCGGTCGGAGTCTCTACTTCCCATCAATATTCTGGAGTTGAGAGCAATTTTCAATGCGCTTCAGGCTTTGCCTCAGTTGGCTTCGGTCAAATTCATCAGATTCTAGTCGGATAACATCACGACTGTGGCTTACATCAATCATCAGGGAGGAACAAGGAGTTCCTTAGCGATGACAGAAGTAGCCAAGATAATTCAGTGGGCGGAAGCTCACTCTTATCTGTCGGCAATCTACATCCCAGGAGTGGACAACTGGGAGGCAGATTTTTTGAGCAGACAGACGTTTCATCCAGGGAATGGGAACTCCATCCGGAGGTCTTTGCCAACCTGGTTCTCAGATGGGGCAAACCGGAGCTGGTTCTTATGGCGTCTCGTGAGAATGCCAAGCTCTCGAGATACGGATCCAGGTCTAGGTATCCTCAGGCTGAACTGATAGATGCCTTGGTCGTTCAACCTAGCTTATGTGTTTCCTCCATTTGCTCTCCTTCCCCAGGTGATTGCTCAAGTCAAACAGGAGAGGGCTTCGGTGATCCTTATCGCTCCTGCGTGGCCTCGCAGGACTTGGTATGCCAATCTGGTGGACATGTCATCTCTGCCACTGTGGAAGCTTCCATTGAGGCAGGACCTTCTCATTCAGGGACCCTTCCATCTGAATCTAATTTCTCTACAGCTGACTGCTTGGAGATTGAATGCTTGATTTTATCTAAGCGAGGGTTCTCCGATTCGGTCATTGATACCTTTATTCAGGCATGCAAGCCTGTTACTAGAAAAATTTACCATAAGATATGGCGTAAATATCTTTATTGGTGCAAATCCAAGGGCTACTCATGGAGTAGGGTTAGGATTCCTAGGATTTTATCTTTTCTCCAAGAAGGATTGGAGAAAGGTTTATCAGCAAGTTCCTTAAAGGGACAGATTTCTGCTTTGGCTATTCTGTTACACAAGCATCTGGCCGATGTTCCAGATGTTCAATCCTTTTGTCAGGCTCTGACTAGACTCAGGCCTGTGTTTAGACCAATTGCTCCTCCGTGGAGTTTGAATTTAGTTCTTAATGTTCTTCAAGGGGTTCCGTTTGAACCTATGCATTCCATAGATATTAAGTTATCTTGGAAAGTTTTATTTTTGGTTGCTATTTCTTCTGCTCGCAGAGTTTCTGAGCTTTCGGCATTACAATGTGATTCTCCTTATCTTATTTTTCATTCTGATAAGGTGGTGTTGCGTACCAAACCTGGTTTTCTTCCTAAGGTTGTTTCCACCAAAAATATTGATCAGGAAATTGTTGTTCCTTCATTGTGTCCTAATCCTTCTTTTAAGAAGAGTGTCTGTTACATAATTTGGACGTAGTCCGTGCCCTGAAGTCTTACTTGTATCTGGATGATATCCTAGTTCAGGTGCCATCCTTTCAGCTAGCAAAATCACACACGGACCTAGTAGTGGCTTTCCTAAGGTCACACGGGGTGGAAGGTGAATCTAGAAAAGAGCTCTTTAGTTCCTCACCCAAGAGTGACCTTTCTAGGGACCATCATAGACTCTCAGTCTATGACGATTTTTCTGACAGAAGTCAGGAAATTAAAGATTATCGATACTTGTCGAGCTCTGCAATCTTCTCCTCCTTGTCCTTCTGTGGCCCAGTGCATGGAGTTAATAGGTCTGATGGTAGCGGCAATGGACATCGTCCTGTTTGCTCGCTTTCATCTCAGAGCTTTGCAGTTGGACATGCTCAAATGGAACGGAGCTTATTTGGACTTGTCCCCTCGACTTCTATTAGCACAGGAGACAAGGAAGTCTCTTCTTTGGTGGTTGTCTCTATATATCATCTCTCCCAGGGAACATGTTTCTGCAGACCATCCTGGGAGATTGTGACAACAGATGCCAGCCTTCAGGGGTGGGGAGCAGTTTGGGGCACCCTAAGGGTTCAGGGGATGTGGTCACAGACAGAGTCTATTTTGCCCATAAACATTCTGGAATTGAGAGATCTACAATGCTCTCCTGACCTGGCCTCAGCTAGCTTTGGTTCAGTTTATCAGGTTCCAGACGGACAACATAATGGTAGTGGCCTACATCAATCAGCGGGGAGGAACAAGGAGTTCCTTGGCGATGACAGAGGTTTTCAAAATAATTCAGTGGGCGGAGGCCCATTCTTGTTGTCTGTCGGCAATCCACATCCCAGGGGTGGACAACTGGGAGGCGGATTTTCTGAGCAGACAGACCTTTCAGGGGGAGTGGGAACATCATTCAGATGTGTTTTCCAGTCTGATCCTCAAATGGGGTCAGCCGGCGTTAGATCTCATGGCATCCAGGCAGAATGCCAAACTTCCCAGGTACGGGTCGAGATTTAGGGATCCTCAGGTGGAGCTGATAGATGCTGGCGGCCCCTTGGTCCTTCAGTCTAACATATCTGTGGAACAGATTTGCAAGGCTGCAACTTGGTCTTCTCTTCACACTTTTACAAAATTTTACAAGTTTGATACTTTTGCCTCGGCTAAGGCGGCTTTTGGGAGAAGGGTTCTTCATGCAGTACTGCCTTCCATTTAGGTATCCTGTCTTGTCCCTCCCGTATCATCCGTGTACTTTAGCTTGGGTATTGGATCTCATAAGTAATGAAGATGATCCGTGGACTCATTGTGTCTTTAAGAAGAAATACATTTATCAATAAAGCATACATTTCTTTTCTTCTTAGACATGATGAGTCCACGGCCCGCCCTGTCATTTTTAGACAGGATGTTTTTTATTGTAAACTTCAGTCACCTCTGCACCTTGGCTTTTCCTTTCTCTTCCTAACTTCAGTCGAATGACTGGAGTGGGAGGGAAGGGAGGAGCTATTTAACAGCTCTGCTGTGGTGCTATTTGCCTCTTCTTCTGACCAGGGAGTGAATATCCCATAAGTAATGAAGATGATCCGTGGACTCATCGTGTCTAAGAAGAAATAACTTGCCTTTTAATCCTGGCAGCCCCTCCAGCACTTCCTCCGCCCGTCGCAAGCCGTCTTTGCAGGTCCAAAATGACGAATCTGGCTTCCTCCAAACACAGCGTTGCATCAGGCCAAGATTCCCCGGGGGGGGGGGGGGAGCTGTGATTGGAGGAAGCCTGATTCATCATTTTTGACGTCTGCAAAGGCTTCCGACGGCCGGGGGAATCGCTGGAGTGGCATTCAGGATTAAAAGCTACGTTTTTGAAGAAAACAGTGAAATGTCAATTTTGATGAATTAAAGTGCCCTTGTAATTTTTTTAAGACACGAGTCCACGGATCATCTTAATTACTAATGGGATATTCACCTCCGGGTCAGCAGGAGGAGGCAAAGAGCACCACAGCAGAGCTGTTAAATAGCTCCTCCCCACTCCAGTCATTCTCTTTGCCTACGTTAGTGATAGGAAGAGGTAAAGTAAGGTGTTAGTATAGATTCTTCAATCAAGAGTTTATTATTTTTAAATTAGTGCAAGATTGTACTGCTTGTCCTAGGGTGTAGCTGTAGTCCATATCAGTCTCTTAGAAGAGCTTTAGTGGCTTTCTGTTAAGGAGGCTTGGCAAACTGTTCCTAAGGTAGGAGTCATCTCTTCTTTAGCTAAAAGAATTACTATTCCCATAGAGGATAGTTGTGCTTTCAAAGACCCAATGGATAAGAAGTTAGAGGGGTTACTCAAGAAGATTTATATACACCAAGGTCTGCAGTGGCAACCGGCTGTGTGCATTGCCACCGTCACTAGTGTGACGGCATATTGGTTTGATGCTCTGTCTGAGGCCCTCAGGACTGAGACTTCTTTGGATGAGATCCAAGATAGGATAAAAGCTCTTAAGCTAGCCAATGCCTTTATTTCTCTTGTTAAGTGTAGTCAGTCCACGGGTCATCCATTACTTATGGAATATATCTCTTCCTAACAGGAAGCTGCAAGAGGATCACCCAAGCAGAGCTGCTATATAGCTCCTCCCCTCACATGTCATATTCAGTCATTCTCTTGCAGCCTAACTAAAGATAGGTCGCTGTTTGAGGTCTGTGGTGTTTTTTAACTTAGTTTATTTCTTCAATTTAAAATTTATTTTAAATGGCACCGGAGTGTGCTGTTTGTTCTCAGGTAGCATTAGAAGAAGAATCTGCCTGCGTTTTCTATGATCTTAGCAGACGTAACTAAGATCCACTGGCTGTTCTCATCTGAGGAGTGAGGTAACTTCAGAAAAGGGGAATAGCATGCAGGGCCCCCCTGCATATGAGGTATGTGCAGTAAATTATTTTTCTGAGGAATGGAATTGACTGAGAAAATACTGCTGATACCAATGTAACGTAAGTTCAGCCTTAAATGCAGTGATAGCGACTGGTATTAGGCTGATGAGTGTGTGTACACTGAATGTATTTTTCTAAGGAATGGAATTGACTCTGAAAATACTGTTAATACTGAAATAATGTATGAGCCTTAACTGCAGTAAAAGCGACTGGTAGCAGGCTTATTAATAACACTTCATAACTTTTCAAATGTATGTTTAAAACGTTTACTGGCATGTTAATCGTTTTTTGTGAGGTACTTGGTGATAAAACTTATTGGGGCATGATTTTTACCACATGGCCATCTTTGTTTTCTGCATAGAAACAGTTATCTGAGCTTCCCCACTGTTGTAATATGAGTGGGAGGGGCCTATTTTAGCGCTTTTTTTGCGCAGTAAAAATTCAGTCACAATCTGTCTACTTCATCCTCCATGATCCAGATCGTCTCTAGAGAGCTCAGGGGTCTTCAAAATTCATTTTGAGGGACCTAATCAGTCACAGCAGACCTGTGACAGTGTGTTTTGACTGTGATAAAAACGTTAATTATTAAATTGTTATCCGTTTTTGGGTATTAAGGGGTTAATCATCCATTTGCTGGTGGGTGCAATCCTTTGCTAACTTAATACATTTACTGTGAAAAATTGGTTGCTATAACTATTTTGGTTCATTGTTATTTCAACTGTGACAGCTTTTTGTGCTTCTTAAAGGCACAGTAGCGTTTTTTTATATTGCTTGTAAATTTATTTAGAAAAGTATTTCCAAGCTTGCTAGTCTCATTGCTAGTCTGTTTAAACATGTCTGACACAGATGAATCTCTTTGTTCACTATGTTTAAAGGCCAATGTGGAGCCCAATAGAAATTTGTGTACTAATTGCATTGATGTTACTTTAAATAAAAGTCAATCTTTACATGTAAAGAAATTATCACCAGACAACGAGGGGGAAGTTATGCCGACTAACTCTCCTCACGTGTCAGTACCTTCGCCTCCCGCTCAGGAGGTGCGTGATTTGGTGGCGCCAAGTACATCAGGGAGGCCCTTACAAATCACTTTGCAAGACATGGCTACTGTTATGACAGAAGTATTATCTAAATTGCCAGAATTAAGAGGCAAGCGCGATAGCTCTGGGTTAAGGACAGAGCGCGCGGATGAGGTGAGAGCCATGTCAGATACTGCGTCACAGCTTGCAGAACATGAAGACGGAGAGCTTCATTCTGTGGGTGATGGATCTGATCCAGGGAGACTGGATTCAGAGATTTCTAATTTTAAATTTAAGCTTGAGAACCTCCGCATATTGCTAGGGGAGGTATTAGCGGCTCTGAATGATTGTAACACGGTTGCAATTCCAGAAAAATTATGTAGGTTGGATAGATACTATGCGGTACCGGTGTGTACTGACGTGTTTCCTATACCTAAAAGGCTTACAGAGATTATTAGCAAGGAGTGGGATAGACCTGGTGTGCCTTTTTCCCCTCCTCCCATATTTAGGAAAATGTTTCCTATAGACGCCACCACACGAGACTTATGGCAGACGGTCCTTAAGGTGGAGGGAGCAGTTTCTACTTTAGCTAAGCGTACCACTATCCCGGTGGAGGATAGTTGTGCCTTTTCAGATCCAATGGATAAGAAATTAGAGGGTTACCTTAAGAAAATGTTTGTTCAACAAGGTTTTATCTTACAGCCCCTTGCATGCATTGCGCCTGTCACTGCTGCGGCGGCATTCTGGTTTGAGTCTCTGGAAGAGGCCATTCGCACAGCTCCATTGGATGAAATTATGAACAAGCTTAAAGCACTTAAGCTAGCTAACGCATTTGTTTCTGATGCCGTCGTACATATAACCAAACTTACGGCTAAGAACTCCGGATTCACCATCCAAGCGCGCAGAGCGCTATGGCTTAAATCCTGGTCAGCTGACGTGACTTCTAAATCTAAATTGCTTAATATTCCTTTCAACGGGCAGACCTTATTCGGGCCCGGCTTGAAAGAAATTATAGCTGACATTACGGGAGGTAAGGGCCATGCTCTACCTCAGGACAGGGCCAAATCAAAGGCCAAACAGTCTAATTTTCGTGCCTTTCGTAACTTCAAGGCAGGAGCAGCATCAACTTCCTCCGCTCCAAAACAGGAAGGAGCTGTTGCTCGTTACAGGCAGGGCTGGAAAGTTAACCAGTCCTGGAACAAGGGCAAGCAGGCCAAGAAACCTGCTGCTGCCCCTAAGACAGCATGAAGAGAGGGCCCCCTATCCGGAAACGGATCTAGTGGGGGGCAGACTTTCTCTCTTCGCCCAGGCTTGGGCAAGAGATGTCCAGGATCCCTGGGCGCTGGAGATCATATCTCAGGGATATCTTCTGGACTTCAAAACATCTCCTACACGAGGGAGATTTCATCTTTCAAGGTTATCAGCAAACCAAATAAAGAAAGAGGCGTTTCTACGCTGTGTACAAGACCTCTTACTAATGGGGGTGATCCACCCAGTTCCGCGGACGGAACACGGGCAAGGATTCTATTCAAATCTATTTGTGGTTCCCAAGAAAGAGGGAACCTTCAGACCAATCTTGGACTTAAAAATCCTAAACAAATTCCTAAGAGTTCCATCATTCAAAATGGAAACTATTCGAACCATCCTTCCCATGATCCAAGAGGGTCAGTACATGACCACAGTGGACTTAAAGGATGCCTACCTTCACATACCGATTCACAAGGATCATTATCGGTACCTAAGATTTGCTTTCCTAGACAGGCATTACCAGTTTGTAGCTCTTCCCTTCGGATTAGCTACGGCTCCAAGAATCTTTACAAAAGTTCTGGGCTCACTTCTGGCGGTACTAAGACCGCGAGGCATAGCGGTGACTCCGTACCTAGACGACATTCTGATACAAGCGTCAAGTTTTCAAACTGCCAAGTCTCATACAGAGATAGTTCTGGCATTTCTGAGGTCGCATGGGTGGAAGGTGAACGTGGAAAAGAGTTCTCTATTACCACTTACAAGGGTTCCCTTTCTAGGGACTCTTATAGATTCTGTAGAGATGAAAATTTACCTGACAGAGGCCAGGTTATCAAAACTTCTAAATGCTTGCCGTGTCCTTCATTCCATTCCACACCCGTCAGTAGCTCAGTGCATGGAAGTAATTGGCTTAATGGTAGCGGCAATGGACATAGTACCATTTGCGCGCCTGCATCTCAGACCGCTGCAATTGTGCATGCTAAGTCAGTGGAACGGGGATTACTCAGATTTGTCCCCCCTACTAAATCTGGATCAAGAGACCAGAGATTCTCTTCTATGGTGGCTTTCTCGGCCACATCTGGAATTAAGAGCAATATTCAATGCTCTCCTAGCTTGGCCTCAGTTAGCAACTCTGAGGTTCATCAGATTTCAGTCGGACAACATCACGACTGTGGCTTACATCAACCATCAAGGGGGAACCAGAAGTTCCCTAGCGATGTTGGAAGTCTCAAAGATAATTCGCTGGGCAGAGTCTCACTCTTGCAACCTGTCAGCGATTTACATCCCAGGCGTGGAGAACTGGGAGGCGGATTTTCCAAGTCGCCAGACTTTTCATCCGGGGGAGTGGGAACTTCATCCGGAGGTCTTTGCTCAACTGATTCATCGTTGGGGCAAACCAGATCTGGATCTCATGGCGTCTCGCCAGAACGCCAAGCTTCCTTGTTACGGATCCAGGTCCAGGGACCCGGGAGCGGTGCTGATAGATGCTCTGACAGCCCCTTGGGTCTTCAACATGGCTTATGTGTTTCCACCATTTCCGATGCTTCCTCGTTTGATTGCCAAGATCAAACAGGAGAGAGCTTCGGTGATTCTGATAGCGCCTGCGTGGCCACGCAGGACCTGGTATGCAGACCTAGTGGACATGTCGTCCTGTCCACCGTGGTCTCTGCCTCTGAGACAGGACCTTCTAATTCAGGGTCCTTTCAACCATCCAAATCTAATTTCTCTGAGGCTGACTGCATGGAGATTGAACGCTTGATTCTATCAAAGCGTGGCTTCTCGGAGTCGGTTATTGATACCTTTAATACAGGCTAGGAAACCTGTTACCAGAAAAATTTACCATAAGATATGGCGTAAATATTTATATTGGTGCGAATCCAAGTGTTACTCATGGAGTAAGGTTAGGATTCCTAGGATATTGTCCTTTCTACAAGAGGGTTTAGAAAAGGGCTTATCTGCTAGTTCGTTAAAGGGACAGATTTCTGCTCTGTCTATTCTTCTACACAAACGTCTGGCTGAAGTTCCAGACGTTCAGGCTTTTTGTCAGGCTTTAGCTAGGATTAAGCCTGTGTTTAAGACTGTTGCTCCGCCGTGGAGCTTAAACTTAGTTCTTAACGTTCTTCAAGGCGTTCCATTTGAACCCCTTCATTCCATTGATATCAAGCTGTTATCCTGGAAGGTTCTGTTTTTGATGGCTATTTCCTCGGCTCGAAGAGTCTCTGAGTTATCTGCCTTACATTGTGATTCTCCTTATCTGATTTTTTTATTCAGACAAGGTAGTTCTGCGTACTAAACCTGGGTTCTTACCTAAGGTAGTTACTAACAGGAATATCAATCAAGAGATTGTTGTTCCATCACTGTGTCCTAACCCTTCTTCAAAGAAGGAACGACTTTTGCATAATCTGGACGTAGTCCGTGCCCTGAAGTTCTATTTGCAGGCAACTAAAGATTTTCGTCAAACTTCTTCCCTGTTTGTCGTTTACTCTGGACAGAGAAGAGGTCAAAAGGCTTCGGCTACCTCTCTCTCTTTTTGGCTTCGTAGCATAATACGTTTAGCCTATGAGACTGCTGGACAGCAGCCTCCTGAAAGGATTACAGCTCATTCTACTAGAGCTGTGGCTTCCACCTGGGCCTTTAAGAATGAGGCCTCTGTTGAACAGATTTGCAAGGCTGCAACTTGGTCTTCACTTCACACTTTTTCAAAATTTTACAAATTTGACACTTTTGCTTCTTCGGAGGCTATTTTTGGGAGAAAGGTACTTCAGGCAGTGGTTCCTTCTGTTTAATGTTCCTGCCTTGTCCCTCCCTTCATCCGTGTACTTTAGCTTTGGTATTTGTATTCCATAAGTAATGGATGACCCGTGGACTGACTACACTTAACAAGAGAAAACATAATTTATGCTTACCTGATAAATTTATTTCTCTTGTAGTGTAGTCAGTCCACGGCCCGCCCTGTCTTTAAGGCAGATCTAAATTTTAATTAAACTCCAGTCACCACTGCACCCTATGGTTTCTCCTTTCTCGTCTGGTTTTGGTCGAATGACTGAATATGACATGTGAGGGGAGGAGCTATATAGCAGCTCTGCTTGGGTGATCCTCTTGCAGCTTCCTGTTAGGAAGAGATATATTCCATAAGTAATGGATGACCCGTGGACTGACTACACTACAAGAGAAATAAATTTATCAGGTAAGCATAAATTATGTTTTCGGATGCTTCCCTTCAAGTTATCAAATTGGGAGCGAAGATTTCTGGTTTCTCTATTTTAGCCCGCAGAACCTTATGGTTAAAGCCTTGGTCTGCGTATGTGTCATCCAAGTCTAAACTTCTAGCTATTCCTTACAAGGGGAAGACTTTGTTAGGACCTGATCTGAAGGAGATTATTTCTGATATCACGGGAGGTAAGGGTCATCTCCCGCAAGACAAGAGAAATAAACAAAAAGGACAAAGCAATTTTCATTTCTTTCATGTAATTAGCAAGAGTCCATGAGCTAGTGACGTATGGGATATACATTCCTACCAGGAGGGGCAAAGTTTCCCAAACCTCAAAATGCCTATAAATACACCCCTCACCAGACCCACAAATCAGTTTTACAAACTTTGCCTCCTATGGAGGTGGTGAAGTAAGTTTGTGCTAGATTCTACGTTGATATGCGCTCCGCAACAGGTTGGAGCCCGGTTTTCCTCTCAGCGTGCAGTGAATGTCAGAGGGATGTGAGGAGAGTATTGCCTATTTGAATGCAATGATCTCCTTCTACGGGGTCTATTTCATAGGTTCTCTGTTATCGGTCGTAGAGATTCATCTCTTACCTCCCTTTTCAGATCGACGATATACTCTTATATATATATATATATATACCATTACCTCTGCTGATTTTCGTTTCAGTACTGGTTTGGCTTTCTACAACATGTAGACGAGTGTCCTGGGGTAAGTCTTATTTTCTGTGACACTCTAAGCTATGGTTGGGCGCTTTTTTTATAAAGTTCTAAATATATGTATTCAAACATTTATTTGCCTTGACTCAGGATGTTCAACATTCCTTATTTTCAGACAGTCAGTTTCATATTTGGGATCAGTGGCGTCGCTACAGGGGGGCGAGGGGGGGCATCCGCCCCCCTTAGAAAATTCTTTGCCCCCCTGTCTGCCCCCCACCAGCTTGTGAACTGACTGATATAATATGATTTTTTGAAAAATCTGTTTACTCAGTTTGACTGGGTCTGGGATGGAGTATTGTAGTAATATGCGCAGCGCGCCTCCCCGTGCTCAGTTGGAACCCCCACCCACCACACATTCTGGCTCTACAAGCAGCTCAACTCCAATGCCATGCTGCTATTTTCTCCTCCAGTTTCATCCAGGTCATGTTCCTACACAGCAAGGAACATGACCAGGAGACTGCAGAGGAAGAGGGTGGAGCCAGCAGGGACTGTGTGCAACTGTGCAGGACAAGAGCTTGAGAGCGCGGGAAGGAGCAGTGGGGAGCAGGCACTGGCACTAGTCTGACAGCAAAAGACGATCGGATTAAAAGAAGATCTATTCTGGGGTAAGTCAGTAGTCACTGACTCACTGTCACAACACAACACAACAGGGTTGCTTTACATTACTTAGTAGTAGTAGATAGACACGTCTCAGCTCACTGTTAGATAAAAAACACAAGACCTGCCTAGGTTTCCGTTTTTTTGGTAGAGCAGTCCATTCCTGAGCAGTAGGTTTAACTATAAAGCAAGCAATCGTCTGCCTTGCACTGATGTCAATTGCGCTATATTTGAAAACTGACCAGTGCTACATTATGTAGTCTTTCTATAATGCTGTGTTAGACACCTCAATTTTCACAGACTGTTGCTGTAACTGTGGGTTAAATGTAAGGTGCACACTGGCTGTGGAGAAGTGCAAGATGACTGCTACACTTCTCCCGGTAGAACCTTTGTTACAGGCAGCTGGAGTTTCTCTTCTCTCAAACTCCCCTGCCAAACACGGACAGCAGCGGGGGTCAGCACAGAGAAGACAGTGAACAGCGGTATGTTTACTTGCAGTGTTTCAGGCTCCTGTTTTTATGGCCTTCTCTCCCTTAGATAACGACACAGTAAAAGGTAATGCATTGTTGCGTTACAAGCAAGCATCTCCTGCTACTAGTCTGCTAAAAGAGTGTGGAAAGGGGGAGCAGAGAAAGGACTTAAAAGAACATGTAGAGATATGTTTCATTAGAACTAACTGAGTATAACAATCTCAAAAGTCAGTTAAATGTGCTCCCTTCTGAAGCAATTTTCAAAAATGTATACATACTGTATGTAAGGTTTTTATTCTTTTTTTATTATTTTATTTAACATTGTTGAAAATTGCTTTGAGAAAGGCAGGAACAGGCCATAAATCAGCCCCCCTCCCACACACACATATAAATATAAATATATATATATGTTTGTATGTATGAACTGATGTATGGTCTGTTCCAGCCTTTGTCAAAGCAATTTTCAACAATGTTAAATAAAACAAGAAAAAAACTATATATATATTGTGTGTGTGAGTGGAATCTGACCATTAAATGACTATAAAATAGTGGTTTCACACATTTTAAAATATAAATAATAGTTTAAATAACTCATACACATATACATATTTGTGTGTGTTTCTATATGTATTTGCTACGCATGTATGATTATTGTATTCATTTTTATATTGTTTTTGTCCCATAAATGTGTGTGTAGTGTATTGGATGTATCTTTTTTCTATAAGGGCCTGAAATCATGCATAATATTAGATATTTATTTTGCAATATATATTGTAATGTAGGTTTCTCTCCTTTACATCAAGAACCCTGTAAAGTGAGTTTCTATAAATTTTTTTAGGGAATGCTGACAAGATGTCTCAGACCATACCACCTGAGTAGAGTTTTTGTATATCAGGCCCTATGTGTCTTAAAGGGACAGTCTAGTCAAAATTTAAACTTTCATGATACAGATAGGGCATGCAATTTTAAACAACTTCCCAATTTACTCTTATCATGAAATTTGCTTTGTTCTCTTGGAATTCTTTGTTGTAAACTAAACCTAGGTAGGCCTCTTATCTCAGTGCATTTGGATAGTTGTTCACAGTTAGACACCACTAGTTCATGAGTGCCATATAGATAACGTTGTGCTTACTCCCAAGGAGATATTTATGAGTCAGCACTGATTGCCTAAAATGCATGTCTGTCAAAAGCTCATCACAGAGGTAATAAGTTATGCAAAACTGGTGAATGAGTAATAAAGGGATTATCTATCATTTTAAACCACAAAAATTCCTTTTAAGTATGTTGATGTGGTAAGCTGAGTCTCAGAAATAGGGCCCAGAAGTTTTCTATCTGTGGTCTGTGCTTATGATTTGTATGTGTTAATGTATACATACACATTAACAGATACAAAGTGTTTTTTTTTCCCTTTTTGTTTGCTAAAGAAATATTGCATATGATTATACAGAAGGTGTATGCATAAATAAGGACTATAACAATCAACATAGTATTTTCCTATTTTTATGTTTCAGTCTGGACTACATTTCCTATTACTGAATATTCAATTAAAAAAGATATATATAAAAAAAAAACTACAGGAGAGTTTAAATGCAGAATGCTTCCATGTATTTATTACCCACTTGCTTATCAGCCCTACAGTGTATAAAATTAACATGTATTGTTTGGGTTGATAAAAGTGTGTGAAAAAACTTGCTTAAAGGGACAATAAAGTAAAAATCAAATAGAGTATGTAGTTTTAAACAACTTTCCAGTTTAATTCTATCTTTTTGCTTCCTTCCCTTAGTATCCTTTGTTGAAAAGCAGATCTAGGCAGGCTCAGGAGCAGCAAAGAACTACTGGTTGCTAGTTGCTGATTGGTAGCTACACCTATATTCCTCTTGTAATTGGTTCATCCATTGTGTTCAGCTAGCACACAGTAGTGCATTGTCACTCGTTTGATAAAGGATACCTAGAGAATAAAGCACATTTGATAATATAAGTAAATTGGAAAGCAGTTTTAAAAATATATGCTCTATCTGAATCATTAAAGAAAAATATTGGGTCCTTTTAAAAAGATACTAACACAGCTTATACAGAGTGGTTCAGAAACCTGTGTCTGACTACCATGTTTGCTTGTTTTTTTCTTTAATTTCTAAAACAAAGCTTTGCCAGATGATGACCATGATGAATTAATCTTACATGGTGTAGTGCAGAGGTTTAGTAGGCAGCTTTTATTTATATATATATGATTTTGTGGTGAAAATTATTAGTGCCCCCCCAGTTTTGACTGTGGTATCTTATGTGCCCCCCCTATATATTTTTCCTAGAGTCGCCACTGTTTGGGATGATGCATTTGAATCAATCATTTTTTCTTACCTTAAAAAATTTGACTTTTTCCCTGTGGGCTGTTAGGCTCGCGGGGGCTGAAAATGCTTCATTTTATTGCGTCATTCTTGGCGCAGACTTTTTTGGCGCAAAAAATCTTTTCTGTTTCCGGCGTCACACGTGTCGCCGGAAGTTGCGTCATTTTTTGACGTTCTTTTGCGCCAAAAATGTCGGCGTTCCGGATGTGGCGTCATTTTTGGCGCCAAAAGCATTTAGGCGCCAAATAATGTGGGCGTCTTATTTGGCGCTAAAAAAATATGGGCATCGCTTTTGTCTCCACATTATTTAAGTCTCATTTTTCATTGCTTCTGGTTGCTAGAAGCTTGTTCTTTGGCATTTTTTTCCCATTCCTGAAACTCATTTAAGGAATTTGATCAATTTTGCTTTATATGTTGTTTTTTCTCTTACATATTGCAAGATGTCTCATGTTGCATCTGAGCCAGAAGATACTTCAGGAAAATCGCTGCCTGGTGCTGGAACTACCAAAGCTAAGTGTATCTGCTGTAAACTTTTGGTAGCTGTTCCTCCAGCTGTTGTTTGTATTAATTGTCATGACAAACTTGTTAATGCAGAAAATATTTCCTTTAGTAAAATACCATTACCTGTTGCAGTTCCATCAACATCTAATGTTCAGAGTGTTCCTGATAACATAAGAGATTTTGTTTCTGAATCTATTAAGAAGGCTATGTCTGTTATTCCTCCTTCTAGTAAACATAAAAAGTCTTTTAAAACTTCTCTTTATCCAGATGAATTTTTAAATGAACATCATCATTCTGATTCTAATGATTCTTCTGGTTCAGAGGATTCTGTTTCAGAGGTTGATGCTGATAAATCTTCATATTTATTTAAAATGGAATTTATTCGTTCTTTACTTAAAGAAGTCCTAATTGCATTAGAAATTGAGGATTCTGGTCCTCTTGATACTAAATCTAAACATTTAGACAAGGTCTTTAAATCTCCTGTAGTTATTACAGAAGTTTTTCCTGTTCCTGGTGCTATTTCTGAAGTAATTTCCAGGGAATGGAATAATTTGGGTAATTCATTTACTACTCCTAAACGTTTTAAGCAATTATATCCTGTGCCGTCTGACAGATTAGAGTTTTGGGACAAAATCCCTAAAGTTGATGGGGCTATCTCTACCCTTGCTAAACGTACTACTATTCCTACGGCAGATGGTACTTCCTTTAAGGATCTTTTAGATAGGAAAATTGAATCCTTTCTAAGAAAAGCTTATTTGTGTTCAGGTAATCTTCTTAGACTCGCTATATCTTTGGCGGATGTTGCTGCAGCTTCAACTTTTTGGTTGGAAACTTTAGCGCAACAAGTAACAGATAATGATTCTCATAACATTATTATTCTTCTTCAACATGCTAATAATTTTATCTGTGATGCCATTTTTGATATTATCAGAGTTGATGTCAGGTTTATGTCTCTAGCTATTTTAGCTAGAAGAGCTTTATGGCTTAAAACTTGGAATGCTGATATGTCTTCTAAATCGACTCTACTTTCCCTTTCTTTCCAGGGTAATAAATTATTTGGTTCTCAGTTGGATTCTATTATCTCAACTGTTACTGGTGGGAAAGGAACTTTTTTACCACAGGATAAAAAATCTAAGGGTAAAAACAGGGCTAATAATCGTTTTCGTTCCTTTCGTTTCAACAAAGAACAAAAGCCTGATCCTTCATCCTCAGGAGCAGTTTCAGTTTGGAAACCATCTCCAGTCTGGAATAAATCCAAGCCTTCTAGAAAAGCAAAGCCAGCTTCTAAGTCCACATGAAGGTGCGGCCCTCATTCCAGCTCAGCTGGTAGGGGGCAGATTACGTTTTTTCAAAGAAATTTGGATCAATTCTGTTCACAATCTTTGGATTCAGAACATTATTTCAGAAGGGTACATAATTGGTTTCAAGATAAGACCTCCTGCAAAGAGATTCTTTCTTTCCCGTGTCCCAGTAAACCCAGCGAAAGCTCAAGCATTTCTGAAATGTGTTTCAGATGTAGAGTTGGCTGGAGTAATTATGCCAGTTCCAGTTCTGGAACAGGGGCTGGGGTTTTATTTGAATCTCTTCATTGTACCAAAGAAGGAGAATTCCTTCAGACCAGTTCTGGATCTAAAAATATTGAATCGTTATGTAAGAATACCAACATTCAAAATGGTAACTGTAAGGACTATCCTGCCTTTTGTTCAGCAAGGGCATTATATGTCTACAATAGATTTACAGGATGCATATCTGCATATTCCGATTCATCCAGCGCACTATCAGTTTCTGAGATTCTCTTTCCTAGACAAGCATTACCAGTTTGTGGCTCTGCCGTTTGGCCTAGCAACAGCTCCAAGAATTTTTACAAAAGTTCTCGGTGCCCTTCTATCTGTAATCAGAGAACAGGGTATTGTGGTATTTCCTTATTTGGACGATATCTTGGTACTTGCTCAGTCTTCACATTTAGCAGAATTTCATACGAATCGACTTTTGTTGTTTCTTCAAAATCATGGTTGGAGGATCAATTCACTAAAAAGTTAATTGATTCCTCAGACAAGGGTAACCTTTTTGGGTTTCCAGATAGATTCAGTGTCCATGACTCTGTCTGTGACAGACAAGAGACGTCTAAAATTGATTTCAGCTTGTCGAAACCTTCAGTCACAATCATTCCCTTCGGTAGCCTTATGCATGGAAATTCTAGGTCTTATGACTGCTGCATCGGACGCGATCCCCTTCAGCTCTGTATGCTGAACCAATGGTGCAGGGATTACACAAAGATATCTCAATTAATATCTTTAAAACCGATTGTACGACACTCTCTGACGTGGTGGACAGATCACCATCGTTTAGTTCAGGGGGCTTCTTTTGTTCTTCCGACCTGGACTGTAATTTCAACAGATGCAAGTCTTACAGGTTGGGGAGCTGTGTGGGGGTCTCTGACAGCACAAGGGGTTTGGGAATCTCAGGAGGTGAGATTACCGATCAATATTTTGGAACTCCGTGCAATTTTCAGAGCTCTTCAGTCTTGGCCTCTTCTGAAGAGAGAATCGTTCATTTGTTTTCAGACAGACAATGTCACAACTGTGGCATACATCAATCATCAAGGAGGGACTCACAGTCCTCTGGCTATGAAAGAAGTATCTCGAATTCTGGTTTGGGCGGAATCCAGCTCCTGTCTAATCTCTGCGGTTCATATTCCAGGAATAGACAATTGGGAAGCGGATTATCTCAGTCGCCAAACATTGCATCCGGGCGAATGGTCTCTTCACCCAGAGGTATTTCTTCAGATTGTTCAAATAAATAGATCTGATGGCTTCTCATCTAAACAAGAAACTTCCCAGGTATCTGTCCAGATCCCGGGATCCTCAGGCGGAGGCAGTGGATGCATTATCACTTCCTTGGAAGTATCATCCTGCCTATATCTTTCCGCCTCTAGTTCTTCTTCCAAGAGTAATCTCCAAGATTCTGAAGGAATGCTCGTTTGTTCTGCTGGTAGCTCCAGCATGGCCTCACAGGTTTTGGTATGCAGATCTTGTCCGGATGGCCTCTTGCCAACCGTGGACTCTTCCGTTAAGACCAGACCTTCTGTCGCAAGGTCCTTTTTTCCATCAGGATCTCAAATCCTTAAATTTAAAGGTATGGAGATTGAACGCTTGATTCTTGGTCAAAGAGGTTTCTCTGACTCTGTGATTAATACTATGTTACAGGCTCGTAAATCTGTATCTAGAGAGATATATTATAGAGTCTGGAAGACTTATATTTCTTGGTGTCTTTCTCATCATTTTTCCTGGCATTCTTTTAGAATTCCGAGAATTTTACAGTTTCTTCAGGATGGTTTAGATAAAGGTTTGTCCGCAAGTTCCTTGAAAGGTCAAATCTCTGCTCTTTCTGTTCTTTTTCACAGAAAGATTGCTAATCTTCCTGATATTCATTGTTTTGTACAAGCCTTGGTTCGTATAAAACCTGTCATTAAGTCAATTTCTCCTCCTTGGAGTTTGAATTTGGTTCTGGGGGCTCTTCAAGCTCCTCCGTTTGAACCTATGCATTCATTGGACATTAAATTAATTTCTTGGAAAGTTTTGTTCCTTTTGGCCATCTCTTCTGCCAGAAGAGTCTCTGAATTGTCTGCTCTTTCTTGTGAGTCTCCTTTTCTGATTTTTCATCAGGATAAGGCAGTGTTGCGAACTTCTTTTGAATTTTTACCTAAGGTTGTGAATTCCAACAACATTAGTAGAGAAATTGTAGTTCCTTCATTATGCCCTAATCCTAAGAATTCTAAGGAGAAATCATTGCATTCTTTGGATGTTGTTAGAGCTTTAAAATATTATGTTGAAGCTACTAAGAATTTCCGAAAGACTTCTAGTCTATTTGTCATCTTTTCCGGTTCTAGAAAAGGCCAGAAAGCTTCTGCCATTTCTTTGGCATCTTGGTTGAAATCTTTAATTCATCATGCCTATGTTGAGTCGGGTAAAACTCCGCCTCAGAGGATTACAGCTCATTCGACTAGGTCAGTTTCTACTTCCTGGGCGTTTAGGAATGAAGCTTCGGTTGATCAGATTTGCAAAGCAGCAACTTGGTCTTCTTTGCATACTTTTACTAAATTCTACCATTTTGATGTGTTTTCTTCTTCTGAAGCAGTTTTTGGTAGAAAAGTACTTCAGGCAGCGGTTTCAGTTTGAATCTTCTGCTTATGTTTTCATTTAAACTTTATTTTGGGTGTGGATTATTTTCAGCAGGAATTGTCTGTCTTTATTTTATCCCTCCCTCTCTAGTGACTCTTGCGTGGAAAGATCCACATCTTGGGTAGTCATTATCCCATACGTCACTAGCTCATGGACTCTTGCTAATTACATCAAAGAAAACATAATTTATGTAAAAATTTACCTGATAAATTCATTTCTTTCATATTAGCAAGAGTCCATGAGGCCCACCCTTTTTTGTGGTGGTTATGATTTTTTTGTATAAAGCACAATTATTCCAATTCCTTATTTTTTATGCTTTCGCACTTTTTTCTTATCACCCCACTTCTTGGCTATTCGTTAAACTGATTTGTGGGTGTGGTGAGGGGTGTATTTATAGGCATTTTGAGGTTTGGGAAACTTTGCCCCTCCTGGTAGGAATGTATATCCCATATGTCACTAGCTCATGGACTCTTGCTAATATGAAAGAAATGAATTTATCAGGTAAGTTCTTACATAAATTATGTTTCCTTTCAAAAATTCAAAGGAAACTCTACCTCCTCTAAGCAGGAACAGTCTAAACCTACATGGAGACCCAGCCAGTCTTGGAACAAAGGAAAACAGTCCAAGAAGCCGGTCAGTGATTCCAAGACAGCTTGAAGAGCATGCCCCCGATCCGGGACCGGATCTAGTAGGGGGCAGACTTTCCTTCGTTCAAGCCTGGGTTCGGGATGTTCAGGATACCTGGGCAATAGAAATAGTGTCTCATGGATACAAACTGGAGTTCAAGGTTTTTCCTCCCAGAGGCAGATTTCTACTTACAAGATTACCTGCAGACCAGACAAAGAGAGAGGCGTTCTTGCACTGCGTAGGAGACCTCTCCGCTCTGGGAGTGATTGTGCCCGTTCCAATTCAGGAACAGGGCCTGGGGTTCTATTCCAATTTATTTGTGGTTCCCAAGTGGCCAATTTTAGACCTCAAGAGTCTAAACAAGTTTCTCAGGGTACCATCCTTCAAGATGGAAACAATTCGTTCCATTCTTCCATTGATCCAGGAGGGTTAATTTATGACAACAGTGCATTTAAAGGATTCATACCTACTTGTTCCCATTCACAGGGATCATCACAAGTTCTTAAGGTTTGCCTCTGGACAAACACTACCAGTTTGTGGCTCTTCCTTTTGGTCTTGCCACAGCCCCAGAATCTTCACAAAGGTTCTGGGGTCATGGTTGGCGGTACTTCGATCAAAGGGCATTGCAGTGGCGCCTTATCTGAACGACGTTCTAGTTCAGGCACCATCCTTTCAGCTAGCAAGATCACACACGGACTTGGTGTTGTCCTTCCTAAAAATCCCACGGCTGGAAGGTAAATTTACAAGAGTTCCTTAGTTCAAAACATAAGGGTAACTTTAATAGGAACCATAATAGACTCTCTGTCTATGAAGATTTTTCTAACGGAGGTCAGGAAATTAAGATTATCGATGCTTGTCTAGCCCTTCAGTCCACTCCTCGACCATCGGTGGCTCAATGCATGGAGTTAATCGGGTTGATGGTGGCGGCGGCGGCAATGGACATCATCCCGTTTGCTCGCTTCCATGTCAGAGCTCTGCAGTTGAACATGCTGAGACAATGGAACGGAGATTATGCAGACTTGTCGCCTCATCTTCTCCTGGAGCAGGAGACAAAGGATTCTCTACAATGGTGGTTGTCTCTGGATCATCTCTCCCAGGGAACATGCTTTCACAGATCTTACTGGGTGATTATGACAACAGATGCCAGCCTTCTAGGGAGGGGAGCAGTTTGGGGTTCTATGAAAGCTCAGGGAATATGCACTCAGGCAGAGTCTGCTTTACCCATAAACATTCTGGAACTAAGAGCGATCTACAATGCTCTTCTGGCCTGGCCCCAGTTAGCCTCGGCACAGTTTATCAGGTTCCAGTCAGACAACATAACGTCAGTGGCCTACATCAATCATCAGGGGGGAATGAGGAATTCCTTGGCGATGTCAGAGGTATCCAAGATAATTCAATGGGCAGAGGCCCATTCTTGCTGTCTGTCGGCGATCCACATCCCAGGGGTGGACAACTGGAAGGCAGATTTCCTGAGCAGGCAGACCTTTCATCCGGGGGAGTGGGAACTCCATCCGGAAGTGTTTTCCAGCCTCATTCTCAAGTGGGGTCAGCCGGAATTAGATCTCATGGCATCGCAACAGAATGCCAAGCTCCGGAGATACGGGTCAAGATCCAGGGACCCCCAGGAGGAGCTGACAGATGCTCTGGCGGCCCCTTGGAATTTCAAACTAGCATACCTGTTTCCTCCGTTTGCTTTTATTCCTCGAGTAATCACTCGAATCAAACATGAGAGGGCCTTAGTTATTCTCATAGCACCGGCCTGGCCTCACAGGATTTGGTATGCAGACCTAGTGGAGATGTCATCTCTACCACCTTGGAGACTTCCGTTGAGGAAAGACCTTCTGATTCAGGGGCCCTTCCTTCATCCAAATCTAGTTTCTCTGAAGCTGACTGCTTGGAAATTGAATGCTTGATTTTATCCAAGAGAATGTTTTCTAATTCGGTCATAGAGACCATGATTCAGGCTCATAAACCTGTAACTAGAAGGATTTATTATAAGATTTGGCGTAAATATCTCTATTGGTGTGAATCCAAGGGTTAATCTTGGAGTAGAGTAAGGATTCCCATGATTTTGTCTTTTCTCCAAGGTTTGAAAAAAGGTTTATCAGGCCTGTGTTCAAACCAGTTACTCCTCCATGGAGTCTTAATTTTGTTCTCAATGTTCTTCAAGGGGCTCCGTTTGAGCCTATGCATTCCTTAGATATTAGGCTGTTATCTTGGAAGGTTTTATTTCTTGTTGCTAATTCTTCTGCTCAGAGAGTGTCAGAACTCTCGGCATTACAGTATGAGTCTCCTTATCTGATTTTCCATGCAGATAAGTTAGTTTTACGTACCAAATTAGGATTTCTTCCAAAGGTTGTTTCTGATCGAAATATTAATCAGGAGATTGTTGTGCCTTCCTTGTGTCCTAATCCTCCTCCTAAAGAGAGACTTTTGCACAATTTGGATGTGGTCCGTGCTTTAAAGTTTTATCTGCAGGCGACTAAGGACTTTCATCAATCTTCTTCTTTGTTTGTAGTTTTCTCAGGAAAACGCAGGGGTCAGAAAGCTACGGCTACTGCTTTCTTTTTGGCTGAAGAGTATCATACGTTTTGCATAAGAGACTGCTGGACAGCAGCCTCCTGAGAGGGTTACGACTCATTCCACAAGGGCTGTTGCTTCCTCATGGGCAATTAAAAAATTAAGCTTCTGTAGAACAGATTTGCAAGGCTGCAACTTGGTCCTCTATTCACACTTTTTCAAAGTTTTACAAATGTGACACGTTTGCCTCAGCTGAGGCTGTTTTTGGGAGAAAGGTTCTTCAAGCAGTGGGGCCTTCCGTTTAGGTTCCCTGTCTTGTCCCTCCTGTATCATCTGTGTACTCTAGCTTGGGTATTGAATCCCATTAGTAATTAAGATGATCCGTGGACTCATTGTGTCTTAAAAAAATATAATAAAATTTATGCTTACCTGATAAATTTATTTCTTTTTTGACACGAGTCCACGGCCCGCCCTGTTCTTATAGACTGGTTGTGGGTTATTGTAAACTTCAGACACCTCTGCACCTTGGCTTTTCCTTTCTCTTCCTAACTTTGGTCGAATGACTGGAGTGGGAGGGAGGGGAGGAGCTATTTAACAGCTCTGCTGTGGTGCTCTTTGCCTCCTCCTGCTGACCAGGAGGTGAATATCCCATTAGTGGGATGTGGACTCATCGTGTCAAAAAAATAATAATTTATCAGGTAAGCATAAATTTTCTTTTTTAATAGGTTTTATTAAAAACCGGGCACTAATTCATCAAAATGGACCTTCACTTTAAGAATTTTATTTCATCTAATGCATGTTCCTATTGGAAGGTAATTTTTGAGTATTGATGGGTTATGCAAGTGCTCATTGAACATGCTAGGCATACTTTTAGCTTGGGAGAAGTACAGGAATCACTTCTGGTGAAGCCCTTAGTGATGGCTGTGGATTTACTTTTGTGCTTATGTTGATTCTCCAGCTGAACGTAAAAACAACCCTTGCCACTATCTTTAAAATGAAGAGGATTGGCTATAATACGACAAGCTAAGTTTATTGTTTTAATTAGCTTGTTTCAGGTGTCTGAGTCTATGGTTCTTCTCCTGTCACTGTGCAGTTTATCTGAGCATCCAGTGGTGTGCCTCCAGTGTGGCGTCCCCCCAAACCACCCCCATGGTGAAATGCAGATGTTTCTTGTGAGATCCTTGGCACCGCACTTGCATTGGCTCGTCTGCTGAACAGTCTAAGGTGTTAACAGGGTATGTACAATGCACTTTCCTTCTTAATATAAGGAGAGTCCACTGCATCATTCCTTACTGTTGGGAAATACTGAACCTGGCCACCTGGAGGAGGCAGACACCCCAGCCAAAGGCTTAAATACCACTCCCACTTTCCCTATTACCCAGTCATTTTTTTTGGCCTTTCATCACATGAGAATGGCAGAGAAGTGTCCAAAGATTTCGGAGTAGTTCCATAGGGATGCTTGGTTCAGGGACATGCAGGATCCATGGGTCCTGGAGGTCATAGCTCAGGGATACAAGATAGGTTATAAATCTCATCCACCCAAGGACAGGTTTCTCCTCTCAAGCCTGTCTTCCAAACCAGAAACTAGGGAAGCCTTTCTTGGGTGCATGCAGGATCTGTCCTCCTTAGGTGGTCATTGTCCCGGTACCTATCGCAGAAAGAGGTTTGGGATACTATTCAAACCTTTTCGTGGTCCCAAAGAAAAATTGAACTTTCCGCCCAATTCTGGACCTAAAGTGCTTAACCAAATTTCTTTTTTAAGACACAATGAATCCACGGATCATCTTAATTACTAATGGGGTATTCACCTACTGGTCAGCAGGGGGAGGCAAAGAGCACCACAGCAGAGCTGTTAAATAGCTCCTCCTCCACTCCAGTCATTCTCTTTGCCTACGTTTATTGATAGGAAGAGGTAAAGTGAGGTGTTAGATTAGATTCTTCAATCAAGAGTTTATTATTTTTAAAGTAGTGCCAGAGAGTGCTGCTTTGTTCTGGGGTGTAGCCGTAGTCCATATCAGTCTCTACAGTAGAGCTTCGGTGGCTTTAGAGCAATGGGAACTTGTGGGACATAATTCTTACTGCGCCTCGCATATACTGTTGCTGCCCTAACCCTGAAAAATATGAGGGATATTACTCAGTGTTTTCTCTTAATTCACAGGTCCATGCGAGGAATAGGACTTCGCAAACGTGGCAGCTGCCTTGGCTGTCGGGCAGTATGTGAGGTAAGTGTCGACTTTTATTTCTGGGGTTTGAAGGAAGATAAAATCAGAAGAAGTTGGCCACTCACTGTGTAAGTGGGACATATAAGGAGCCCTTAGTAAATATGGGCACTTTATTTTACTCAGATATTAGCTCTCCTTTATATTTGAGGAGACTATAATCGACAGCTACACGCAGGCACTGGGCATTTAGAGGCAGGCATTGCAATTGTGTTCCCGGAGTTTGCTTAAACATTCATGCCGACCGGGAGAGGAGCAATCTCACGATTTCAGTGATCACATCTCCCAGCGGCTGCATAAACAAACATGCCGACCGGGAGATGATTGCACTCACATAGCTCTCAACGGGCGTAATTGGCCATTTTGTTATTGAGCAATATAACAGTTACAGGGGTCACATCTCCGGGCGTTTACATAAACATAATGCCGACTGGGAGATTACTGTATTGTCACCGCCCACGACGGGCGGTCCTTGGGGAGGCGGCCTTTGCATAGCATGCCTTTTCCCCTTCTTTTCCGGAGAGCCTAAAATTTCAATGTGTAGGAGGAAGTTGTGCAGTTTCTGGTCCTATTACGCGTCTTCTCTTGTAATCTAGCGGAATTGGGACCGGAGACTGTCTTCCGCTGTTGCGGTGGAGTTCCGGATATGGATGTACTACTCGGAGGGAGTTAGTCTTATGATTCAGGCAGGAACCTCTGCAGTTTCATGCTAAGGGATACTGTTATGTTGCACGCTTAAGTTAAGCTGTTTTACCCTATTTACACTATAATAATAAAAAGTAAAAAGTTTCCCTTTTTAAACTTTAAAGTGACAGTAATGTTTTTGTGCATTGTGCTATGATTAAAATTTTTTTTTTTTTTTTTTTTGGAGTTCTTTGTATGCAAATGGGGAACCTTGAAGTCCTTTCTGTTACTCATGTATGTGAGGAACCTAATCCTTAAGGATAGTATTTTCTGAGACAACATTTTACTATGAGGTTGTTGTCCAGAAATTTAAAGGGACATTAAACCCAAGATTTTTCTTTCATGATTCAGATAGAGAACACAATTTTAAGCAACATTCCAATTTACATCTATTATCTAATTTGCTTTATTCTTTAGATATCCGTTATTGAAGAAATAGCACTGCACATGGGTGAGCCAATCACACGAGGCATCTATGTGCAGCCACCAATCAGCAGCTAATGAGCCTATATAGATATGCTTTTCAGCAAAGGATATCAAGAGCATGAAGCAAATTAGATAATAGAAGTAAATTAGAAAGTTGATTTAAATTGAATTTTATTTCTAAATCATGAAAGAAAAAATATGGGTTTCATTTACCTTTAATTTCAATTATTGTTATTGCCTTGTATTTGTATAGCGCCGCCAAGTTCCGTAGCGCAATTACAAGGTTCAATATCGCCATTTTCTTGCCTCAAGAGTCCCAAAATTTTTATTGCCCTCACATGCAGTGCCCTGTGTTTCCTCTTTAACTCATTCTGGGGTTACTTTACAGGACTTCGCTCTTCTCATATGTTCTGATGCGTTTAACACTTTCCCACCAATACTGGGAAAGCAGACGAGGTAGAACAGACATTCAACAAGAGAGGTTTCTAACGCAGTGTAATTCCTCATGTTGATGCTGAACTTGTTTCTCTCAAGTTTAAGCCACATCACCTCCATCTGTTACTTAAGGAGGTTTTAGCTATATTGGACAACAGCGACTCCTCAGTGTGCATTGCTACCGTCACTAGTGCGGCAGCATATTGTTTGAGGCGTTGCCTGATGCTATTGGGACAGAAGCTTCTTTGAATTAAATCCAGGATAGGATAATAGCCTTTAAACTGGCTAATTCCTTTATTTTGGGTGCTTCCCTTCATGTTATCAAAGCTGGGAGCAAAGATTTGGGATTTCTCTAGCTTGCAGAGCTTTTATGGTCAAAGCCTTGGTCTGCGGATGTGTCCTCCGAGTCTAAGCTTCTATATCTTTTCAGATAGCTCAGCAAACTTGGCGCTGTGACTCAGTTCTGTAGCAACCCAAGGGTTGCAGGTTCAATTCCCGGCGAGGTCCACTCAACATTTCACCCTTCTGAGGTGGTTTAGATGAGCAGCGCTTTGAGACCCTTACGGGTGATTAGCCATACTTTACAAGTACTCCATACATACATTCGTAATTTTGTAGCTATTCCTTACAAGGGGAAGACCTTGTTTGGACCTGGGCTGTCAGAGATTATTTATGACATCACGGGAGGTAAGGTTCGCCTTCTCCCTCAGGATAAGAGAAAAGGACAACTGAGCAATTTTCGTTCCTTCCGAAATTTCAATGGAAAGTCTCCCTCTACTGTCTCCAAACAAGATCAGTTTACTCCTGCATGGAGACCCAATCAATCTTGGAATAAGGGAAACAATCCAAAAGACAGATCTTGTAGGGGGCAGACTTTCCTTTTTCGCTTAGCTTGGGTTCGAGATGTTCAGGATCCCTGGACAATAGAGAGAGTATCCCAGGGCTGCAGGTTAGAGTTCAAATGTTTTCCTCCCAGAGGCAGTTTTCTGTTTTCAGGGTTGTCTGTAGACCAGACGAAAAGTAAGTAGTTCTTACACTGTGTACGAGACCTTTCCAACCTGGGAATGATTGTTCTTGTCCCGGTTCAAGAACAGGGTTTGGGATTTTATTCCAATCTATCATGGTTCCCAAAAGAAGAGGGAACCTTCAAGCCAATATTAGATCTCAAGAGTCTCAACTAATTTCTCAGAGTACCGTCCTTCAGGACGGAAACTATTCATTCCATTCTCCCTTTGATCCAAAAGGGTCAAGTTATGACAACAGTGGATTTAAAGGACGCGTACCTGCATGTTCCCATTACAGGGATCATCTCAAGTTCCTAAGGTTTGCTTTTCTGGTCAAGCACTTCCAGTTCGTGGCTCTTCCTTTCGGATTTGCCACGGCACCTAGGATTTTCACAAGGGTTCTGGGGCCTCTTCTAGCGGTTCTAAGGCCGCGAGGCATTGCGGTGGCGCCCTATCTGGTCGATATTCTTATCCAGGCGCCTTTTTGTCAACAGGCAAGGTCTCATACAGACATTGTGCTATCCTTCCTAAGAGCTCACGGGTGGAAGGTATATCTGGAAAAGAGTTCTTTAACCCCAAATTCAAGGGTGACTTTCTTGGAATCTCTAATCGAGTCTGTATTAATGAAGATTTTTCTGACAGAAGTCAGGAAATCAAAGATTATAGATACCTGTCGAGCGTTTCAGTCCACTCCTCGGCCGTCAGTGGACCAGTGCATGGAAGTAACCGGACTGATGGTGGCGGCAATGGACATCATCCGGTTTGCTCGGTTTTACCTCAGACCTCTGCAATTGAACATGCTCAGGCAGTGGAATGGAGATTATGCAGACTTGTCTCCTTGAATAACTGGATCAGGAGATGAGGGACTCTCTTCAATTGTGGTTGTCTCTGGATCATCTATCCCAGGGAATCTGCTTTCACATACCGTCCTGGGTGATTGTGACAACAGATGCCAGTCTTCTAGGGTGGGGAGCTGTCTTGGGTTCCCTGAGGGGACTCTTCTTCCTACAAACATCCTGGATCTAAGAGCGATCTTCAATGCTCTTCTGGCCTGGTCTCAGTTAGCCTCGGTCCAGTTTTTCAGATTTCAACATAACTTCAGTGGCTTACATTAATCATCAGGGAGGAACGAGGAGTTCCTTAGCAATGACCCAGGTTGCCAAGATAATGCGGTGGGCATAGACCCATTCTTGCTATCTGTCGGTAATCCACATCCCAGGAGTGGATAACTGGGAGGCGGATTTTCTGAGCAGACAGTCTTTTCATCCGGGGGAGTGTGAACTCCATCAGGACGTGTTCTTCAGCCTGATTCTCAAGTTGGGTTGGCCGGAGTTGGATCTCATGGCATCTCGACAGAATGCCAAGCTCCCGGGATCCCCAGGCGGAACTGATAGATGCGCTGGCGGTTCCTTGGTCTTTCAGCCTTGCATACCTATTTCCTCCTTTTGCACTTCCTCCTCGAGTCATTGCTTGAGTCAAACAGGAGAGGGCGACGGTCTTTCTTATTGATTCGGATTGGCCTCGCAGGATTTGGTATGCAGATCTGGTGGGAATGTCATTTCTACCACCTTGAAAACTTATGTTGAGGAAGGACCTTCTGATTCAAGCACCATTCCTTCTCCCAAATCTAGTTTCTCTGAAGCTGACTGCTTGGAGATTGAACGCTTAATTTTATCCAAGCGGGGGGTTTCTGAATCGGTCATAGGAACCTAGATTCGGGCTCGTAAGCCTGTGTCTAGAATGATTTACCTTTAAGATTTGGCGTAAATATCTTTATTGGTATGAATCCAAGGGCTACTCATGGAGTAGGGATAGGATTCCTAGGATTTTGTCTTTTCTCCAAGATGGTTTAGAGAAGGGTTTATCGACGAGTTCCTTAGGGGGTCAAATCTCAGCTTTGTCGGTTTTGTTACCCAAATGTTTGGCAGATGTTTCAGATGTTTACTCATTTTGTCAGGCCTTGGTTTGGATAGGGCCTGTGTTTAAGCCAATTACTCCTCCATGGAGTCTTAATTTAGTTTTCTATGTTCTTCAAAGGGCTCCGTTTGAGCCTATGCATTCCTTAGATATTGAGTTATTATCTTGGAATGTTTTATTTCTTATTGCTATTTCTTCAGCTCGTAGAGTGTCTGAACTCTCGGCATTACAAAACTCTTCTCCTTATTTTATATTCCATGCAGATAAGGTAGTTTTACGTACTAAATTGGGTTTTCTTCCTAAGGTTGTTTTGGATAGGAACATTAATCAGGAGATTGTCGTTCCTTCTTTGTGTCCTAATCCTTCTACTCAGAAAGAACGTCTTCTGCACAATCTGGACGTGGTTCCTGTTTTGAAGTTTTACTTTCAGGCAACTAAGGACTTACGTCAATCTTCTTCTTTGTTTATAGTTTTCTCTGGAAAACGTAAGGGTCAGAAAGCTATGGCTACTTCGCTTTCTTTTTGGCTGAAGAGTATCATCCGTTTTGCTTATGAGACTGCTGGATAGCAGCATCTAGAGAGAGTTACGGCTCATTCCACAAGGGCTGTTGCTTCCTCATGGGCATTCAAAAATGAAGCTTCTATGGAACAGATTTGCAAAGCTGCAACTTGGTCCTCTCTTCACACTTTTTCTAAGTTCTACAAGTTTGATATTTTTGCCTCGGCTGAGGCTGCTTTTGGGAGGAAGGTTCTTCAAGCAGTGGTGCCTTCCGTTTGGGTTCCCTGTCTTGTCCCTCCCGTATCATCTGTGTACTCTAGCTTGGGTATTGGATCCCATTAGTAATTAAGATGATCCGTGGACTCATCGTGTCTTAAAAAAGAAAAGAAAATTTATGCTTACCTGATAAATTTATTTCTTTTTTGACACGATGAGTCCACGGCCTGCCCTGTTCTTTTAGACAGGTTCTGGGTTATTGTAAACTTCAGACACCTCTGCACCTTGGCTTTTCCTTTCTCTTCCTAACTTCGGTCGAATAACTGGAGTGGGAGGGAAGGGAGGAGCTATTTAACAGCTCTGCTGTGGTGCTCTTTGCCTCCTCCTGCTGACCAGGAGGTGAATATCCCATTAGTAATTAAGATGATCCGTGGACTCATCGTGTCAAAAAAATAAATAAATTATCATGTAAGCATAAATTTTCTTTTCTAAATGTCCCCTCGTTCAAGATGGAGACGATAAAGTCCATCCTTCCCTTAGGAAGGACAGTTCATGACCACTGTAGATCTGAAGGATGCTTACCTTCATGTTCCAATCCACAAGGATCACTTCCAGTTCCTACGGTTTGCGTTCCCGGACCAGCACTTCCAGTTCGTTGCACTACCGTTTGGTCTAGCTACTGCTTCAAGGATTTTTATGAAGGTTCTAGGGGCTCTTCTAGCTGTTGCCAGAACCCAGGGTATAGCAGTAGCTCCCTACTTGGACGATATTCTGGTACAAGCACCATCTTTTCGTCTGACGGAGGACCATTCGGTATCTCTTCTCTCCTTCGATCTCATGGATGGAAGATAAACTTAGAAAAGAGTTCTCTTATTCCAAGCACCAGGGTAGAATTCCTGGGTACTATGATAGACTCCATATCCATGAGGATATTTCTAACAGACCAGAGACGTTGCAAGCTAGCTTCGGCATGTCTTGCCCTCCGGACCTCCTTAAAGTGTCAGTAAACTTTAAAAATAATGTTATATAATTCTGCACATAGTGCAGAATTATATAACATTATATTAGCCAAACATTATAAATCATAATGTACCCTATTAATTTAAAAAAAAAATCTGCTGTTTTACAGACCCGCTCTCTGTACTCTGCTGAGCGGGTCTGTTATATTTACTCAGCGCATCGGGTCAGCTGTATAGTCACAGCCCGGCCCGACCGCGCCATATGACTAAGTGCAGCTCGCTCCTGCTGTCAGACAGAGCAGGAGCGAGCTGCACTTAGTTTTATGGCGCGGTCGGGCCGGGCTGTGACTATACAGTTGGCCCGATGCGCTGAGTAAATATAACAGACCCGCTCAGCAGAGTACAGAGAGCGGGTCTGTAAAACAGCATTTTTAAAAAAAAATTAATAGGGTACATTATGATTTATAATGTTTGGTTAATATAATGTTATATAATTCTGCACTATGTGCAGAATTATATAACATTATTTTTAAGGTTTACTGTCCCTTTAAGGCCATCTGTGGCTCAGTGTATGGCGGTAATTGGTCTCATGGTGTCCAGCATGGACATAATTTCCTTTGCCAGGTTCCGTCTCAGACCGTTGCAACTGTGTATGCTGAGGCAGTGGAACGGCAATCATTCGGATCTATCTCAACAGATTTCTCTGGACAACCGGTCGAGAGAATCGCTTTCTTGGTAGCTTTATGCAGATCTGTCCCGAGAGACATCCTTTCTAAGACCATCCTAGGAGATTGTGACTACGGACGTGAGTCTATCAGGATGGGGAGCTGTTCGGGGTGCCAAAAAGGCACAGGGCCTGTGGTCTCAGGAGGAACACTCCCTCCCGATCAACATTTTGGAACTTTGGGCAATGTCCAATGCTCTGAAGACTTGGCCCCTTCTGGGTTCGTCCCGGTTTATCAGTTTCCAATCAGACAATATAACCTCGGCTTACATTAACCATCGGGGGGGTTACGAGAAGATCCCTAGCACTGAGGGAAGTATCTCAGATTCTGGAGTGGGTGGAGGCCCACAGCTGTTCGCTGTCAGCGATCCGCATTCCAAGTGTGGACAACTGCGAAGCTGATTTTCTCAGCAGACAATCCTTAGATGCATTAGAAGTGCCTTGAAGGTTCAGTCTAATTTGAGAAAAACAGTTAGAGACCAGCGCAAATATGACCTGATACAAACACTTATATTCAAGGAAGATTCCCAATATAACTTCCAACCAACAATGACAAAGGATAGAAAGAGATATAAGTGCGCAAATTTAATGCTGAAGTAAACAGGGAAAAAGGGGGGATATATATAATAATTTAGGCCTAGATTTGGAGTTTGGCGTTAGCCGTGAAAACCAGCGTTAGAGGCTCCTAACGCTGGTTTTAGGCTACCTCTGGTATTTGGAGTCACTCAAAAAAGGGTCTAACGCTCACTTTTCAGCCGCGACTTTTCCATACCGCAGATCCCCTTACGTAAATTGCGTATCCTATCTTTTCAATAGGATTTTTCTAACTCCGGTATTTAGAGTCGTGTCTGAAGTGAGCGTTAGACATCTAACGACAAAACTCCAGCCGCAGGAAAAAAGTCAGTAGTTAAGAGCTTTCTGGGCTAACGCCGGTTTATAAAGCTCTTAACTACTGTGCTCTAAAGTACACTAACACCCATAAACTACCTATGTACCCCTAAACCGAGGTCCCCCCACATCGCCGCCACTCGATTAAATTTTTTTAACCCCTAATCTGCCGACTGCAAAGCGCCGCCAGCTAAGTTATCCCTATGTACCCCTAATCTGCTGCCCCTAACACCGCCAACCCCTGTATTATATTTATTAACCCCTAACCTGCCCCCCACAACGTCGCCGTCAGCTACCTACAATAATTAACCCCTAATCTGCCGACCGCAAAGCGCCGCCACCTACATTATAGCTATGTACCCCTAATCTGCTGCCCCTAACACCGCCGACCCCTATATTATATGTATTAACCCCTAATCTGCCCCCACAACGTCGCCTCCACCTGACTACACTTATTAACCCCTAATCTGCCGAGCAGACCGCACCGCTACTATAATAAAGTTATTAACCCCTAATCCGCCTCACTAACCCTATAATAAATAGTATTAACCCCTAATCTGCCCTCCCTAACATCGCCGACACCTAACTTCAATTATTAACCCCTAATCTACCGACCGGAGCTCACAGCTATTCTAATAAATGGATTAACCCCTAAAGCTAAGTCTAACCCTAACACTAACACCCCCCTAAGTTAAATATAATTTTAATCTAACGAAATTAATTAACTCTTATTAAATAAATTATTCCTATTTAAAGCTAAATACTTACCTGTAAAATAAATCCTAATATAGCTACAATATAAATTATAATTACATTGTAGCTATTTTAGGATTAATATTTATTTTACAGGCAACTTTGTAATTATTTTAACCAGTTACAATAGCTATTAAATAGTTAAGAAATATTTAATAGTTACCTAGTTAAAATAATTACAAAATTACCTGTAAAATAAATCCTAACCTAAGTTACAATTAAACCTAATACTATACTATCATTAAATTAATTAAATAAAATATCTACAATTACCTACAATTAAACCTAACACTACACTATCAATACATTAATTAAATACAATATCTACAAATAACTACAATGAAATAAACTAACTAAAGTACAAAAAAATAAAAAAGAACTAAGTTACAAAAAATAAAAAAATATTTACAAACATAAGAAAAATATTACAACAATTTTAAACTAATTACACCTACTCTAAGCCCCCTAATAAAATAACAAAGACCCCCAAAATAACAAAATGCCCTACCCTATTCTAAATTACTAAAGTTCAAAGCTCTTTTACCTTACCAGCCCTGAACAGGGCCCTTTGCGGGGCATGCCCCAAGAAGTTCAGCTCTTTTGCCTGTAAAAAAAACATACAATACCCCCCCCAACATTACAACCCACCACCCACATACCCCTAATCTAACCCAAACCCCCCTTAAATAAACCTAACACTAAGCCCCTGAAGATCATCCTACCTTGTCTTCACCTCACCAGGTATCACCGATCCGTCCTGGCTCCAAAATCTTCATCCAACCCAAGCGGGGGCTGGCGATCCATCATCCGGTGGCTGAAGAGGTCCAGAAGAGGCTCCAAAGTCTTCATCCTATCCGGGAAGAAGAGTAGATCCGGACCGGCAACCATCATCTTCCAAGCGGCATCTTCTATCTTCATCCGATGAGGACCGGCTCCATCCTGAAGAACTCCGACGCGGACCCATCTTCATCCGGCGACGTCCAACTGAAGAATGAAGGTTCCTTTAAGGGACGTCATCCAAGATGGCGTCCCTCGAATTCCGATTGGCTGATAGGATTCTATCAGCCAATCGGAATTAAGGTAGGAATATTCTGATTGGCTGATGGAATCAGCCAATCAGAATCAAGTTCAATCCGATTGGCTGATCCAATCAGCCAATCAGATTGAGCTCGCATTCTATTGGCTGTTCCGATCAGCCAATAGAATGCAAGCTCAATCTGATTGGCTGATTGGATCAGCCAATCGGATTGAACTTGATTCTGATTGGCTGATTCCATCAGCCAATCAGAATATTCCTACCTTAATTCCGATTGGCTGATAGAATCCTATCAGCCAATCGGAATTCGAGGGACGCCATCTTGGATGACGTCCCTTAAAGGAACCTTCATTCTTCAGTTGGACGTCGCCGGATGAAGATGGGTCCGCGTCGGAGGTCTTCAGGATGGAGCCGGTCCTCATCGAATGAAGATAGAAGATGCCGCTTGGAAGATGATGGTTGCCGGTCCGGATCTACTCTTCTTCCCGGATAGGATGAAGACTTTGGAGCCTCTTCTGGACCTCTTCAGCCACCGGATGATAGATCGCCAGCCCCCGCTTGGGTTGGATGAAGATTTTGGAGCCAGGACGGATCGGTGATACCTGGTGAGGTGAAGACAAGGTAGGATGATCTTCAGGAGCTTAGTGTTATGTTTATTTAAGGGGGGTTTGGGTTAGATTAGGGGTATGTGGGTGGTGGGTTGTAATGTTGGGGGGGGGTATTGTATGTTTTTTTTACAGGCAAAAGAGCTGAACTTCTTGGGGCATGCCCCGCAAAGGGCCCTGTTCAGGGCTGGTAAGGTAAAAGAGCTTTGAACTTTAGTAATTTAGAATAGGGTAGGGCATTTTTTATTTTGGGGTCTTTGTTATTTTATTAGGGGGCTTAGAGTAGGTGTAATTAGTTTAAAATTGTTGTAATATTTTTCTTATGTTTGTAAATATTTTTTTATTTTTTGTAACTTAGTTCTTTTTTATTTTTTGTACTTTAGTTAGTTTATTTCATTGTAGTTATTTGTAGATATTGTATTTAATTAATGTATTGATAGTGTAGTGTTAGGTTTAATTGTAGGTAATTGTAGGTATTTTATTTAATTAATTTAATGATAGTATAGTATTAGGTTTAATTGTAACTTAGGTTAGGATTTATTTTACAGGTAATTTTGTAATTATTTTAACTAGGTAGCTATTAAATAGTTCTTAACTATTTAATAGCTATTGTACCTGGTTAAGATAATTACAAAGTTGCCTGTAAAATAAATATTAATCCTAAAATAGCTACAATGTAATTATAATTTATATTGTAGCTATATTAGGATTTATTTTACAGGTAAGTATTTAGCTTTAAATAGGAATAATTTATTTAATAAGAGTTAATTAATTTCGTTAGATTAAAATTATATTTAACTTAGGGGGGTGTTAGTGTTAGGGTTAGACTTAGCTTTAGGGGTTAATCCATTTATTAGAATAGCGGTGAGCTCCGGTCGTCAGATTAGGGGTTAATAATTGAAGTTAGGTGTCGGCGATGTTAGGGAGGGCAGATTAGGGGTTAATACTATTTATTATAGGGTTAGTGAGGCGGATTAGGGGTTAATAACTTTATTATAGTAGCGGTGCGGTCCGCTCGGCAGATTAGGGGTTAATAAGTGTAGGCAGGTGGGGGCGACGTTGTGGGCGGCAGATTAGGGGTTAATAAATATAATATAGGGGTCGGCGGTGTTAGGGGCAGCAGATTAGGGGTACATAAGGATAATGTAAGTAGCGGCTGTTTACGGAGCGGCAGATTAGGGGTTAAAAATAAAATGCAGGTGTCAGCGATAGCGGGGGCGGCAGATTAGGGGTTAATAAGTGTAAGGTTAGGGGTGTTTAGACTCGGGGTACATGTTAGGGTGTTAGGTGCAGACTTAGGAGGTGTTTCCGCATAGCAAACAATGGGGCTGCGTTAAGAGCTGAACGCGGCTTTTTTGCAGGTGTTAGGTTTTTTTTCAGCTCAAACAGCCCCATTGTTTTCTATGGGGGAATCGTGCACGAGCACGTTTTTGAGGCTGGTCGCTTGCGTAAGCAACTCTGGTATCGAGAGTTGAAGCTGCGTTAAAAATGCTCTACGCTCCTTTTTTGGAGCCTAACGCAGCCTTTATGTGGACTCTCAATACCAGAGTTATTTTTATGGTGCGGCCAGAAAAAAGCCGGCGTTAGATTTTCGGGTCGTTACCGACAAAACTCCAAATCTAGCCGTTAAGTATTTAAAATTCAGATTCCAAAATGTATACTCCAAAAAATAGAGATAAATAGCTCTAATTTCCCTAAAAGGGCTAATTATGTTTTCACACTTTAGGGTTAATAATTTTGCTCCAAAATTTTAAATGAGTACGTGAATATAACCATGAAATAAAACACATATAAGTAAAAGTTTAAAATCACAATTTATAATTCTCAAAAAAACACAAGTTTAAAAGGACAGAATACTCCTAACAAATAACTTCAATATATATCTAATATTTATTATTTATAATCAGATCTACTATGGACCAGTCCTGACTAATAAACCTATTACGCAAGAAATACAAGAAAAACAAAAAAACAGACAAATTAAACAAAATAAAAAGTTGTTATTTGATACAAATGATCAGACCAAAAAATAAAATAAAAAGTTGCTATTTGATACAGATGGAAACTCTATAGACAGGCTCCCGAAAATGTATCCAGATCGAATGTCCTTCACAGGGTTTCCGTGAAGCAGAGTGTGCAATAGCAGTCTTCTGATTTCTCCCAACTTGTTTGGAATGGCGTCTAAGTGGAAGACAGAAATATCCGCTTGAGATAGATGTTTAGAATTATTCAACAAACAAATATCGGTACTTACACATTGGTACAGAGGGATCAGCGCCGTGCCCGACTCTCCTCAGCACAGGGGTTCCGTTGTGTGTTGGTTCTTACACAGGCTCCTCTCACGGCCTCAATCGACAGCCGACTAAACGGAATAGCCCAGGGAGATGATCGAAAAGGCGCCAAAGGAAACACCTGTAAAGGTGAACAAAAACCTGCAAGGTAATTCTTTAAGTCCCAAATTCAGCTGGTGACCAGTAAATCCTGAAAGAGGCAGATCAACTGAGCAACGCGTTTCAAATTCTTTTTCAAGCTCAGTGGACCGGTCCATAGTAGATCTGATTATAAATAATAAATATTAGATATATATTGAAGTTATTTGTTAGGAGTATTCTGTCCTTTTAAACTTGTGTTTTTTTGAGAATTATAAATTGTGATTTTAAACTTTTACTTATATGTGTTTTATTTCATGGTTATATTCACGTACTCATTTAAAATTTTGGAGCAAAATTATTAACCCTAAAGTGTGAAAACATAATTAGCCCTTTTAGGGAAATTAGAGCTATTTAGCTCTATTTTTTGGATTATACATTTTGGAATCTGAATTTTAAATAATTAAATTATTATATATATCCCCCCTTTTTCCCTGTTTACTTCAGCATTAAATTTGCGCACTTATATCTTTTCTATCCTTGGTTCAGTCTAATTTACCTTTTCCCGCCGTTACCACTCCTTCCTCGTGTAGTGGCCCGCATCAAGTAGGTACAGGCATCGGTGATACTGATTGCTCCATCGTGGCTGCGAAGGATGTGGTTGACGGATCTAGTGGGGATGTCATCTTCTCTTCCATGGAAGTTACCTTGTCGCAGGGATCTGCTGGAACAAGGTCCTTTTGTTCATCAAAATCTAGATTATCTGAGGCTGACTGCATGGAGATTGAAGCTTAGTCCTAGCCAAGAGGTTTTTTTTGAGAGTTATTGATACGTTCATTCAAGCTCGTAAACCAGTAACTCATCGCATCTATTATAAGGTGTGGAGAACCTGGCATAAAGTTAAGGTTGCCAGGATCCTATCGTTTCTCCAGGATGGACTGGAGAAGGGCCTTTCTGCCAGTTACCTGAGGGGACAGATTTCGGCCCTGTCTGTTTTACTGCACAAGAGACTCTCGGAGCTTCCAGATGTACAGCCTTTGTTAAAGCTCTGATTAGGATTAGATCTGTGTTTAGATCTAAGGCTCCTCCTTGGAGTCTGAATCTTGTTCTTAAGGTTTTGCAATGGGCTCCATTTTTGAGCCTATGCATGAAATTGACATTAAATCGTCCTGGAAGGTTCTTTTTCTACTGGCTATTGCTTCTGCGTGCAGAGTTTCTGAGATTGTCGCCTGGCAATGTGAGCCTCCTTATCTGGTGTTCCATTCTGATAAGGCTGTCCTACGTACTGACTTAATTTTTCTTCCTAAGGTCGTGTCAGACCGCAACATCAATCAAGAGATTGTGGTTCCTTCCTTGTGTCACAATCCTCCTTCGAAGGAACGTTTGCTTCATATTTTGGATGTGGTTCGCACCTTGAAGTTCTATCTTCTGGCTACTAAGGATTTTAGACAAACTTGTTCCTTGTTTGTTGGCTATTCTGGGAAGCGTAAGGGTCAGAAGGTCTCTTTGACTTCCTTATCTTTTTGGTTAAGGAGTGTTATCCGCTTTGCTTATGAGACAGCGGGTCATAAACATCCTCGGAGGATTTCGGCTCATTCTACTAGAGCAGTGGCTTCCTCTTGGGCCTTTAACAACGAGGCCTCTATGGATCAGATTTGTAAGGCGGCTACCTGGTCCTCCTTACACACTTTTTCTAAACTTTACAAGTTTGATGTTTTTGCTTTAGCAGCCTTCGGGGGAGAGGTTTTGCAGGCTGTGGTGCCCCCAGATTAGGGTCTGCCTCTCTTTGTCCCTCCCGTTATCATTCAGTGTCCTCTAGAGCTTGGGTATGTTTCTCAACATTAAGGAATGATGCAGTGGACTCTCCTTATATTAAGAAGAAAAATATAAATTATGCTTACCAGATAATTTCCTTCTGTATGAGGTGAGTCCATGGCCCCGCCCATGTTCTCCGATGGGCGGCCTTCTAAATTATATATTTTTCTTCTGGCAACATTTATACCCTAATATTTTTCTACTGTTCCTTGTTCCCTCGGCAGAATGACTGGGGGAAGTGGGAGAGGTACTTAAGCCTTTGGTTGGGGTGTCTTTGCCTCCACCTAGTGGCCAGGTTCACTATATCCCAACAGTAAGGAATGATGCTGTGGTTTCTCCTTATACAGAAGGAAATTAAATTATTTGGTAAGCATAATTTATGTTTTCTTTTCTATGGCATTGAGAGTCCACAACGTCATTCCAATTACTAGTGGGATATTCAACTCCTGGCCAGCAGGAGGAGGCAAAGAGCACCCCAGCAAAGCTGTTAAGTGTAACTTCCCTTACCCATAATCCCCAGTCATTCTCTTTGCCTCTGTCAATGGAGGATGTGCAAAGATGGTGTCTGAAGATATTTAATTATTTTATGGGTACTTTTCCCTGCAAGCAAGGATTGGGGCTATGCTGTGTCCATGCCAATCTCTTTAGTAAAAGGTAATTGTGGCTATTAGCAGTTAGAAAGCGGTGAAGTGTTCTTTGCTTTATTTCTAACATTATTGCTGCCCCTTCATAGAAAACCAGGGTTGGTTACTCTGTTATTTCTTCTCTACAGGTCCCTGAGAGAAGTGGAGGAATCTGCCACACCTCTAAAAATTGTTCCCTGCCTGACAGAGCAGGATCCACAGGCTTTTCCTTCAAGGTTAGAGGGTACCAGCACTTTTAGGGTTAATCCCTCTGTGGAACAGCACAAATATTGGGACTCAGTATCTCTTAATGGAGATGTGTAACTGAACATTTTTTTGGGCACCGCATATGGGATGAAACAAAGAGAAGGGGTTATGAGGCTGACAGTATGGGGACAGGGAACTTCCCAAAGGGCAAAAGCCTTATGGCTTATGGAAATAGAATTTGTTTATCCAGAATCAGAGACCATTAATATAGTAGGGCATCGATCCTTTAGCTATCCGGATTCAGATCAGAAGCCCTTTATTACAGGATGGCTTAGAGATCGCTTTATTTCTTTTTTAAGACACGAGTCCACGGATCATCATAATTACTAATGGAATATTCTTCTCCTGGTCAGCAGGAGGAGGCAAAGAGCACCACAGCAGAGCTGTTAAATAGCTCCTCCCTTCGCTCCCACCCCAGTCATTCTCTTTGCCTACGTTAGTGATAGGAAGAGGTAAAGTGAGGTGTTAGATTAGATTCTTCAATCAAGAGTTTATTATTTTTAAAGTAGTGCAAGATTGTGCTGCTTTGTTCTAGGGTGTAGCCATAGTCCATATCAGTCTCTTCAGTAGAGCTTTTGGTGGCTTTAGAGCAATGGGAACTTGTGGGACATAATTCTCACTGCGTCTCCCATATATTTATGCTGCCCTTATCCTGATGGCCTCAGTAAGATAACTCGGGCTTTATCTTTATCCACAGGGCTATGGGAGGGAGAGGACCTCCTAAACCTGCTGAGCTGCCCTGCGGTCGGGCAGATTTTAAAGGTAAGTGCTGACTTTTTTATTCTGGTCTGAAGGAAGAGAAATTCAGGACAGAAGAAGTGTGGGACATATATCTCCTATTTATATATGTAAAGGGGATCCTGTGACAGAATAGTATTAGCAGGCACTGGGGCTGAGGAGAGTGGCTTCTCTGGGGGCTTTAATTGAAAGTATTTAATCCCTTGGACCAGGCTGAACAGGGCTCAGGAGGGGTGTCTGCTTGGTGTACTAACATCAAAGACATCATGATATGGTACTTCTATTTGCCCCCAGGCTTACTATGAAGTGTTCAGTTTTCTCCCGGTGGCCTATCTTTAAAAATTATATGGTGAACGGGAGATAGTGTGTGGCAATGCCCACGATGGGCGGGGTTATGTTTGGCGCCTTTTGTGAGCGACGCAATGCTAACCTGGGCTCCATTATTATGGTAATATGAATTGAGTGTTATCTAAAGATTAGTGGGGTTAATCAAAAAGAATGTACTCCAGGGCTTACAATGGCAGCCAGCTGTGTGCATTGCTACCGTCACTAGTGCGGCGGCATATTGGCGGATGCTATTAGGAAAGAAACTCCCTTGGATGAAATCCAGGATAGGATGAAAGCTCTTAAATTGGCTAATACCTTTATTACGGATGCTTCCCTTCAAGTTATCAATGTGGGAGCATAGATTTCAGGTTTCTCTGTTGTAGCTCGCAGAGCCTTATGAGTAAGACCTTGGTCTGCAGATGTGTCCTCTAAGTCTAAGCTTTTAGCAATTCCTTACAAGGGAAAGACCTTGTTTGGATGTGGTTTGACGGAAATTATCTCTGAGATTACGGGAGGTAAGGGTCATTTTCTCCCTCAGGATAAGAGAAACAACCAAAAGGGACGACAGAGTAATTTTCGTTTCTTTCGAAATTTCAAGGGAAATTCTTCCGTTTTCCTCCTCCAAGCAGGATCATTCTAAACCTTCCTGGAGACCCAATCAGTCTTGGAATAAGGGAAAATAATCCAAGAAGACTGCTATTGAATCGAAGACAGCATGAAGGGTCTGCCCTCGATCTGGGACTGGATCTTGTAGGGGGCAGACTCCTTTGCTCAGGCTTGGGTTCGAGATGTTCAGGATCCCTGGGCAATCAAACTAGAGTCACAGGGATACAAACTAGAGTTCAGTTTCTCTCCCAGAGGCAGGTATCTGCTTTCAAGTTTATCCATAGATCAGACAAAAGAGAGGCATTCTTACTCTGTATTAAAGACCTCTACGACCTGGGAGTGTGAATTCCTGTTCCGAATCAGGAACAGGGTCTGGGATTTTATTCCAATCTGTTTGTTGTTCCCAAAAAGAGGGAATTTTTCAGGACAATTTTAGCTCTCAAGAGTCTAATCAAATTTCTCAGAATACTGTCCTTCAAGATGGAAGCTATTCGTTCCATTCTTCCATTCGATCCAAGAGGGTCAATTTATGACAACAGTGGATTTAAAGGACGTGTACCTGCATGTTCCCATTCACAGGGATCATCACAATTTCCTAAGGGTTGCCTTTCTGGACACACACTTCCAGTTCATGGCTATTCTCTTTGGTCTTGCCACAGCTCCAAGAATTTTCACAATAATTCTGGTTTCGCTGCTGATGGGCTTCAGTTACGGGGCATTGCAGTGGCAACCTATCTGGACGACATCTTAGTCCAGGTGCCATCCTTTCAACAAGCCAGATCCCACAGGGACTGGGTGTTAGCCTTCCTGCGATCTCATGGATGGAAGGTAAATTTGAAAAGGGGTTTCTTGGTCCCAAATACAAGGGTAATTTTATTGGGAACAATTATAGATTCCCTATCAATGAAGATTTTTCTGATAGTAGTCAGGAAATCAAAGAGTTGCGATACATGTCTAGCCCTTCAGTCCACTTCTCGGCCATCAGTGGCTCAGTGCATAGGGGTAATCGGACTGCTGGTGGCGGCAATGGTCATCATTCTGTTTGCTCAGTTTTCTTCTCAGACCTCTGCAGTTAAACATGCTCGGGCAATGGAATGAAGATTATGAAGACTTGTCTCTTCAAATACTTCTCAGGAGACAAGGGACTCTCTACAATGATGGTTGTCTCTGGATCATCTCTTCCAGGGAACCTGCTTTCAAAGACCATCTTGGGTGACTGTGACTACAGATGCCAGCCTTCTAGGGTGGGGAGGAGTCTGGGGCTCTCTAAAGGCTCAGGGAACATGGACTCAGTCAGAGTCTGTTCTACCCATAAACATTCTGGAACTATGAGCGATCTACAATGCTCTTCTGGACTGGACCCAGTTAGCCTCGGTACAGTTTATCAGTTTTCCAGTCGGACAACATAAAGTCAGTGGTTTACATCAATCATCAGGAGAAAAAAGAAGTTCCTTGGCGATGACAGAGGTATCTAAAATACTTCAGTGGGCGGAGGCCCATTCTTGCTGCCTGTCGACGATCCACATCTCAGGGTTGGACTAACTGGGAAGTGGAGTTCCTGAGCAGGCAGACCTTTCATTCAGGGGAGGGGGATCCGGAAGTGTTCTCCAGCCTGATTCTCAAGGGGGCTCCCAGGCAGAACTGATAGATGTTCTGGCGGCCCCTTGGGCCTTCAATCTAGCATACCTGTTATCCTCCGGTTACTCTTCTTTCTCGAGTATTTGCTCGAATCTTACAGGAAAGGGTCTCGGTGATTCTCATAACACTGTCCTGGCCTTGCAGGATTTGGTAAGCAGATCTGGTGGAGATGACATCTCTTCCACCTTGGAGATTTCCATCGTGAAAGGACCTTCTGATTCAGGGGCCCTTCCTTCACCCAAATCTAGTTTCTCTGAAGCTGACTGCTTGGAGATTGAACGCTTGATTTTATCCAAGCGGGGGTTTTCTGATTCGGTCATAGAGACCTTGATTCAGGCTCGTAAAACTGTAACTAGAAGGATTTACCATAAGATTTGCATAAATATGTTTATTGGTGTGAATCCTAGGGCTACTCATGGAGTAGAGTTAGGATTCCTAGGATTTTGTCTTTTCTCCAGGAAGGTTTGGAGAAAGGTTTATCGAAGAGTTCCCTAAAGGGTCAAATCTTGGCTTTATCTATCTTATTACGCTAACGTCTGGCGGATGTCCCAGATGTTCAGTCTTTTTGTCAGGTTTTGGTCAGGATCAGGCCTGTGTTCAAACCAGTTACTCCTCCATGGAGTCTAAATTTAGTTCTCAATGTTCTTGAAGGGGCTCTGTTTCAGCCTATGCATTCCTTAGATATTAAGTTGTTATCTTGGAAGGTTTTATTTCTGGTGGCTATTTCTTCTGCTCAGAGAGTGTCAGAGCTCTCTGCATTACAGTATGAGTCTCCTTATCTTATTTTCCATGCAGATAAGGTAGTTTTGCGTACCATATTAGGATTTCTTCCTAAGGTTGTTTCTGATCTAAACATTAATCAGGAGATTATTGTGCCTTCCTTGTGTCCTAATCCTTCTTTTAAGAAGGAAAGACTTTTGCACAATTTGGCCGTTATCCGTGCTTTAAAGTTTTACCTGCACTAAGGACTTTCATCAGTCTTCTTCTTTGATTGTGGTTTTTCTCGGGAAAACGCAAGGGACAGAAAGCTATGGCTACTTCTCTTTCCTTTTGGCTGAAGAGCATCGTACGTTTTTTGCATATGAGACTGCTGGACAGCAGCCTCCTGACTGAATTACGGTTCTTTCCACAAGGGCTGTTGCTTCCTCATAGGCATTCACAAATGAAGCTTCTGTGGAACAGATTGCAAGGTTTGCGACTTGGTCCTCTCTTCACACTTTTTCAAAGTTTTACAAATTTGATATCTTTGCCTCGGCTGAGGCTGTTTTTGGGAGAAAGGTTCTTCAAGCAGTGGTGCCTTCCGTTTAAGTTCCCTGTCTTTTCCCTACATTATCATCTGTGTACTCTAGCTTGGGTATTGAATCCCATTAGTAATTAAGATGATCCATGGACTCATTGTGTCTTAAAAAAGAAAAGAAAATGTATGCTTACCTGATAAATGTATTTCTTTTTCTCCAACATAGGTGTGTCCGGTCCACGGCGTCATCCTTACTTGTGGGATATTCTCTTCCCCAACAGGAAATGGCAAAGAGCCCAGCAAAGCTGGTCACATGATCCCTCCTAGGCTCCGCCTACCCCAGTCATTCTCTTTGCCGTTGTACAGGCAACATCTCCACGGAGATGGCTTAGAGTTTTTTAGTGTTTAACTGTAGTTTTTATTATTCAATCAAGAGTTTGTTATTTTGAAATAGTGCTGGTATGTACTATTTACTCAGAAACAGAAAAGAGATGAAGATTTCTGTTTGTATGAGGAAAATGATTTTAGCAACCGTCACTAAAATCCATGGCTGTTCCACACAGGACTGTTGAGAGCAATTAACTTCAGTTGGGGGAACAGTGTGCAGTCTCTTGCTGCTTGAGGTATGACACATTCTAACAAGACGATGTAATGCTGGAAGCTGTCATTTTCCCTATGGGATCCGGTAAGCCATGTTTATTACGATTGTAAATAAGGGCTTCACATGGGCTTATTAAGACTGTAGACTTTTTCTGGGCTAAATCGATTCATTATTAACACATATTTAGCCTTGAGGAATCATTTTATTTGGGTATTTTGATATAATAATATCGGCAGGCACTGTTTTAGACACCTTATTCTTTAGGGGCTTTCCCAAAGCATAGGCAGAGTCTCATTTTCGCGCCGGTGTTGCGCACTTGTTTTTGAGAGGCATGGCATGCAGTCGCATGTGAGAGGAGCTCTGATACTTAGAAAAGACTTTCTGAAGGCGTCATTTGGTATCGTATTCCCCTTTGGGCTTGGTTGGGTCTCAGCAAAGCAGATACCAGGGACTGTAAAGGGGTTAAAGTTAAAAACGGCTCCGGTTCCGTTATTTTAAGGGTTAAAGCTTCCAAATTTGGTGTGCAATACTTTTAAGGCTTTAAGACACTGTGGTGAAAATTTGGTGAATTTTGAACAATTCCTTCATGTTTTTTCGCAATTGCAGCAATAAAGTGTGTTCAGTTTAAAATTTAAAGTGACAGTAACGGTTTTATTTTAAAACGTTTTTTGTACTTTGTTATCAAGTTTATGCCTGTTTAACATGTCTGAACTACCAGATCGACTGTGTTCTGAATGTGGGGAAGCCAGAATTCCTATTCATTTAAATAAATGTGATTTATGTGACAATGACAATGATGCCCAAGATGATTCCTCAAGTGAGGGGAGTAAGCATGGTACTGCATCATTCCCTCCTTCGTCTACACGAGTCTTGCCCACTCAGGAGGCCCCTAGTACATCTAGCGCGCCAATACTCCTTACTATGCAACAATTAACGGCTGTAATGGACAATTCTGTCAAAAACATTTTAGCCAAAATGAACACTTATCAGCGTAAGCGCGACTGCTCTGTTTTAGATACTGAAGAGCATGACGACGCTAATAATAATGTTTCTGAAGGGCCCCTAACCCAGTCTGATGGGGCCAGGGAGGTTTTGTCTGAGGGAGAAATTACTGATTCAGGGAACATTTCTCAACAAGCTGAACCTGATGTGATTACATTTAAATTTAAGTTGGAACATCTCCGCATTCTGCTTAAGGAGGTATTATCCACTCTGGATGATTGTGACAAGTTGGTCATCCCAGAGAAACTATGTAAAATGGACAAGTTCCTAGAGGTGCCGGGGCTCCCAGAAGCTTTTCCTATACCCAAGCGGGTGGCGGACATTGTTAATAAAGAATGGGAAAGGCCCGGTATTCCTTTCGTCCCTCCCCCCATATTTAAAAAATTGTTTCCTATGGTCGACCCCAGAAAGGACTTATGGCAGACAGTCCCCAAGGTCGAGGGAGCGGTTTCCACTTTAAACAAACGCACCACTATACCCATAGAGGATAGTTGTGCTTTCAAAGATCCTATGGATAAAAAAGTTAGAAGGTTTGCTTAAAAAGATGTTTGTTCAGCAGGGTTACCTTCTACAACCAATTTCATGCGTTGTCCCTGTCGCTACAGCCGCATGTTTCTGGTTCGATGAGCTGATAAAGGCGGTCGATAGTGATTCTCCTCCTTATGAGGAGATTATGGACAGAATCAATGCTCTCAAATTGGCTAATTCTTTTACCCTAGACGCCACTTTGCAATTGGCTAGATTAGCGGCTAAGAATTCTGGGTTTGCTATTGTGGCGCGCAGAGCGCTTTGGTTGAAATCTTGGTCGGCTGATGCGTCTTCCAAGAACAAGCTACTTAACATTCCTTTCAAGGGGAAAACGCTGTTTGGCCCTGACTTGAAAGAGATTATCTCTGATATCACTGGGGGTAAGGGCCACGCCCTTCCTCAGGATCGGCCTTTCAAGACAAGAAATAAACCTAATTTTCGTCCCTTTCGTAGAAACGGACCAGCCCAAAGTGCTACGTCCTCTAAGCAAGAGGGTAATACTTCTCAAGCCAAGCCAGCTTGGAGACCAATGCAAGGCTGGAACAAGGGAAAACAGGCCAAGAAACCTGCCACTGCTACCAAGACAGCATGAAATGTTGGCCCCCGATCCGGGACCGGATCTGGTGGGGGGCAGACTCTCTCTCTTCGCTCAGGCTTGGGCAAGAGATGTTCTGGATCCTTGGGCACTAGAAATAGTCTCCCAAGGTTATCTTCTGGAATTCAAGGGGCTTCCCCCAAGGGGGAGGTTCCACAGGTCTCAGTTGTCTTCAGACCACATAAAAAGACAGGCATTCTTACATTGTGTAGAAGACCTGTTAAAAATGGGAGTGATTCATCCTGTTCCATTAAGAGAACAAGGGATGGGGTTCTACTCCAATCTGTTCATAGTTCCCAAAAAAGAGGGAACGTTCAGACCAATCTTAGATCTCAAGATCTTAAACAAGTTTCTCAAGGTTCCATCGTTCAAGATGGAAACCATTCGAACTATTCTTCCTTCCATCCAGGAAGGTCAATTCATGACCACGGTGGATTTAAAGGATGCGTATCTACATATTCCTATCCACAAGGAACATCATCGGTTCCTAAGGTTCGCATTCCTGGACAAGCATTACCAGTTCGTGGCGCTTCCTTTCGGATTAGCCACTGCTCCAAGGATTTTCACAAAGGTACTAGGGTCCCTTCTAGCTGTGCTAAGACCAAGGGGCATTGCTGTAGTACCTTACTTGGACGACATTCTAATTCAAGCGTCGTCCCTTACTCAAGCAAAGGCTCACACGGACATAGTCCTGGCCTTTCTCAGATCTCACGGATGGAAAGTGAACGTGGAAAAGAGTTCTCTATCTCCGTCAACAAGGGTTCCCTTCTTGGGAACAATAATAGACTCCTTAGAAATGAGGATATTTCTGACAGAGGCCAGAAAAACAAAGCTTCTAGACTCTTGTCGGATACTTCATTCCGTTCCTCTTCCTTCCATAGCTCAGTGCATGGAAGTGATCGGGTTGATGGTAGCGGCAATGGACATAGTTCCTTTTGCACGCATTCATCTAAGACCATTACAACTGTGCATGCTCAGTCAGTGGAATGGGGACTATACAGACTTGTCTCCGAAGATACAAGTAAATCAGAAGACCAGAGACTCACTCCGTTGGTGGCTGTCCCTGGACAACCTGTCACGAGGGATGACATTCCGCAGACCAGAGTGGGTCATTGTCACGACCAACGCCAGTCTGATGGGCTGGGGCGCGGTCTGGGGATCCCTGAAAGCTCAGGGTCTTTGGTCTCGGGAAGAATCTCTTCTACCGATAAATATTCTGGAACTGAGAGCGATATTCAATGCTCTCAAGGCTTGGCCTCAGCTAGCGAGGGCCAAGTTCATACGGTTTCAATCAGACAACATGACAACTGTTGCGTACATCAACCATCAGGGGGGAACAAGGAGTTCCCTGGCGATGGAAGAGGTGACCAAAATCATTCTATGGGCGGAGTCTCACTCCTGCCACCTGTCTGCTATCCACATCCCAGGAGTGGAAAATTGGGAAGCGGATTTTCTGAGTCGTCAGACATTGCATCCGGGGGAGTGGGAACTCCATCCGGAAATCTTTGCCCAAGTCACTCAGCTGTGGGGCATTCCAGACATGGATCTGATGGCCTCTCGTCAGAACTTCAAAGTTCCTTGCTACGGGTCCAGATCCAGGGATCCCAAGGCGGCTCTAGTGGATGCACTAGTAGCACCTTGGACCTTCAAACTAGCTTATGTGTTCCCGCCGTTTCCTCTCATCCCCAGGCTGGTAGCCAGGATCAATCAGGAGAGGGCGTCGGTGATCTTGATAGCTCCTGCGTGGCCACGCAGGACTTGGTATGCAGATCTGGTGAATATGTCATCGGCTCCACCTTGGAAGCTACCTTTGAGACGAGACCTTCTTGTTCAGGGTCCGTTCGAACATCCGAACCTGGTTTCACTCCAGCTGACTGCTTGGAGATTGAACGCTTGATCCTATCGAAGCGAGGGTTCTCAGATTCTGTTATCGATACTCTGGTTCAGGCCAGAAAGCCTGTAACTAGAAAGATTTACCACAAAATTTGGAAAAAATATATCTGTTGGTGTGAATCTAAAGGATTCCCTTGGGATAAGGTTAAGATTCCTAAGATTCTATCCTTCCTTCAAGAAGGATTGGAAAAAGGATTGTCTGCAAGTTCCCTGAAGGGACAGATTTCTGCCTTGTCTGTGTTACTTCACAAAAAGCTGGCAGCTGTGCCAGATGTTCAAGCCTTTGTTCAGGCTCTGGTTAGAATTAAGCCTGTTTACAAACCTTTGACTCCTCCTTGGAGTCTCAATTTAGTTCTTTCAGTTCTTCAGGGGGTTCCGTTTGAACCCTTACATTCCGTTGATATTAAGTTATTATCTTGGAAAGTTTTGTTTTTAGTTGCAATTTCTTCTGCTAGAAGAGTTTCAGAATTATCTGCTCTGCAGTGTTCTCCTCCTTATCTGGTGTTCCATGCAGATAAGGGGGTTTTACGTACTAAACCTGGTTTTCTTCCAAAAGTTGTTTCTAACAAAAACATTAACCAGGAGATTATCGTACCTTCTCTGTGTCCGAAACCAGTTTCAAAGAAGGAACGTTTGTTGCACAATTTGGATGTTGTTCGCGCTCTAAAATTCTATTTAGATGCTACAAAGGATTTTAGACAAACATCTTCCTTGTTTGTTGTTTATTCCGGTAAAAGGAGAGGTCAAAAAGCAACTTCTACCTCTCTCTCTTTTTGGATTAAAAGCATCATCAGATTGGCTTACGAGACTGCCGGACGGCAGCCTCCCGGAAGAATCACAGCTCATTCCACTAGGGATGTGGCTTCCACATGGGCCTTCAAGAACGCCGCTTCTGTTGATCAGATATGTAGGGCAGCGACTTGGTCTTCACTGCACACTTTTACCAAATTTTACAAGTTTGATACTTTTGCTTCTTCTGAGGCTATTTTTGGGAGAAAGGTTTTGCAAGCCGTGGTGCCTTCCATTTAGGTGACCTGATTTGCTCCCTCCCTTCATCCGTGTCCTAAAGCTTTGGTATTGGTTCCCACAAGTAAGGATGACGCCGTGGACCGGACACACCTATGTTGGAGAAAACAGAATTTATGTTTACCTGATAAATTACTTTCTCCAACGGTGTGTCCGGTCCACGGCCCGCCCTGGTTTTTTTAATCAGGTCTGATAATTTATTTTCTTTAACTACAGTCACCACGGTACCATATGGTTTCTCCTATGCTAATATTCCTCCTTAACGTCGGTCGAATGACTGGGGTAGGCGGAGCCTAGGAGGGATCATGTGACCAGCTTTGCTGGGCTCTTTGCCATTTCCTGTTGGGGAAGAGAATATCCCACAAGTAAGGATGACGCCGTGGACCGGACACACCGTTGGAGAAAGTAATTTATCAGGTAAACATAAATTCTGTTTTTGACACAATGAGTCCATGGCCCATCTTCGTCTTTTAGACAGGTTGTGGGTTATTGTAAACTTCAGACACCTCTGCACCTTGGCTTTTCCTTTCTCTTCCTAACTTCGGTCGAATGACTGGAGTGGGAGGTAAGGAAGGAGCTATTTAACAGCTCTGCTGTGGTGCTCTTTGTCTCCTCCTGCTGACCAGGAGGTGAATATCCCATTAGTAATTAAGATGATCCGTGGACTCGTGTCAAAAAAGAAATAAATTTATCAGGTAAGCATACATTTTCTTTTTTTCTGTTAATTTTTGTGTAGTTTTTCACTTTTTCTTGCGGTCACGTAACCACTCCTCACTTCCGGTTTCGGCTTATCCTCTCAGATAGGATTTTTTTCTGCGGTTTGTGTGTCAGTTTGCAGCTCTGGTAGGAGGATCAAGGATTATTATCTCTGGTGCTATATTGAAGATCTTGGAGGAAACCTCTAGGCACAAGGTGGTGAGGACTCAGCAGAGACAAAAATAAAAGTTTTTATTAATTTTTATCTGTGGTTCATAATATTTTATTGCTAGTGGAGTCTTAGTTTTTAGTGATGGACACTAATGAAGACTCTGTTTATTAGACAAATGTTTACTTGCTTGGAGGTTATGTTGCTCCTCCTTGTTTTAATAAACCTTTATTGTTTAAGGAAGATTTCCCTATCAGAGCACCCTGTCTCTCATATAGGATAGTGTTGTCCTGGCAATGCCTCAGTTGTCCCCTCAGACGTCCCAAGCTGTACAAGTATCCCATGCAGTGCCCTGCAGTTCCTCTCAACCACTTCCTGGGGGGGTTTCTTTACCGGGGTATTTTGCTGCTCAGATAACTTCACGGTTTCTGCAACTTTGTCAGTTTTCCCTATATCTGGTAAGAGGAAAAGACGGTCAATTTTTTTTTCTAGGTAAGGATTCTGACTCCGCTAAGTCGGCATTGGTCAGTCTCTCTGTTATCGGATGATTATGATGATACCTCAGTGGTTTCTGAGGGTAAGATCTCAGATTCTGACTCTAGGGAGAAATTTACAGACTCAGAGGAGGTTAATGTTAGGTTTAACCTTAGAACACCTCAGGTTACTTCTGAAGGAGGTCCTCGCTACTTTGGAAGACTCAGATTCTCCTGTTGTTGAGAATCCAAAGAAGTCTATTAAAGTCAATAGAGTATAGGAGGTGCCTTCCTCTGTAGAAGTTTTTCTTCGTTCCAGATGACATCTGAGTTTATAGCTCAGGAATAGGATAAGCCAGGGGTTCCCTTTTCCCCTTCCCCTATTTTTAAGTAGAGGTTTCCTGTTGCTGACTCCATTCGTGACTCATGGCACACTGTGCCCAAAGTAGAAGGAGCATTATCTACTCTAGCTAAAAGAACTTCCATTCCTATAAGATAGTTCATTTAAGGATCCAATCGATAAGAAGCTAGAGGCTTACTTAAAGATGTACATCCATCAAGAATTACAGTTGCAACATGTGGCAAATATTGCTATGGTTGCAGATGCAGCATCTTATTGGTGAGATGCCTTGTCTGATCTGATATCAGAAGAGATTACAATAGAGACGATCCAAAATAGGATCAGAGCTCTTAAACTGGACAATACCTCTATCTGTGATGCTAACATGCAGGTAATTAGACTGGGAGCTAAGATATCTAGCTTCACTGTTCTGAAATTACAGGAGGAAAGGGATCTTTCCTTCCTCAGGGCAAGAATAATAGACCTAAGGGTCACCAGAATTCTAATTTTCAATTCCTTCATAAGTTTACGGGACCAAAGTCTTTCTCCTCTTTTTCCAGAGCAAGCCAAGACCTCTTTGAGGTCCAGTCAGCCTTGGTATAAGGGAAAGCAAAACAAGAAGCCTTCCACTGATACCTAATCGGCATGAAGGGTATGCTCCCAATCCAATTTTAGATCAACTAGGGGGCAGGCTTTCTTTTTCAGAATGCGTGGATACGCGATGTCCCAGATCTGTGGGCTGCAGACTTAGTATCCCAGGGTTACAAGATAGGATTCAAGTCTTGCCCTCCCGGACAAGCATTTCCAGTTTGTTGCACTTCCGTTTGGGTTGGCCACGGCTCCCAGAATATTCACAAAGCTTCTGGGGACTCTATTGGCAGTGGTCAGATCCCAGGGAATTGCACTGGCGTCTTATATAGACAACATCTTGGTTCAGGCGTCATCTTTTCATCTAGCAAAATCTCATACAGATGTTGTTGTCTTTTCTACGTTCACGTGGGTGGAAAGTGAATCTGGAAAAGAGTTCTCTTGTGCCAGCTACAAGAGTGTGTTTCCTAGGGACAATCTAGATTCCCTGTCCATGAAGATTTACATGACGGACATCAGAAAATCCAAACTTCTTGCTTCTTGCCTTTCTCTCCAGTCTGCTATTCGTCCATCTGTGGCTCAATGCATGGAGGTGATTGGTCTGATGGTTGCTTCTATGGACATCATTCCTTTTGCTCGGTTCCATCTGCGACCTGCAGCTTTGCATGCTCAGTCAAGGGAATGGAGACCTGTTAGGCAGGAGAGCAGTTTGGGGCTCTCTACAAGCTGGGACAACTGGGAGGTGGATTTTCTGAGCAGACAGACTTTCATCGAGAGGAGTGCGCTCACCATCCGGAAGTGTTCTCTCGGAGGGGGGGGGTTCCAGAGTTGGCATCTCGTCAACACTCCAAGGTTACAAAGTACGGTTCAAGGTCAAGAGATCCTCAGGCCGCTCTGAAAGATGCTCAATCTGTTCCTTGGATCTTCTCTCTGGCATTTCTGTTTGCTCTCCTTACACGAGTCATTGCTCGTATCAATCAGGAGGGAGCATCAGTAATTCTAATAGCTCCGGCATGGTCTAGCAGGATTTGGTTCGCTGATCTGGTAAGGATGTCATCTCTTAATCCTTGGAGTTTACCTCTGAGGAAGGACCTTCTAATTCGGGGTCCATTCCTCCATCCAAACCTGGATTCTCTGAAGCTGACTGTTTGGAGATTGAACGCCTAGTTTTGTCTAGGTGTGGGTTTTCGGAAGCGGTCATTGATACTATGATTCAGGCTTGTAAACCTGTTACTTGCAGGATTTACCATAAGGTATGGCGTAAATACCTTTTTTGGTGCGGCCCTAAGGGTTTGCCCTGGAGTCGGGTGAGGATTCCCCGAATTTTATCTTTTCTTCAGGATGGCCTGGAGTAAGGTTTGTCAGTCAGTACTCTGAAGGGTCAGATTTCTGCACTGTTCTTTTGCACAAACATCTGGCAGATTTACCAGATGTTCAAACTTTTGTTCAGGCCCTGGTCAGAATCAGGCATGTATTTAAACCTGTTGCTCCTCCTTGGAGTCTTAACCTAGTTCTTAAAGTTTTGCAGCAGGCTCTGTTTGAGCTGATGCATGTTGTTGATATAAAATAGTTATCTTGGAAGGTATTGGTTTTCCTTGCTATTTCTTCTGCTCGCAAAGTTTTTGAGCTTTCAGCTCTGCAGTGTGATTCCCCGTACCTTATTTTTTATGCAGATAAGGTGGTCCTTTGTAATAAATTTGGGTTTCTCCCTAAAGTGGTGTTGGATCGAAACATTAATCAGGAAATTGTTGTTCCTTCTTTTTGTCCTAATCCTTCTCATAAGGAACGTCTTTTCCATAACTTGGATGTTTTGCATGCTCTTAAATTTTTACCTGCAAGCTACTAAAGATTTTTGCCCTGGTTGTTTTTCTCTGGAAAACGAAAGGGTCAGGAGGCCACTTCTACTACCATTTCCCTCTGGTTAAGAAGTTTTGTTTTGCTTATGAGGCAGCTGGACAGCAGCCTCCAGAGAGAATTACAGCTCTTTCCACTAGGGCGGTCTCCTCATCTTGGGCTTTCAAAAATTAAGCTTCTGTGGAACAGATTTGCAAAGCGGCAACATGGTCCACTTTACATACTTTCCCCAAATTCTACAAATTTTATACTTTTGCCTTGGCTAAGGCCTCTTTTGGGGGAAAGGTTCTTCGAGCGGTGGTGCCTTCTGTTTAGGTCCTCCTGCCTTGTTCTCCCTCCATTTTTATTCTATAATAATGTGTGTCTTCTATAAGAAGGCACCTCTGGGGCAAGTGCAGCTCCTAGCCAGGAAGTTGACTGGTAGGGAGCATTTTACGCAGATGAACTTCAAAACACCCCACATCCTTAGGAAAGTTAAAGGGTGATATTTTTAAAAAGGACATAAAACCCCAATTTATTTCCTTTCATGGTTAAGATAGAACACACAATTTTAATCAACTTTTCAATTTACTTCTATTATCACATTTTCTTTGTTTTCCTTTTTTGAAAAGCAGGAGTGTGCACGTGTCTGCAGCACTATATGATATCCAAGATTAGGAAAACAGCACCACTGTATAGTGCACGAGTGACTGAATAACTGCAAAGCCCCTTCAATTATAAGTATATACAAATTGTCACCAGCACGCTTAAATGATATAAACGTATATCTTTATTAAAGACCCATAAAAACGAGCGACATTTCGTTACTAAGGGGGTTATCCCCGAAACATTGCTTGTTTTTATGGGTATTTAATAAAGATATACGTTTATATCATTTAAGAATGCTGGTGACAATTTGTATATCTGCCGCACTATATGGCAGCAGTTTTGCAATAATTATACACTAGATGGCAGTGCTATTTCCTGTCATACAGGGCTCCAGATGTGCATGCTACATATTAATATATCTCTTTAACAAAAAACATAAGAATTACGCATTAATGATAGAACTAAATTGGAAACATTTTTTTAAATTCTATTCTCTATCTGAATCGTGAAAGAAAAAAATGTGGGTTTCGTGTATCTTTAACAGTGCATGATGACACGTGGTCCTCATATGTACAATGTATTTACTACTTTACTCATTGCGGCCCCACTCCTCGCGCTCTCAGCAAATTGGTCTGGAATGGGGCTGCACCTTCATGCAGATTAGGAGACTGGGATTTCTTAGTCATTTTTTTATAAAGGTCTTGACTTCCAAAAAGATTTGTAGTAACTAGAATTCTGAGCAGAGGAGGAAGCTTTCTGATTGTTCATTAGTTTGCCAAAAGAAACAAAAACATCTTAAAGGGACACTGAACCCAATTTTTTTTCTTTCGTGATTCAGATAGAGCATGCAATTTTAAGCAACTTTCTAATTTCTTTATTTGAAAAGCAAGAATGTAAGTTTAGATGTCGGCCCATTTTTGGTGAACAACCTGGGTTGTTCTTGCTGATTAGTAGATTAATTTAACCGACCAATAAACAAGAGTTGTCCAGTGTTCGGAACCAAAAAAGCTTAGATGCCTTCTTTTGCAAATAAAGATAGCCACAGAACGAATAAAGAATTATAATAAGAGTATATTAGAAACTTGCTTAAAATCACATGCTCTGTCTGAATCCCAAAAGAAATTTTTTGGGTTTAGTGTCTCTTTAAGCTTTCCCTTAGTTTATTTTTTATCCTGGGACCCTGAAAGGTAAGGGAGAATAGGTGAGTTTAATAAAATAAATAAATCATATCATAAACCAAGATTTAAGCCATAAAGCTTGTGTGTCCAAAACAGCTAAAGCAGCATTCTTAGCATTAATGCAAATCATTAAATTAGGTAGAGTGGTTGGGTGGTAATGGGGGATACTACCCTGCAGAAAATATATAAAAACATTTTTTAAAAAACAAAAACAAACCTGTTGAACGATTTTTTTTTTATTTGATTGCATTTGGCGGTGAAATAGAGGCATGAATAATACCAAAATGGGCCTAGATCAATACTTTGGGTTGTCTACTAATATAATATAAATATAGTTTTGATAGGTAAATAAAAAAGGCTTTATTTCTGTGTAAATGTAGTAATGGCAAAAATGCTAAAAATGCTCTGTTCTTTTAGGGAAGTTTTTGTGTGAAATGCCCGGCCCTTACGGGGTTAATCATTATGCTATGTGTTTAAGCTATTTTTCGGTGGAAGAGTTCTTTTTTTCCAGAGCTTCTAAAGTCTGACATTTGTTTTTACCTTTGATTCTACTCATTTATCAGACTATGTTCAGGTGCTGCTTTGTAATCACCTGTTTAATTAAGTAGAGAGCTTGTTAGAAACTAAACCGATTTTTATGAAAAGTTTTACGAGGCTGAAGCCTTTTAGCGTTTGATTTTTTAGAGACATAACATTTGTAAGTACAAAATACATTGTTTTTGCATTTCTCTATTTTTATTAATTTACACAGAGTGGCCCTCTCTGCATCATTAACTCTGCAAATCTATTTCTGCAGTACCCCACTGATGGGGCATGCAGAAATAGCGCAATCTTTCTATTTTTAGCGAGATTGCGGCAGAGAGAAGCCCAGGTCCTTAAGGGCATAATGACCAGCGTTGTACAGGGTACGGCGCTGGCCGTTAAGGCATAAATAATAATATGCATTGAAAACCATCCAATTTGTTTAAAGACATTGTGCCTTGTGCACATTAGTACTAGTTAACTGATATTTCTATTATATGTTGCCATAAATACAAGGCTTTATGTGACAATCAGCTCACGCACACAGGGTGTAACTTTGCAAACTATGGGCTCGTTTCCACTGAGTCGTAATTAAGTTTGTGCAAAGTCGCTAACTAATAAATATGGTATCGGCTGCCAAAAATATTTTTGCATTCCATAGAAAGTATTAAAATCTGTTAAGTGTTAACTTATACCAGGTTTCCTATGAAAGCGTAAACCGTTAATACACTGCCAGAGGCTTTAGATACATTGAAAAAAATTACACCCAGCTCAAAAAGGTATAAAACAGGAAAAAGGAGCTTTTTGAGACCGATTTCCCATTGAAATGTAGAAAAAACTGAAATATGCAATATTTATTTCCCATGTATAGGAATAGTTGAACTTATGTTCATAGGGAAATATCAGTATGTATTTAAATATAAAAATGATATGCAAGCACATATCTACAAACTAGACCTAGGGAAGCAATACATATTACATACTGTATATTAATAAAATTGTATTTTTGTTTCTTTCTCTTTAGAGGTGATAATAGGTAAGGAGTGCAGACGTAAATTCTATAGTGTAAGGTCGAATTATCTTAGCAACTAATTGGTTTTCAAGAAATCCGTCGTCGGATGGAAGCGTTGACACAACATTAACTTACACCTAAACGAGAAGATAACTGCACGTAATGCGCAACATATTTATTTTGAAAAGGTTTTTATTGAATTTTATAATATAAATAACACAATTAGACATGTACAATCATAGTATTAACATTGTCAGTACATTTCCAAGTATATCAACTTCGTAAAAAAAAGGAAAAACTTTTCACAGTTCTGTGGTATATTGGTTCATATTTTAAAGTCCTTGTTTTTCCTGCTATCTTCTTGGAACCTGTCAGGTATCATTTCTGAATCTTCGGTCAATGAAGGGGGAGAAAACATTTATTATTTTCAGCGCTTAAAAAAAAATAACAATCTCCTGATAATTGCTAACAGGCAAGAGGTCCCGGCTCCCCATCAGACCACCCAGCAATATATTAGCTTACTGTTATGGGGTTTCAGAACCCCTTCACATTCTAGCTTCATAATACATGATAAATGGTTCCCATTGTGGTGCAATAAACACTTCCTTCGTGTTTAAGGTATCTGCTGCTAAGCTAGCCATTTCATAATGATAAAATATCTTGTTCTCAATAAATGCAAAACTAGGGGGTGTGGATTTCCAGTATTGTGCAATGCTAATTCTAACAACTGTGCATATTGTCATTACCAATTTTTGGAATTGTTTTAGAATATTGGGGATCGGGAAATACAAGAGTGCCTGTTCTGGAGATAAATTGATTTGTTTCTGAAATATTAAGCTAAGAAGGCCCGAGGTTTGCTCCCAAATCCTTCTAATTTTATCACACTGCCACCACATGTGTATGTAGGTTCCGCTATCGCTACATCCTCTATAACAGGGATTTAACAATGCTCCCTCCAATCTTCCAAACCTAGTTGGGTGGAGGTACCATTTAAACACTACTTTAAAATAATTTTCCCTCAATAGGGCGTTGTGTGAGAATGATAGGCCCTTAGTTAAATTAGAATTCCAGGTCTCTAGAGGCCAGGTCGTATTTAAGTCTTGTTCCCATTTCAAGATAGTCGGTGATTTAGTCTCTCTGAAATAGTTGTTAAATGTAGGGTATAATAATGAAATTACACCGCGTCTCAAGTCTTTGGATAAGCACAATGACTCAAATACAGTAGTCAATGGCAGTTTGGAGAAGCCCGTCACCTCCTGGACTCTGGATCTTAGTTGTAGGTAGTGAAACCAGATATTTTTGTCATTGGGGTCAATGTCTCTATATTGCTCATATGAAAGAAAACCGTCATTAATGTATACATCCGCAATTCTATATAGCCCCTTGTTAACCCATTTTTGTTGTATGATTGAATCTATTGCTATCTGCGGTAGAACTAAGGGTGTCAGTTTAGATTTATCTTGGATTACTGGGTAGTTATTAGTCAATTTATTCCATAGAAAAATTGTGTGTGCAATCGCCACATATTTGTGTAGTGAAGGTTGTCTATATTTTTTGGGAGTCCATAATAGTCTAGAAATCTGTTCAGTGTCAGTCAGCTATCTTCGATTCAATTTGTACCCATAGAGGTTGTTGTGTGTTGTTGAGCCAATAAATTGTTTGGGCCGCACGGGCCGAGTAATAATAAGATGTCAGGTGTGGGTGCCCCCCCCATCCCTCTTGTGAGTGCACATGATTCTCTTATTTATCCTGGCTCTTTTACCCTGCCATACAAAATGTAAGATATCCCTCTGAAGAGCATTGAGCTCAGCAATAGGAATAGAGATCGGTAAGGACCTGAATAAATATAATAACTTTGGTAGTAAGGTCATTTTTGTGGATATAATCCTGCCATAGAAAGAGATCTTAAGCTTTAACCATTTTGTGATTAAATTCCTAATGTGTGCAAACATTGGGGGATAATTTGCTTGGTATAGGGAAAAGATGTTAGCTGGGAGATATATTCCTAGATATTTAAGTTTTTTTTGAGCCCAAGTAAAAGAGAAATTAAGTTCTAATAATTTTTTAGTATGTTGGGGTAAGTTAATGCTAAGTGCTTCACATTTGTCCTCGTTTATTTTATATCCGGACATAGTTCCGAAATGTTGAATCATTGCATATAGTGGAGGGAGAGAGAGGAGTGGCCTGGTCAATGAGAGTATTATATCATCCGCGAATAGTGAGATCTTGAATTCATTAGTCCCTATTTTTAAACCAGAGATATTGGGGTCGTTTCTGATTTGAATAGCTAATGGCTAAATACATAGAGCAAATAAAAGTGGTGACAAAGGGCAGCCCTGCCTCGCCCCGTTCCCAATTTGTATTGGCTTAGATTGATATCCTGAGAGTTTAACAAAAGCTGAGGGATGTGAGCAAAGCGTGGTGAGGGCATCATGGAAAGCTCCTGTGATACCCACCTTTGTCAAGACAGAAAACATATAGTTCCAATTAATTCTATCAAACGCCCTCTCTGCATCCAAAGAGAGGAACAGAGAAGGCATTGTTTCAATCGTGGCCACGTTGATCAGATCAATAATTTTACGTGTATTGTCTGGGGCTTCCTTATTTCTGATGAAACCAACTTGGTCTGGGTGAATTAAAGTTTTGAGACTGGGGTTAAGTCTGTTGTTGCTAGGATTTTTGTGAAAATTTTTATGTCTTGGTTTATCAATGATATAGGTCTGTAATTTTGGCAATGTTGCTTATTTTTTCCTGGTTTTGGGATAACTGCAATTCTGGCCATAAGCATTTCTTTAGTAATTTCCTTATTTTGCATTATAGAATTAAACACCTGGGAGAGCTGGGGTATTATTATATCCTGGAAAGTTTTATAAAAAAATATCCATCGGGACCCGGGGTCTTGGAGGTCTTTATAGTTTTTATAGCGTATTTAATCTCTTCCTGAGATATGGGAGCATTTAAATTACAGCGCTCTTCCTCTGTAATAGTAGGGAGCGTACCAGAGCCCAGGAATTTGTTTAGTTCCTCACAGCCGTCACTATCTTTCCTGTGGGGTGGAAGGTTGTATAGGTCTTGATAAAAATCGGCAAAAGTGTTGGCAATATGAAGAGGGTCATTTGTACTCCTATTATCTGATAATTAAAGTTGTGGAACAGTAGTGTTTCTGGTGATTTCTTTGAGTCTATTGGCTAACATTTTATCGGGTTTATTCCTGTATATATAGTAGTGAGTATCTATCTGTTTTATTGACCTGGCTGCTTCCTTGTTTAATATTTTATCTATCTCATCGTTAATGGAGTTCAGTTTTGCCCTATTCTTCCTGCTAGTATTAGAAGAGTTTTGGGTGAGTATTTCATTAGCTTTGAGCTGTAGTTGTGATAATCTTGCTTTAAGTTGTTTGTCTCGCTTGCTTGATTCGGCTATCAAACTACCTCTTATGTATGCATTTAGTGCTCCCCATACAAAAATTGGGTTATGAGTGCTATCTGTGTTAAATCTTATGAATTCCTCTATTTGTTGCCTAATCTTTTGTGATATTAGAGAATCTTGTAGCAGATTGGGGTTAAGGGACCACGATTTAGTTCTGTTCGGATTTAAAACTCCTGAGATGGTAGTTTCCACCATAGAATGATCTGACCAAGAGCAGTTTAAAATTTTAGCCGAAGTTAAAAAAGGGAGCAAGATCTGACTCAAAAAGATATAGCCCAGTCTAGATTGTGTGTGATGCACTGGGGAGAAGTAAGTGTAGTCCCTGACCTTCTCATTTAAAGATCTCCAACTGTCGATCAAATTGTGGTCTAATGAGAAGTCTTTTAAGACATTTGGGGAGGAGTTAGAGGATCGCAATTGTGGAGTCTTTATAGTTGTCCTATCTAGCTTCTGGTCAAGTGATAGATTAAAGTTGCCTCCCATAATAATTTTGTGTCGTTTCCATTGCGTCAACAATTTACTTAACTTTGTTAAGAATGGCGTTTGGTGTTCGTTGGGAGCATAAACATTAACAATTAGTATAGGCGTGTTTTGGATTAATCCCCTTATGATTAAGAACCTTCCCTCTCTGTCTCTTGTTATTTCCTTTTCTTTGAAATTGAGGGAGGAATGTAGCAGGACTATGACCCCACATTTCTTTTTCTCACTAACAGCATGATACTGTGTGGAATACAGTTTGTCCCAGTATTGCGGTGTAAAACTTCTAGTAAAGTGGGTCTCTTGTAGCATGACTATGTGGGTCCTTAGCGATTTATATGTGGGAATTGCGGCAATATGACAGCAGCAGGTGAAGTTTCTACACAGAGAAAGACAGCTTGTGTTACACAATGCGCACTCATTGGGCATTCCAGCATTAATTGGCAACATACTTGAATTGAGAGTACATAAATAATAATGAACAAAATAACTGTTAACTCAATTATGAGATCCCAAATTAGGGAGAGATACAGGAGTGTGCAGGATGGTGGGCTCTTAAAAGACATGTATTAGGGTTTCTCCTAATTATTAACCAGCTGGGGTTATAAGGGGAAGGAGGGCGGGAAGGTTTTAAGGAGATATAGGAATGTTATTCCTGTATTTTAATCATGGGCCAAATTGCCTACCATCCCCTAGTATTGTAGAAAACACAAGAGAAACATGAGGGGAAGAGAGGCAAGGGAAAGAAGAAGGTAGGGGGGATGGGGGGGGGAGGGGAAAAGGAAGGGGGAAGGGGAAGTTTGAGGGGGGAAGGGGGGTAATGACAGAACTACAGTAGCATCATCAACTACAATATCAGCAGCAGCAACAATAACAACATCAACAACATTAACAACAACAACAGCCCCTGAGCGAGGCAAAAGTATAGCCTAACATGCATACATACTAGAGTTAGTAATTGGCTAATAATGATTTGTTATCTTAAACCAAAACCTGAAAACCAAAGTAGGCAGTTGTAAAATAACAACCACTTGAAAAAAATCAAGCTGTTTTGTGTGTGGACTGAAGCCTTTGTAGACATTATACTTATCTAGTCCTCTTTATTGGTCAAGTTGGTGGAGTCTCTTCTTCTGGGGAAGATCCTGAATCTGAGAGGGTATATGGGTTGTTCTTTGATTTTCTCGTTTTTTTAGCGTGTTCCTTCAACGTCCACTCTCTTTGGATGGTCTTTCTTTGAGAGGTAGTGATCGATGGAGTGTGAGGCGTCTCATAGGAAATTTCAAGCCGGTATAGGATAGATGATCCTTCTTCCAAGGTGGAGCAGGTGTATGTCACGTTATTGTACGTGAAGGCCAGTTTGAAGGGGAAGTTCCATCTATATTTTATCTGGGCTTTTGTGAGGGCCACCGTGATGGGCCTGAGGTCTCTCCTCTTTCTCAGAATGATTGGGGCAATGTCTGCATATATTTGAATTTTATGGCCTTCAAAGTCTATTGATTGTTGCTGTCTGGCCGCTTTAAGGATGAGTTATTTTACATGGTAGTAATGGAGTTTGAGAACGATATCTCTAGTAAATGATTGTTGAGGTTTGGTTAGGGCTCTGTGTACTCTATCCATCAGAAGTTTATCTGGTTCTATATTGGGGACTAACTGATGGAAAATTGTTAACATGGTCTCGTCTAGATTTTTGTATGATTCGTGCAAGTTTCTAATGCTGCAGGATCTATTTTCTAAATCCTCTATTTGCCCTTCAAGTTTATATATATATTCTTCATGCTCCGACATGGTTTTCTGCATGCGTGGAATTTCTTCAGCAATAACATCAGTTCGTTCTTCTAATTCTGCTGTGCGGGTACCAATTTCTTTGATGTCTTGACGAAGGTCAAACAGAGCAGATTTCAATTCTTCCTGGAATAAGGATTTTATCTGAGATAAAAGTTCTTTATTTTGTGTGTCTGTAGGGAGGGATGCACTTAATTCTGTCATACTGGCGTCCATCTTCGCTCCCTGTGAAGGTGAGCCTTTGTCCTGTTGTTTTTGTTTGAGTTGGGACTTAGTAAGACATTCTTTGACTGTTGGAGTTTTATTCTTCATTTTGTGAACTGTTAGCTGAAGGTACTTAAGAGTATGAATATATTTGAATAACAAAAGGCTGCAGTTAAATATTGAGCTCAGGGGCTGTGATGCAAAAGAGATGCTACTGGTTATTGAACATTATCTAGCTTAATAGCATGGTGTTTTATTTGTAGTTAGGAGAAAGTTTGTATTGCCCACCTCTTCCTACAGCATCCTCTTTATTGTTCATCCATCTTGAATACTGTAGGGGGATATGTAAACAGTAAGGAAATCTGAGACCTCCCTAGCAGTGAGAGCAGTTCCTGTGTCTTAACACTGTGGTCCCTTTAATTACACTTCTAAGATGCTTCCCAAATCACAGCTCACCGTGTTGCCTCTTTAGGCCTAGAAGGAGAATCTGGTGTTTCTAGTAAGGGCCTTATTGGTAAGGAACTGGATATCCTGTCATTATTACATAACCATCTGTAGCTTGCCTGTGATGGCTATATAGTCTGCTCTATTTTCCCAGCTGTTTCTGACAGCTACGGCAATCACTCTTTAATCAGATCTATCCCACAGTGAAGGGCCTTATGTATTTAAGATGGCGTCTTTTCCCGCCAATCGGGGGGCAAGTGATCTCTGAAAGTTCCTATTCAATTTTTTCGTATAGTTGCTCGTTTGCCCGCTTGTGTCTCAGCCTTTATGTACTTGTACGTGTCCCCCCAAGAAGTCCCAGCTTACCTCCGTACTGCAATCACCCTCCCTGGCTTAATGTGCAGTTAACAAGACAGATACCTTCTAATTTAATTGGTGCAGTTTGCGGTGCCACGGGTGATGCCTCTTCTCACTTATACTCCGATCTTGGGAACTGCCGATTTGAAGAAATAGCAGGCTGCAGCCAATGCCGGAGCGGAGCCCCGACCCTCCGGCGGCTAGAGATGCAGTCTGCTGTCTCCGGCTGGTTAGTCTCTCTAGGTCCGGGAGTCTGGGCTTCACCAATCCTGGCTATTCAATACCAGTACCCCTGTCAGCTGTAGGACACTTTTTGATAAGATAAAAAAAAATATGTTTATCCGATGTAGATTAGGTGATATAAATGTAAGGATCACCGGAGCTCTCCAAAAACACGTCTGGCTTCTCTCACTGCTAGCCACGCCCCCATGCACAAAATATTTAAATGTAAATCTCGTACTAAAATTGAGCCGTAAACTACTTTTAGCTGTCGGCGACTTTGATATCTTACAGCTCAATGGAAGCGAGTCAGTTATAAGCCCAAATTGATCATGAAAACGGTAACATAGCAACAGTACTGCTCAAACTAGCATGATATCTTAGAATGAATCTATACTGTCTGTAGCCCGACATCAAAGAAGGCAGAAAACCTCCCAATTTAAAATATTTTAAATTCATCTTATGAAATGCCAGCCTATGTAAAACAAAAAAAGGAAAAACATAAGGCTGTATCTTAAACTTGTAGAATCTAAAATAAAGGTTTCAAAATCACACAGCAGTATAATCACATTTAATGGAAGAAACTTTAAATAACCTTCCAATTAACTATTATTTAATTTGCTTCATTCTTTAAATATCCTTTGTTTAATAAATAGTAATGCTCATGGGTGAGCCAATCACGAGGCATCGATGTGCAATCTGCAGCTACTGAGCCTATCTAGATATGCTTTTCAAAACAGGATATCAAGAGAATGAAGCAAATTAGATAATATAAGTAAATTGGAAAGTTGTTTAAAAGTGCATGCTCTTTCTAAACCATGAAAGAAAACATTTGGATTGCATGTCCCTTTAAAGGACACATCCCCTAAAACCTAAAATGTCAGACACCAGGTTAGGATTTTCATTCATGTTCAACTGACCGGAAAGGACAGATCAGTCACTCTAGGTTTTCCACACAGTTTCATTAATTATCTCTATTACACCTCGTTTACTTTCCTAATCTGTTAAACAAAGACTGTATTACTATTTGCATTATGCTTACTACTTATGCATACACACCTTATACTTACAACACACTCGTATGCACATAAGCAGTTTGTTTGTAACCATATAAATCAGGGGAATGAATCAAAGTAAACAGTGCTCCGCTGACTCCCCAATCCGAACTGCTAACGGTGAGTAAACAAATATTAGGCAATGGTCTCACCTTCTCCGGCTGTTTCCATAGTCTCACCCGTCTGTTCGCGGTCAGTCCTTAGCCTCGGCTCTTCGCTACACCACGCTTCCAGGGCGTGGGATTCCTCCGATGGCATCTGACGTCACTCGACACGTGAACTTGTCTGACCAATAGTGAGACGGACTTGGTTTACCTGTTGGACCAAATGCCGGCTATGTGAAAACTTCAAATCCCCTCACCGATCCTGGCAGTAAAGTAAGTGTAAAGCCTCCGGAGCTCCAACGGGTAGTAAGGGCTGCAAGCCCAATTGCAGCAGACAACGGCCCTCTCCTCTGCCGTAGTAGTACAAAAAGAAGCAGAATGCTGCTATGATAAAACGTTCATTTTATTGGATATTGTAAAACTTGATGCAAACATGCAGTAACAAGTGCTTAAAACAGCTGTTCATGTCATAAACAGGCCAGACTGACGCGTTTCGGCTGATTCGCCTTATTCATAGACTCAAGTTTTACAATATCCAATAAAATGAACGTTTTATCATAGCAGCATTCTGCTTCTTTTTATATAAATCAGGGGGCCTATGCATTATATGCCTCTGCACTAGTTTTGGAATGTGTGCCATAGTTTTTGTGGCCCCAGGAAAAATAACTAAAAATGAGTCATTTGTAAAATTCTGGTGAGTAGACAAACAAGGTGGCCTCAGCTCAAAAGAGCCCTCTGGAGGTGAGATCAGAAAACAGGGTACCCTGAAACCTTACCTAAATCTGGCCCTATCACACTGGAAATTTTAGGAAATATATCATTTGTATGTTTAACAAATCTATACATGACATTTAAGAAAAAGGGGCAGAATTATTAATGTGTGGACGGACATGATACGATGTAGGGTATTGTGTTCGCCACACATCGATAAATGCTGACAGCAGTTATAGAGGCTTGCGCGGAAACAGGGGCATCAAGCTCCATTTGAAACTTGATAATTCGCCCCAAAATATTGATCTGTGACCTCATGTGTCAGAAAAATCTTAAATACATTTTCAGCAGACACTGTAGTTCTTATATGTCTGCCCAGGATATTGGTCAGGCTCATGGGCAGACATCTCAACTCTCCTGGAACTTCAGGGACTCTCCCGCATTGAAGTAGTGGCTCCCTGACGCCCGCAAACTAAATACAATATCCCGGAATTGGAAAGCTGCAGCTGTCACTGCGCGTCTCCTTTACTTTGCACGTTTTATTATGGCAGCTCAGATTGCCGACCAGCTTTCCTTTCATAAAGAGGAGATCCGTCACCTAAGCAATGAGATTGGTAGCCTACTGGAGCTAGGTCTGGAGAGCACCATTGACAGCAATCCCAGCCTGGCCTTGGAGTAGCAAAGGACAGAGAAGCTGAAATACCAGGTAGCACACCCTCAGCGCAGCCTGAGCAAAGGGGAGAAGCCGGGTAGGCTTGGGACTGAGGCGCTGGAGGGGAGCTCAAATCAGAAGAAGCCCAAGGCCACAGAGAGTTCTCATGGGTCACGGGCTGCTAGTATTGCTGGGGACAAAGGGGAGGTGAGGCTTTTAGCATCTTAGAATATTACATTTGTATCGTAATTTAAAGTGAACTCGGCACCATCTGTCCACAGATCTATGTTCTATTCATGTTCCTAGGGTTAAATGGAACTAGGCAAATTATGGAGATTACGAAAACGCAGTTAATCAAGGATCTTACCTATTAAGGATCCCAGTAATATTTGCATAAAGGAGCAGCTATTTGTACAATAGCTGCTCCTTTATGCAAATATTACTGGGACCCCAAACACACAAAGGTACGATGTCTGCTTATTGTTAGTGCTACCATTAAATAACAGTACAGTAGCAACACTGGTTAATCTGCTTAATTCTCCACATTTTGACAGTTTCAGTGAGTTGAGCTGATGTCTTATTTAGTGCTGTTATTCACAAAAAGAAAAATTTTGACATGCTACTAAATGATGACATATTTAGATAAGTTAAGCTGTCATAGCTTTTAAAAGATGTCAGAACCAGGTATGTGAAATGTATTAAATTCTGGAGATTGGAGGTTTATTATATATCAGAGCTCATTGGCTACCATAGAGAAGTATAATGCAATACATAACGTGCTGCAGCGCTCTCTCTCTCTCTCTGGCAGCTAAAGGGTTAATTACATGGGCCTTGGTTAAGTCCCTTCATATTATTATGAAAGATATTAAAGTGTTATAAATTATATATGGCCCCTACTAATATCTTGGGTCATAATCGTTATCAGCACAAAATGCAACAGGCTTCCTGTTATACCGCCTGATGACCTCACAAAAACATAAATTATGCTTACCTGATAATTTCATTTCCATCATGGGAAGGAGAGTCCACGGCTTCATTCATTACTGTTGGGAATTAAGAACCTGGCCACCAGGAGGAGGCAAAGACACCCCAGCCAAAGGCTTAAATACCTCCCCACTCCCCTCATCCCCCAGTCATTCTGGCGAGGGAACAAGGAACAGTAGGAGAAATATCAGGGTATAAACGGTGCCAGAAGACAAAACTAAATTTAGGTCCGCCTACCGGAGAAACGGGTGGGAGCCGTGGACTCTCCTCCCCACGATGGAAATTAAATTATCAGGTAAGCATAATTTATGTTTTCCAGCTAAAGGGGAGGAGAGTCCACGGCTTCATTCATTACTTGGGGGAAACAAACACCCAAGCTCTAGAGGACACTGAATGAAAAAACAGGAGTGTAAAAGGGAGGCGGACCCTATCCTGAGGGTACCACAGCCTGCAACACCATTCTCCTAAAAAGTGCTTCCGCCGAAGCAAAAACGTCAAATTTGTAAAACTTTATAAAAGTATGTAAGGAGGACCAGGTAGCCGCCTTACAAATCTGCTCCATAGAGGGCTCATTTTGAAGGTCCAAGAAGAAGCCACAGCTCTAGTTAAATGAGCCGTGATCCTCTGAGGAGGCTTATGTTCCGCTGTCTCGTAGGCCAAGCGAATCATGCTCCTCAACCAAAAGGACAAAGAGATTGAAAAGGCTCTCTGCCCCTTGTGTTTCCCTGAATACACTACAAAAAGAGATGTAGTCTGTCTGAAATCCTTCATAACCTCAAGATAAAACTACAAGGCTCGAACCACATCCAAATTATGAAGTAACCTCTCCTTAGGGGAAGAAGGGTTAGGACACAAAGAAGGAACAACTATTTCCTGATTGATGTTACGGGTAGATACAACCTTGGAAAGAAATCCCAAACCAGTGCGAAGAACAGCCTTATCAGAGTGAAAAACCAGATAAGGAGGCTCACATTGCAAGGCCGCCAACTCAGATACTCTGCATGCCGATGCAATAGCCAACAGGAAGAGAACCTTCCAAGAAAGAATCTTAATGTCAATAGAGTGCATAGGTTCAAACGGAACCCTCTGCAACACCTTAAGAACCAAATTCAAGCTCCAGGGTGGAGCAGTATGTCTAAAACAAGGCCTGATTCTAGACAGAGCCTGAACAAAAGACTGAATATCAGGAAGCTCCGCGAGCCTCTTGTGCAACAAAACGGATAAAGCCAAAAGCTGTCCCTTTAAGGAACTGTCGACAAGCCCCTTCTCCAACCCATCCTGGAGAAAAGACAGAATCATAGATACATTAACCTTGTGCCAAGGATATCCATGTTTCTCAAACCAGAACAAGCAAGTCCTCCACACCTTATGATAGATGCGACGAGTGACCACCTTCCTGGCCTGAATGAGAGTATCAATCACTCTCTCAGAGAATCCTCTCTTGGCTAAGACTTAGGCGTTCAATCTCCACGCAGTCAGCCTCAGAGAATCTAGATTTTGATGTTGGAAGGGACCCTGTACCAGCAGATCCCTGCGACAGGGTAACCTCCATGGCGGAGAAGATGACATTACCACCAGATCCGCAAACCACGTCCTCCGTGGCCACGCTGGAGCAATCAGTATAGCAAAAGCTTGCTCCTGTCTGATGCGGGCCACTACACGAGGTAGAAGTGTCAACGGTGGAAAAATTTAAACTAGATTGAACCCCCAAGGCACTGCACAGCTCTGCCTGGGGATACCTGGACCGCGACCCGTATTTAGGTAGCTTGCAAATGAGCCTGGATGCCATGAGATCTATCCGGCATCCCCCATCTGTGACAGATCTCCGCAAACATCTCGGGGTGGAGAGACTATTCCCCCGGATGGAAGGATTGTCTGCTGAGAAAATGCGCTTCCCAGTTGTCCACACCCGGAATGTAGATTGCTAATAGCAAGCAGTTGCGACTCTGCCCATACCAATATCCAAGATACCACCTCCATTGCTAGGGAGCTTCTCGTCCCCCCCCAATGGTTGATATAGGCCACTGAGGTAATAATGTCTGTCTGGAATCTGATGAAGCTGAACAACCCCAGGAGAGGCCAAGCTTTCAGAGCAATGTGGATTGCTCAAAGTTCCAGAATATTTATCGGGAGGAGAGACTCCTCGAGACCACCTTCCTTGTGCCATCCTGGCACCACAAACAGCCCCCCATCCTGCCAGACTCGTGTCCGTGGTCACAATCTCCCAGGACAGTCTCAGGAAGGATGTCCCTTGAGATAGTTGTTCCAGACAGATCCACCAAGAGAGGAATTCCCTCGTCCGATCGTCCAGAGAAATATGTTGGGATAGGTCTGAGTGATCGCCGTTCCACTGCCTCAACATACACAGCTTAAGAGGTCTGAGGTGGAACCTGGTGAATGGAATGACATCGAAGCTGGATACCATGAGCCCAATCACCTCCATACACTGAGCCACAGAGGGTCTTGAGGAGGACTGAAGGATAAGACAGGTGGACGCAATCTTCCTGCATCTCTGATCTGTGAGAAATATCTTCATGGATATAGAGTCTATTTTTGTGCCCAGGAATTCCACCCTGTTGCTGGGAACCAGGGAACTTTTTCCTTAGTTTATCTTCCATCCGTGAGATTGAAGGAGAAGAAGAAGAGCCCTTGAGTGTTCCTCAGCGAGACTGAACAACGGCGCCTGGACTAGGATGTCGTCCAGATAGGGCACCACAGCAATGCCTCTGGATCTTGCTACTGCAAGCAGCGCCCCCAAAACCTTTGTGAAGACTCTCGGGGCCTTTGCCAGACCGAAGGAAAGGGCCACAAACTGGAAGTGTTGGTCCAGAAACGCAACTCTCAGGAACCTGAAGTAATCCCTGTGGATTGGCACGTGAAGGTAGGCATCCTTCAAGTCTATTTTTGTCATAAACTGTCCCTCTTGAACTAGGGGCAGAATAGATCTGATCGTCTCCATTTTGAACGATGGAATGGCCAGAAATTTGTTTAAACATTTTAGGTCCAGAATCGGACGGAACGTGCCCTCCCTCTTTGGGACCACGAAAAGGTTTGAATAGTACCCTAGACTTCTGTCTTATGGAGGTACTGGTACAATTACTCAGAGAGAAGAGGGATCACTCACATATTCTAGAAAGGCGTCCCTCTTTTCTGGTCTTGAAGACAGGTTTGACAAGAGGAATCTGCCCCTGGGCGGATGAGATTTGAACCCTATCCTGTAACCCTGGGCGATGACCTCCACAACCCAAGGGTCCTGAACATCCTGCAACCAGTCTTATGAGGAGAGATAATCTGCCCCCTACTTGGTCTGTTGACCGATCGGGGGCCGCCCCATCATGATGATTTTGTCTCGGTGGGCTTCTTGTTCTGCTTGGACTTATTCCAAGACTGAGCTGGCTTCCAAGTTCCCTTGGACTGCTCCACTTTTGCCGCGGGTTGCTGGCGATGGGCCTTGTCCGAACGAAAGGGACGAAAAGTAGATCCCTTAGGTTTAGCCTTCTTATCCTGTGGCAGGAAGGCACCCTTGCCTCCCGTGACCGTGGATATGATCGAGTCCAGTCCTGGACCAAATAGAACCTTTCCCTTAAAAGAAGGGATAGAAACCTAGATTTAGAGGTGATGTCCACAAACCATGACGTCAGCCACAGAGCCCTACGGGCTAGGACGGAAAAACCTGATATTTTTGCATTCAGATGAATAAACTGCATATTGGCGTCACAAATAAAAGAATAAGCTACCCTCAAGGCCTTAATTCTATCCTGGGCATAAAAACAAAAGGAAGAAGGCGCTCCAATGGTGCAATATGTTACAACAAAATTAATCTTTCCCAACAGACACCCTCTCACAAAGAGAGCGCACTATGGTACAGTGTTATTCACACTGACAGATTGATCAGAGCCCACCAGCTAGCTCCCACAGGATTCAATGTAACCTTATTTCTGTAATGAAGGGAAAGAATACAGGGGAGAGGGGCAGAAAGACTCCAATAGTGCAGATGGTTACTTAGAATTCCATACTCCCAATAAAAAATCCCCACTGAGATTGGATACTCACATAGGATGCGCACTATAATGCAGTGCAAGCAACACAGGCTGGTATATCAGAGCCCACCAGCTGACTCACTCCAGATTACAGGATCCACAGTCCACAGAGGAAATAAATCCCTCAAATAAAGCTCACAAACCAAATAAAATAAATATCGGAAGAAATGGGATATCATTTATTAAAAGATAAATTAAAATCAATACAAAAAATTCTGCTACGCGTTTCAAGGTGCTAGTGGCCTGATGAAAGGGTGCCAGCTGATAATCTTTTCCATTGAAGTAGAAGACCCCTGGGCCAGGCCGCAATGTTCTACCCTACGCTTGCACTAAGCAGAACATGGTAAGGCACTAATCACTGCAGACACCACCGTTTGCAGTTGATCCGCAAAATCTGACGGCCAGCGGCCCTCTCCCTCAGGAGGATTAGTCGTGCCCTGGGGAGCTGCATATGTAATCAGAGATGAATGTAGGGAACGCACCTCACGGGTAGTGATGTTGCAAACCTAAAAATTTGCGTTCGCGAACGGCGGACACGAACTTCCGCAACTGTTTGCGAACGGGCGAACCGCCATAGACTTCAATAGGCAGGCGAATTTTAAAACCCACAGGGACTCTTTCTGGCCACAATAGTGATGGAAAAGTTGTTTCAAGGGTACTAACACCTGGACTGTGGCATGCCGGAGGGGGATCCATGGCAAAACTCCCATGGAAAATTACATAGTTGATGCAGAGTCTGTTTTTAAACCATAAAGGGCATAAATCACCTAACATTGCTAAATTGTTTGGAATAACGTGCTTTAAAACATCAGGTATGATGTTGTATCGATCAGGTAGTGTAAGGGTTACGCCCGCTTCACAGTGACAGACCAAACTCCCCGTTTAAAGGGACAGTCTACACCAGAAATTTTATTGTTTTAAAAGATAGATAATCCCTTTATTACCCATTTCCCAGTTTTTCATAACTAACACATTTATAATAATATGCTTTTAACCTCTGTGATTATCTTGTATCTAAGCCTCTGCAAACTGCCCCTTTTTTCAGTTCTTTTGACAGACTTGCAGTCTAGCCAATCAGTGCCTGCTCCCAGATAACTTCTCGTGCACAAGCACAGTGTTATCTATATGAAATACGTGAACTAACACCCACTAGTGGTGAAAAACTGTTAAAATGCAATCTGAAAGAGGTGGGCTTCAAGGTCTAAGAAATTAGCATATGAACCTCCTAGGTTAAGCTTTCAACTAAGAATACCAAGAGAACAAAGCAAAATTGGTGATAAAAGTAAATTGGAAAATTGTTTAAAATTACATGCTCTATCTGAATCATGAAAATTTATTTTGGCCTAGACTGTCCCTTTAACGCACCGCAAACAACCGCAAACAGTCCATTTGCACAACCGCAAACTCCCCATTTGCACAACCGCAAACTCCCCATTTGCACAAGGTTGGATACCAAGCTAGCCATGTCCCGTTCCTTGTCCTCACTGATGTCATTGAAGGTCTCTTCCTCCACCCAGCCACGTACAACACCAAGGGTCCCCGAAAGGTGACAACAAGCCCCCTGGGACGCCTGCTGTGTTTGGTCTTCCACCTCCTCAAAGCCACCTTCCTCCTCTGACTCCTCTTCTTCAGACACCTCTCTCTGCGTTGCCTCTCTGCGTTATTATAAGGTGTGTTAAGTAGTACTATTCCTATCAGTGTAATCCCTGTTAGGTCCCCTATCAGGGGACGTGTATATGGCATGGATTTTAGGAACCGGGAGATGGAAAAAGATGCTTGGTCGGTCCTCCTACTTCAAATTTGTGGCACTGCGCGTGCAATCTACTGTGCCACCAGATATGAGTGGTATGTTAAGTAGTACTATTCTGATCAGTTTAATCCCTGTTACGTCCCCTATCAGGGGACGTGTATATGGCATGGCCGAAACACAAGTGGCTGTCAGATAACAGTCCGGCCACGAGATAGATAGATTTGATAGATAGATACATAGATTAGATAGATAGATCAATAGATGCAATAGATACATTTGATAGATACGATAGATACATAGATAGATTTGATAGATAAATAGATAGATTTGATAGATAGATAATTTCCCAGACAGAGAATTACAAGACGTGCGGTCTGTGACCCATGGTAAGGTTCCCAGAGGCAGTTGCGGCGCCCGAGGCTCTGATTAGAACAGAGCACTCTGGAACGTATCTGCCCTCGGCCGAAATCGGAACATTATTTAGATTTCTGTCTGTCGGCCAAATGTCCGTCTGCCAAATGTCCGTCTGCATTTTGTCAGAGCACCGCGTGCAATCTACTGTGCCACCAGATATGAGTGGTGTGTTAAGTAGTACTATTCTGATCAGTTTAATCCCTGTTACGTCCCCTATCAGGGGACGTGTATATGGCATGGATTTTAGGAACCGGGAGATGGAAAAAGATGCTTGGTCGGTCCTCCTACTTCAAATTTAGGGCACTGCGCATGCAATCTACTGTGCCACCAGATATGAGTGGTGTGGTTTTTCAAGCCACAGTGCAGCACCAGAGGCCAGAAAAATTTGGCATGTACACATGCCTGAAAAATTAGGTATTGTTGCAGCCGCTGCTGTAGCAGCGGCCAGAAAAATTGATGTTTGTTTCCCAGGCAGAAAGTGCCCGAAAACATTGCGGCTTGAACCCTAGTTGGTGGCGGATAAGTCACGCAAGTCATCCGGCATTCGAAGATAAAATACAGCAGCGTGTGGACCATTTTTAGCCCAAGGCAGCTCATCTCATCAGGCCTTTTTTAGTCGAATGTATCGCCCAATGTCAGTCCCTTCGGGATCCATCCCTCATTCATCTTAATAAAGGTGAGGTAATCTAGACTTTTTTTGGCCTAGGCGACTTCTCTTCTCAGTGACAATACCTCCTGCTGCACTGAAGGTCCTTTCGGACAGGACACTTGAAGCGGGGCAGGTCAGTTCTATCGCAAATTGGGATAGCTCAGGCCACAGGTCAAGCCTGCACACCCAGTAGTCAAGGGGTTCATCGCTCCTCAGAGTGTCGAGATCTGCAGTTAAGGCGAGGTAGTCTGCTACCTGTCGGTCGAGTCGTTCTCTGAGGGTGGACCCCGAAGGGCTGTGGCGATGCATAGGACTTAAAAAGCTCTGCATGTCCTCCATCAACAACACGTCTGTAAAGCGTCCTGTCCTTGCCGGCGTGGTCATGGGAGTTGGAGGATTACTTTCACCTCTTCCCCTGTTAGATTCCCGTTGTGCTGTGACATCACCCTTATACGCTGTGTAAAGCATACTTTTTAATTTATTTTGGAACTGCTGCATCCTTTCCGACTTGCGGTAATTCGGTAACATTTCAGGCACTTTATGCTTATACCGGGGGTCTAGTAGCGTGGACACCCAGTACAGGTTGTTCTCCTTCAGCTTTTTTATACGAGGGTCCCTCAACAGGCACGACAGCATGAAAGACCCCATTTGCACAAGGTTGGATGCCGAGCTACTCATGTCCCGTTCCTCGTCCTCAGTGATCTCACTGAAGGTATCTTCTTCCCCCCAGCCACGTACAACACCACGGGTACCAGATAGGTGACGAGCACCCTGGGATGCCTGTTGTGGTTGGTCTTCCTCCTCCTCCTCCAAGCCGCATTCCTCCTGACTCCTCTTCCTCACAATCCTCTTGCCGCTGGTCCAGCAAGCGATGCTGATAAGGCTGTTTCTGGTGGTGATGGTGACCACAACTCTTCCTCTTCACGCTCATCTACGGCCTGATCCAGCACTCTTCGCAGGGCACGCTCCAGGAAGAAAACAAATGGTATGATGTCGCTGATGGTGCCGTCGGTGCGACTGACTAGGTTTGTCACCTCCTCAAAAGGACGCATGAGCCTACAGGCATTGCGCATGAGCGTCCAGTAACGTGGCAAAAAAATTCCCAGCTCCCCAGAGGCTGTCCTAGCACCCCGGTCATACAAATACTCGTTAACGGCTTTTTCTTGTTGGAGCAGGCGGTCGAACATTAGGAGTGTTGAATTCCAAGGTGTCGGGCTGTCGCAAATCAAGCGCCTCACTGGCATGTTGTTTTGCCGCTGGATATCTGAAAAGTGCGCCATGGCCATGTAGGAACGCCTAAAATGGCCACACACCTTCCTGGCCTGCTTCAGGATGTCCTGTAAGCCTGGGTACTTATGCACAAAGCGTTGTACGATCAGATTACACACATGTGCCATGCACGGCACATGGGTCAACTTGCCCAATTTCAATGCCGCCACCAAATTACTTCTGTTGTCAGAAACCACTTTGCCGATAGCCAGTTGGTGCGGAGTCAGCCACTGATCGACCTGTGCGTTCAGGGCGGACAGGAGTGCTGGTCCGGTGTGACTCTCTGCTTTCAGGCAAGTCAACCCCAAGACGGCGTGACACTGCCGTATCCGGGATGTGGAATAGTACCTGGGGAGCTGGGGGGGTGCCGTTGATGTGGAGCAAGATGCAGCAGCAGCAGAAGAGGACTCAGTCGAGGAGGTTATGGAAGAGGATGGAGTAGGAGGAGTAGAGGAGGTGGCAGCAGGCCTGCCTGCAAGTCGTGGCGGTGTCACCAACTCTGCAGAGCCACGCATTCCATGGTTGTCAGCCGTCAGCAGGTTTACCCAATGCGCAGTGTAGGTGATATACCTGCCCTGACCATGCTTTGCAGACCAGCTATCAGTGGTCAGATGGACCCTTGCCCCAAAACTGTGTGCCAGACATGCCATTACTTCCTTTCGCACAATCGAGTACAGGTTGGGGATTGCCTTTTGTGAAAAGAAATTTCGGCCGGGTACCTTCCACTGCGGTGTCCCAATAGCTACAAATTTTTGGAACGCCTCAGACTCCACCACCTTGTATGGTAAAAGCTGGCGGGCTAAGAGTTCAGACAAGCCAGCTGTCAGACACCGGGCAAGGGGGTGACTTTGTGACATTGGCTTCTTACGCTCAAACATGTCCTTGACAGACACCTGACTGTGGGCAGATGAGCAGGAACTGCTCAAGGCGAGACACGGAGTGGCGGATGGTTGAGAGGGGGCAAGGAGGACAGCAGTGGTTGACGTGGCTGAAGATGCTGGACCAGGAGGAGGATGGCGGCTTTGAGTTTGTGTGCTGCTTGTACTCATGTGTTGATCCCATAGGCGTTTGTGATGTGCGATCATGTGCCTTCGCAAAGCAGTTGTACCTAGGTGGGTGTTGGACTTCCCACGACTCAGTTTCTTTTGGCACAGGTTGCAAATGGCATCACTGTGGTCAGAGGCAGACACACAAAAAAAATGCCACACTGCTAAGCTCTGCAATGACGGCATTCTGGTGGTGGCAACAGCATGCGTTGATTGGTGTGCTGTCTGGCTGACCCCGGGTGCCGATGCATGCTGTCTGGCTGTGCCACTAGCTCCTTGCGACGACCTCCCCCTGCTTCCAACTCGTCTCCTCCTCCTCCTCTCTGTCTCCCCATCTGAACTTTCCCCCTGTTCTTCTTCTCTTCTAGTGGGCACCCACTTGATTTCACAGTCAAAAAAGATTTTTTTTTTTTTAAATTTACACCACTGTTACAACAGATATGAGTGGTGGCACTGGGCAAGTGGGCACAGTATACGCTGTGAGCCTGGCACACACGCTGGCAGGCAACTGCAATTAGATTACACAAGCAGACTGATGTTTCACAGTCAATACATTTTTTTTTTTTTTTAATTTACACTCCTGTTACACCAGATATGAGTGGTGGCACTGGGCAAGTGGGCCTGGCACACACTCTGGCAGGCAGGCAACTGCAATTAGATTACACTAGCAGACTGATGTTTCACAGTCAAAAAAGTTTTTTTTTTAAATTTACACTACTGTTACACCAAATATGAGTGGTGGCACTGGGCAAGTGGGCCTGTCACACGCTGGCAGGCAACTGCAATTAGATTACACTAGCAAACTGATGTTTCACAGTCAAAAAAGTTTTTGTTTTTTTTTAAATTTACACTACTGTTACACCAGATATGAGTGGTGGCACTGGGCAAGTGGGCCTGGCACACACTCTGGCAGGCAGGCAACTGCAATTAGATTACACTAGCAGACTGATGTTTCACAGTCAAAAAAGTTTTTTTTTTTTTTAAATTTACACTACTGTTACAACAGATATGAGTGGTGGCACTGGGCAAGTGGGCACAGTATACGCTGTGAGCCTGACACACACGCTGGCAGGCAGGCAACTGCAATTAGATTACACAGGAAAAAAACAACAAAAAACAGACTGATATTCTAGCCCTAAAAAGGGCTTTTTGGGGTGCTGTCCTTACAGCAGAGATCAGATGAGTCCTTCAGGACTGTAGTGGACACTGAATACACTAGCCTAGCTATCAATTTCCCTATTAAATCAGCAGCAGCTACTCTGTCCCTCCTCTCACTAAGAAAGCAGCTTCCGAATGAATCTAAAATGGCTGCTGTCCAGGAGCTGGGAGGATCTGGGAGGGAGGGTCTGCTGCTGATTGGCTGGAATGTGTCTGCAGACTGTGAGATACAGGGTCAACGTTTACTCAATGATGACGAATAGGGGGCGGATCGAACATCGCATATGTTCGCCCGCCATTGCGAACGCGAACAAGCTATGTTCGCCGGGAACTATTCACCGGCGAACAATTCGAGACATCACTACTCACAGGACGGAGAACCCTCAGAGATGGACGGATCAGTAGTACTAAACATCTTTTTCTTTCTAGATGTAGTAATCTTGTCAAGGCATGTGGGACAGAGTTGAGCAGGCGGATCTACCAGAACTTCCTCACAAAAAACACAGGTATTAGACTTTGTTAAAGAGGGAGTACCCTCCAACGTGTCATAGTCCTCCATAGCTTATGCCTTTATTACGGACTAGATATAATATATAAATGGCACCTTTATACTTCCAATGGCCGGGGCACTCACCACCTCCTTAGACCCGGACCACAAGAAAAAAAACGCTTTGACTCCTGCAACCGCCGGTTAAGAAGAGGAAGTTGAATAGGCCCCACACGGTCACGTGGGGTGCCTCGCAGAACCACCCCTGCACTAGGGAGAAAAAACACGCCAAATGGGCCGCGTAAAGTAACTCCCAGAATGAAATCTGTAGTCCACCCATTGCCAGAGCCTCATCTCACACACATCACAGCAATGACACAACAATAACATTATGTACAACCCCCCCCCTGTTCAATAATCCCCCTTCCAGGGATATTAACCCTTGATTCTATAAAGATAAAATGCGTCACACACTGTGACCCTGTCTTCTTGCGTTATCATTATGTATATAAAAAATGAAACTATCTTACCAGAATCTATGCCGTGGAACAGGAACACGGCCTCTCAAGTGTGACAGTATAGTAGCATCGCTCCTGACATGGACTTGAGTGCAGGAAGCAGGCAGCAAAACTCCTCAACACTGATTGCTTATGGAGTTGTTAATGTGAGTCTGGATGGTTTCGCAGAAAGACTCTCACAGCATCTCCGGACTCTAACTTTCACCCATGCTCTCACTGAGAAGCTGACAGGACTACTTAAAACTCCAGTCCCATAGTGAGTACTACCCTCCATAAGAGACTACTCTGAATCTTCCGACACTTCTCTGCCAACCTCCTGTGGTGAAAGGCAAAGAATGACTGGGGGATGAGGGGAGTGGGGGAGGTATTTAAGCCTTTGGCTGGGGTGTTTTTGCCTCCTCCTGGTGGCAAGGTTCTTAATTCCCACAAGTAATGAATGAAGCCATGGATTCTCCTCCCGTTTAGATGTAAAGAGGACAATTTGGGTAACAATTTCTGCAAAAAGGTAGAAACAGATTCAACAACACAAACTGCAAGATTAGGAGTATCCTTGTTGTAAAACAAGACAGAGAATACATTAATTTGCTGTAGTTGGTGTCTCTGTTTTTATAGTTCATCAATAAAGGATGCTTTTGTACTATTTAGCCTCCCCCAGTGTCTAGAGTTAAAATATTACAGAAATGAGTTTCCAGAAGAGCAATTTGAACGCTAATTACTTAAAGAGAAAACGGGATCATAATATACTTCAGTCTATATTAAACTAAGGAAACATGAGGCCACCATTCTTTCATTCTATGCACAATGAGTTCCTACATGAAGGTCTTAAGAAACACCAGGCAGAAAAGCTGTTTCCTCCACCCCAATGTCACCTCCAGATTATTTACATTTCATGTTGGGTTTTGTGCATTGATGTTGCAGTGACCACGGGTGTTGCTTGGGGAGACTTTATAAGTTTCTATTACTGCTCACAGTCTGTCTGTGCTCTCGGATTCATTTTTGCCGACTCCTTGCTACCTCTTTATCACGTCTGTTCCTGTTTGCTATGTTTAACGTTGCTTGCTATGGCCTTCTCACAAGTGCTGTAACCTTCCTTGCGGTCTGAATAGTTATGTTTGACCCTACACGATCAAGAGACTGTTTATTGTATACTGCTATGAGGTTAAGCTCTTGCTGTCCGAATACTTGTGTATGACCCTGCCTGTCTACTGGATTGTGCTTAAAAAATACTGCTACAACTAAACATTTGCTGCCAGTCAACATGGGTATTATTATTATTGGTTATTTGTAGAGAGCCAATAGATTCCGCAGAGCTATAAACATAGGCGGAGTACAACAAAACATGTATAGGGATCAAACAGGTAGAGGGCCCTGCCAGGAGTCGCACTGTTGTAGTCAGCTCTTAAGAAGGTGATCTACAAACAGCTGGACTCTTAGGCTTACATGCTACGGGGGTTTAGGGGATAGCAATTGAGGCGAGGAACTGGTATAAAGAAAGGTTAGTGTAGGTTGTATGCATCCCTGAAAAGTGGAGTCTTTAGTCTTTAGGGAGTGCTTGAAGCTTTCAAAACTAGGGGAGAGTCTTGTGGAGCGAGGCAGAGAGTTCCACATGATGGGAGCCAGTCTGGAGAAGTCCTGTAAATGGGAGTGTGAGGAGGTAACAAGAGAGGAGGAGAGTAGGAGGTCATGAGCAGAGCGAAGGGAACAGGAGGGAGAGTATCTGGAGACAAGGTCTGAGATATGGGGGGAGCAGTGCAGTTGAGGGCTTAGTAAGAATTTTGTGTTTAATCCTAGAGGCAAGAGGAAGCCAGTGAAGGGATTGGCAGAGAGGTGCAGCAGAGAAGATGGTGTAAGGAAGATAAGCCTGGCAGAGGCATTCATTATGAATTGTAAAGGAGCTAGGTGGCAGCTGGGGAGACCAGAGAGGACAGAGATGCTGTAATAGATGCGGGAAAGGATGAGAGAGTGGATTAAAATCTTAGTTGTGTCTTGTGTAAGGAAATGTCTAATTTTAGAGATGTTTTAAAAGGTGGAAGCGGCAGGATTTAGCCAAGGACTGAAAGTGAGGAGTGAAAGATCTGAGTCAAATGTGACCCCAAAACATCGGGCATCAGGGTAGGGGTAATAATGGAGTTCGACAGTTATAGAGAGATTGGGGGTCGAGATTTTGGAAGGAGGGGGGGGGGGGGAATAAGGAGCTCAGTTTTGGAGAGATTTAGCTTAAGGTAGTGAGAGGGCATCCAGGAAGAGATGTGAGAAAGACAGTGACACGGGTTAGCAAGGAAGAAGACAGGTCTGGTGCAGAGAAGTAGATTTGGGGGCCGTCTGCATACACATGATATTGGAAACCGTGGGACTTTATTAGGGAACCTAATGACGACGTGTAGATTGAGAAGAGAAAGGGACCGAGGACAGAGCCTTGCGGTACCCCGATAGAAAGTGGTGACAGGGCAGAGGAGGCCCCGGATAAGGCTACACTAAAGGTACGGTTTGACAGGTAGGAAGAGAACCACAAGTGGTCTGTGTCACAAATTCCCGAAGGATTGGAGGGTTTGGAGCAAAAGAGGGTGGTCAACAGTATCAAAGGCTGTGGACAGATCAAGGAGGATAAGCAGAGAGAAGTGGCCTTTGGATTTTGCTGTAAGTAGGTTGTTGGTAACCTTAACGATTGCTGTCTCTGTGGAGTGATGGGGATGAAATCCAGATTGCAGTGGTCAAGGAGGGAGTTTAATGTAGGGAAATGGGATAGGCATGCATATACTAGCTTTTCGAGAAGCTTTGAGGCAAGAGGGAAGTAGGGAAATAGGGCGGTAGTTGGATGGAGAGGTTGGTGTTTAAGATAAGTTTTTTTGAGGATAGGTGTGACCAGTGCATGTTTCATAGATGAGGGAAATATACCGGTACTGAGGAAGAGGTTGAAAATGTGTGTGAGTATAGGGGTAAGGGTAGAAGAGAGTGAGGGGGGAGTAGCTGTGAGGGGATAGGATCAAGGGGACAGGTAGTAAGGGGAGAGCGCAGTATAAGTGCAGAAAAGTGCAGTATAAGTGCATGGGTATGATTCTGCTTTATTACCAGACTTTGATGATAGAAAAATCCTAGAGAATACTGTTTGTTATTTGAATAACTACCGTATTTCTCTATTGGTTTATTGGACTGTGGAAAATAACATTTATTTCATGATTCAGACAGAGCATTTGATTTTAAAGAACTTTTGAATATACTTTTATTATGAAATTTGCATTGTTCTTTTGGTATTGTTTGTTGAAAAGCAGACATAAGGCAGCAGTTTTGCAAGAAGGTTATTTATTTGCAAGAGCACTAGATGGCAGCAAGAACAGGTGAGAATCCATGGTAACATTCTGATAACCACCAAATATGTCAGCTGCATATACAAGGTACACAATGTGTCAGGGGAAACAAGGACCCTAGATTTAGGCCATAGTCCAAGACAACTTGGAGCAAAACCAATGAATACTCTTGTGTTAGACCCTAGCAGCAAAGTGAGCGTTACAGGGTGATTTTACTCCTCATCTGAAAAACCAATGAATAATCTTGTGTGCTTAGGGATAGGCAGGCAACACCCACCATGCATCCTAAAGCCATGATCAATGTCTAAGGATGGTCAGACCCTTGCAGGCCGCCTATCCGAATTTGGCCTTTTAATTTTTTTCGATAGTTAAAGCGGTAGGACTATTGCGGTATAATACTGTGTTCCGTTTAGTGTACATTGAGTGTGTTCCATGTAGTCTCTGAAGTGCTGCGCATGATGCACATTATAATCGCAGGGCTCCCCCTGCAGACAGTATAAGAATGTGAAGATAGAGCATGCAAGGATGTTAGGAGGAGAGCTTTAGCGGAGGTAGGGGCGGGCTAGTGAAATTTGTTTGGATAAGGCACAATGTTAGGCTTTATGGCAAGCAGCGAATTGAGACCGGGGAGGACAGAGACAAGTGTAATGCGGTAAGTTCAAAGAACAAATATATATAATGTTTCAGGCACGAAAATATAATATACATGCTGGCAAAACACTACTATTATATTAATATGATAAATGAAATGTTAATAAATATTACGTTTACAGACACTTAATGTCAACAGCTGGAATATACTTGTGTTTTATGCTAATGATGTCATCTGTAACCGCGCTTTGTTATTGTGAATAATGATTCAATACAATGCTATGTACATGTAATGTATGTAATGTTTGATTTGTTTTAAATTGAATGACGGAGATCCTAATATTATATAAATGTGCTTTAGAATCTGATTATACAGAAAAGAAAAGAAATCAGTCAAAGGAACTTAAAACGTATAACAGGATACACAAGTGACAGACACCAATTAAACATTGACGTAGGATGTGTTTCAATTTAATTACAGGAGCAGGACATGATTTTAATAATCATAAGGAATAAAAACATGAAATGTATTCTACATTAAAACATTTTTCCTTCAGGCATGTGCCCAATAATTACAGTACCATTGTATAGAACTTACAAATCCTTACAAAGTGAACATTTTTGGCGGGGATTTCAATTGAAAAATAAATAAAACCAGCTTTGAGCTTCTATAATTCACACATATCTTGGAAATCTTACACCTTGCTTTTTCGAACTTGAAAAATGAGTTAAACTGCAATACATAGAAAAAAAAATCAGATACTAGATTACATAATTTCATAATCAGGAAGGCATTAAAAATACTGCAACTGAAAATAAAATTACAAAAAAAAGATGTAGATTCAACTGTGTGACGTTGTATGTCCTACACGCAATGTGTTTAATAGTCTTACACATTTTTGTCTAAACAATACAACAAATAATATTCAGTAAATATGATTTGACACCAATTATTAAACCAAGGTTATATCATTTGCAGATGCTGTATTGCATGCAGTTATTTCTTGCAGAATTGTATTTCCAGCTAGAAAACAGAATCTTGCACCATAAAAAACTAAAAATATCTATCTAAAAAGCATAAAGGGGGCAGTACCTTTAAAACTTGCTTTTGATAAATGAATTAGGTAGTTATGCATATTATGTACCTATAGACCATTAGAAGAAATACGTTTGAATGATTTAAGAAAACTAATTTAGACTCAAACAAAGGCTTTAGAATGGAAATATATAAACTATTTAGTTTAACTAAAAAGTGTGCTTTCCTACACTCTACTGATTCTACACAAGATTCACAAAAATATTATGAAAATCATTAAGGAATCATTTTATGTTTTAAGGCAAAACCCAATCAGTATCATGGGGCAAATCCCATAATGGTAATATTGCAAATGAATTATTACACATTGGTACTGTACTAGGCAACCTCTCTACAGCCTTTATTTGAATGATTACAAATCGCATCTTCACCAGATACATAATAGTTTATTTTAGAAATAAATTCCTAGGCTTTCTAATTAATATCCTGTTGTGAAGAAGCTAATACTTAATATTCTATGCAAATCCCAAGTGCCAGATAAATAAATAGACAGTGAAGCAAACATTACTTTCCTTATTCATAAAGAGAAAGTCATTTAAACAACTTTCCAACTTACTTCTATGATCAAATGTGCTACATTCTCTTGATATCCTTTGTTGAAGCATAAACCTAGATGGGCTCATAGGAGCTTAGGAGTGTGCACGTTTCTTTAGCATTCTGGCATCAAAAGAATATTTGTAGTAGTTACACACTGCTACCATAGACATCTAAAAGCAAATGCACAATCCTGATCATATCTAGGTTTTACTCTTCAACAAAGGACGAATGAAGAAAATTGGATAAGAGAAAAAAAATTGTAAAGTTGTTTAAAATGATATGCTCTACCTGAATCATTAGAGTTTAATTTTAACGCTACTGTCCCTTTATCAAACATGACTAAAAAAAACGTATTTCGTTGATTTCTTTTGTGACTGAGAAATACTTGTGCCACGAATTTGGTGAAAATGAACATATTCAACAGTACCTTAAAAACATAAAAAAATACCATTTGAAACAGTCTGAATATAAATAAAAAATAATCTAAACAAATATCAACATTGATTTGCTATAAATAGTGGTAAAACATGGTTGTTGTAACATGCGGCTAGTAAAAAATATATCTAATTGCTGCTTCCAGGAACAGTCCACTGGTGAAATTGAAGACCACCTTTGGCCATAAAGTTGCAATATATAGGACTAAAATACATTGTCTCTTGTCTTCTGGTTATTGAGTCCATAGAGCTTCCTCATCTTTTGTTCAGAGGTCTATTTTCCGTAGACTCATTCTGCTGAAAGAATCCCTGAAGTGCAATAATGACAATTAGTAAGATTGGGATATTTCATAAACCTGAGAATAATTAGAAAGGCACAAGGTTTGATACAAACCATAATCACATAAAAAAAACACAGTAACATTTACTGGTGGAGAGGGACAAACCAAGAATCACAAGAAAGTACTGATTTTTTCAGGACATGAGGTTTTAAAAATAATAATAATAATAAAAAACATCTGAAATGACTTCATTTAGGTCTAAACAAAAAAACAAAATAGTTCAATACAAGGTCCCTTTAACCCCTTGAGTGCTCAGAGCTGTCGCTAGCACTCACCCACCTTTATGGAGATATGGGGGCTCCCACCCAATCCGGCGATCTGGCCTGTATAGTGACAGGCATCGCTGGGGCTTCATGTTTCATGCGGGGACGTCAAGAGCAATGACGTAATGATGACGTCACCTTGCAACTTTATTTAAAACTGACAATTGTCAGTTATAGGCAAATGGGGTTATGTTGCTTAGATGCCTTATCTTGGGCAGCAACAGACCCCCACAACCACCATTGGAAAGGTAATCGTTTACCCTTTCCAATGGTATACGTTTTTGGGGTGTACAATAAACAATAAAAAAGTGAGAAAAAAAAATATTTTAAAAAGTGAAAAAAAAAAAGGATTTGGGGGCCTCTAAAGGCACATAAATAAAGATCAAAATTGCCTGGAGACCCCCAAAATACATATCAGTTTAAGTATTATAGCTAAATGATCACCGTGGTAACGAGCGTTACAGCAGTGATCACCTAGCTGAGAAATGTTGCATTCCCTTTTACAATACGGATCGATATTATATTTGTAATCCCATGATCACCCAGATAATGTGGTTACAAATTAATAAATGGTAGAGGAATGCTATTTAAAAAAACAAAACACCAAATAATATTTTTATAAGCAGTCTTTTAGCGTGTGTGGAAGATGAGTATAACACCCTCTTTACGCAGCTCTCTCCAGCTTTCAAAACTTCTGTATTTTTAATTCAAAGAAGCTTATTTTTTGCAATACAAATTATATATTTTCTAACGACATAATTCCTTTAAAATATCTATTTATTTTGTAAAGAGAATTATGGTGAAGTGTCTCAGTGCTGAGGAAGCAGCTGAGTTCTCTATGAGCGCAGATTCCTTCACTGATGATGCATACGGTATAGAAACTAAATATTTATACACCCTTTGGTGCATCCAATGGGGGGCTACGAGTATTGCTAGCACAAAAATAGACAATGTAAGTGGAATATGGCTCTTTGCTAAAAAATAAAATAAAATATTATTTTATGCAAAGCACCATATTCCCATTAATCGTTGTGCACCTCAATGATGTGCTAGGGATACACGTAGCCCCTCATTTCATGCACCAAAGGATGCACTTTCTACAAATGTCTGCTTTGAGTACCATATTTTAATTTTCCAAGTGGTTAGAACTGTTTAATTGCAGACGTGGTAATCTTGAAATATTTAAAAAAAAAAAATTAGCCTTTTAACTTTTATGGGTGATGTCTGCAATCAGACAGCTGTAGAAACCTGGGAAACTAAGATAAATTAAATAAAGTACATATTTTTGGAAAGTACACCCCTTGGTGCATCAAATAAGGGGCTACAAGTATTGCTAGCACAAAAAGAGACAATGAAATAATAACAGGAATATGGCTCTTTGCTTAGAATTTTTTTTAAAGTAATGCTACTTATTCCATTAATTGCTGCGCACCCAAAATTCATGCTAGAAATATTTGTAGCCCCTCATTTGATGCACCAAGGGGTGTACTTTCTGCAAATGTCTGCTTTGTGTACCCCAATTTAATTTCTCAGGTGGCTAGAACTGTTTCATTGCTGAAGACAGTACAGTAAATTCTAAGATGCTGTTTTTGATAATTTATTAAATTGAATGCCTGCAACAGTGGAAAAAACAGTGAAATGTTATTAATTTCTGCTTATTTCAGACAGGTTACCTACTACAAATATTTTTCCACACAGGTTTTGATGATAGAGCTTAGAAAATAAAATTACGTACTATTATTTATTAAGTCAGGAGTAAAAAAACCTTTTTTTTCACATTTTACGCGCTATTTTTTAAACCGGATGATACATACACATATAATAATGTTATATTTTGAATCTGCTGGGTCTGCTGAAAAAAACAATATATCATTTGTATAGTTTATTCACACAAACTTTACTTCTAAAAGTGTTTAAATATGAACTGCAACAAAAAGCTCAAAACCAGCTTAGCACACAGGTGGGAAATGGCTAAGTAGCCAAAGGGTTAAAAGGACAGTAAAGACCTTGAGATTTGTATATAAAATGTTTATGTGTAACGAAACAACTTTGCAATATATTTAATTATTTATTTTGCCCCCTTTTCCTGTAATTTATCTCTGAAAATTGAGCAATTTCTAATTTTTAGACCTTGAAATGAACCTGCTAACTTATCAAGGCTAACTTTGCTACATGTATGTCCCTAATTGGTTTCATCAGATAACTTCAAAACAATGCACTTTACACTAAAGCCCTGATTGGCTCCTCCTAATAAGGAAAATGGTGAATGTAGTTTTATTGAATTGAATAATAATTATATTATGTAATTTTTTTTAAAAAACCTTAAAGGGACATAAAACAGTATGAACTAACATAAGTTTCTAAATATATAATGCAGCCAAAGCTTACCTGCAAAATGTTTTTTTTCTAACTCTCATTAACCCTTTTAATTCAGGCATAGTTTTGTTTGCAGCACGCTCCCCCCCTGGACATTTCCATATACTGAAGGTGCTATACAGGCCATAGCTATGGCAGAATGCACTCGTGCACATGCACGGTAGGGGGCACAGTCGCATGACACCCGACTAAAGCAGTGCACAGTATAATGCTGAAGCTTTCACTAAGCATGTGACACTATCCCCATGGAAACAAGCAAGCCTCTTGGCAACAAATAATAGCAGTACCTGATGTCCCTCCCATAAGTAATTATCCTCACGTGCACACTTTGTTACATAATAGCTCAGGGTTTGGGGTAAGACACTGATAAGGGGGGGTGGAGCAAGCTTCACCTGGGAACTCTAAAGTGCAAGACATTTTTCTCCCTTTTCATGTAACTTAGCTCTAGAAATTGAAGATTTCTTTCATGTAATTAGCAAGAGTCCATGAGCTAGTGACGTATGGGATATACATTCCTACCAGGAGGGGCAAAGTTTCCCAAACCTTAAAATGCCTATAAATACACCCCTCACCACACCCACAATTCAGTTTTACAAACTTTGCCTCCTATGGAGGTGGTGAAGTAAGTTTGTGCTAGATTCTACGTTGATATGCGCTCTGCAGCAGGTTGGAGCCCGGTTTTCCTCTCAGCTTGCAGTGAATGTCAGAGGGATGTTAAGAGAGTATTGCCTGTTTGAATTCAATGATCTCCTTCTACGGGGTCTATTTCATAGGTTCTCTGTTATCGGTCGTAGAGATTCATCTCTTACCTCCCTTTTCAGATCGACGATATACTCTTATATTTACCATTTCCTCTACTGATTCTCGTTTCAGTACTGGTTTGGCTTTCTACAACATGTAGATGAGTGTCCTGGGGTAAGTAAATCTTATTTTCTGTGACACTCTAAGCTATGGTTGGGCACTTTTTTAATAAAGTTCTAAATATATGTATTCAAACATTTATTTGCCTTGACTCAGGATGTTCAACTTTCCTTATTTTCAGACAGTCAGTTTCATATTTGGGATAATGCACTTGAATCAAATATTTTTCTTACCTTAAAGATTTGACTTTTTTCCCTGTGGGCTGTTAGGCTCGCGGGGGCTGAAAATGCTTCATTGCGTCATTCTTGGCGCGGACTTTTTTGGCACAAAAAATCTTTTCTGTTTCCGGCGTCATACGTGTCGCCGGAAGTTGCGTCATTTTTGACGTTCTTTTGCGCCAAAAAATGTCGGCGTTCCGGACGTGGCGTCATTTTTGGCGCCAAAAGCATTTAGGCGCCAAATAATGTGGGCGTCTTATTTGGCGCTAAAAAAATATGGGCGTCGCTTTTTGTCTCCACATTATTTAAGTCTAATTTTTTCTTTGCTTCTGGTTGCTAGAAGCTTGTTCCTTGGCATTTTTTCCCATTCCTGAAACTGTCATTTAAGGAATTTGATCAATTTTGCTTTATATGTTGTTTTTTTCTCTTACATATTGCAAGATGTCTCACGTTGCATCTGAGTCAGAAGATACTTCAGGAAAATCGCTGTCTGGTGCTGGAACTACCAAAGCTAAGTGTATCTGCTGTAAACTTTTGGTAGCTGTTCCTCCAGCTGTTGTTTGTATTAATTGTCATGACAAACTTGTTAATGCAGATAATATTTCCTTTAGTAATGTACCATTACCTGTTGCAGTTCCATCAACATCTAATGTTCAGAATGTTCCTGATAACATAAGAGATTTTGTTTCTGAATCCATCAAGAAGGCTATGTCTGTTATTCCTCCTTCTAGTAAACATAAAAAATCTTTTAAAACTTCTCTTTATACAGATGAATTTTTAAATGAACATCATCATTCTGATTCTAATGACTCTTCTGGTTCAGAGGATTCTGTCTCAGAGGTTGATGCTGATAAATCTTCATATTTATTTAAAATGGAATTTATTCGTTCTTTACTTAAAGAAGTACTAATTGCTTTAGAAATTGAGGATTCTGGTCCTCTTGATACTAAATCTAAACGTTTAGATAAGGTCTTTAAATCTCCTGTGGTTATTCCAGAAGTTTTTCCTGTTCCTGGTGCTATTTCTGAAGTAATTTCCAGAGAATGGAATAATTTGGGTAATTCATTTACTCCTTCTAAACGTGTTAAGCAATTATATCCTGTGCCGTCTGACAGATTAGAATTTTGGGACAAAATCCCTAAAGTTGATGGGGCTATTTCTACCCTTGCTAAACGTACTACTATTCCTACGTCAGATGGTACTTCGTTTAAGGATCCTTTAGATAGGAAAATTGAATCCTTTCTAAGAAAAGCTTATCTGTGTTCAGGTAATCTTCTTAGACCTGCTATATCATTGGCTGATGTTGCTGCAGCTTCAACTTTTTGGTTGGAAACTTTAGCGCAACAAGTAACAGATCATGATTCTCATAATATTATTCTTCTTCTTCAACATGCTAATAATTTTATCTGTGATGCCATTTTTGATATTATCAGAGTTGATGTCAGGTTTATGTCTCTAGCTATTTTAGCTAGAAGAGCTTTATGGCTTAAAACTTGGAATGCTGATATGTCTTCTAAATTGACTCTACTTTCCATTTCTTTCCAGGGTAACAAATTATTTGGTTCTCAGTTGGATTCTATTATCTCAACTGTTACTGGTGGGAAAGGAACTTTTTTACCACAGGATAAAAAATCTAAGGGTAAAAACAGGGCTAATAATCGTTTTCGTTCCTTTCGTTTCAACAAAGAACAAAAGCCTGATCCTTCATCCTCAGGAGCAGTTTCAGTTTGGAAACCATCTCCAGTCTGGAATAAATCCAAGCCTTCTAGAAAAGCAAAGCCAGCTTCTAAGTCCACATGAAGGTGCGGCCCTCATTCCAGCTCAGCTGGTAGGGGGCAGGTTACGTTTTTTTCAAAGAAATTTGGATCAATTCTGTTCACAATCTTTGGATTCAGAACATTGTTTCAGAAGGGTACAGAATTGGTTTCAAGATAAGACCTCCTGCAAAGAGATTTTTTCTTTCCCGTGTCCCAGTAAATCCAGTGAAAGCTCAAGCATTTCTGAAATGTGTTTCAGATCTAGAGTTGGCTGGAGTAATTATGCCAGTTCCAGTTCTGGAACAGGGGCTGGGGTTTTATTCAAATCTCTTCATTGTACCAAAGAAGGGGAATTCCTTCAGACCAGTTCTGGATCTAAAAATATTGAATCGTTATGTAAGGATACCAACGTTCAAAATGGTAACTGTAAGGACTATCTTGCCTTTTGTTCAGCAAGGGCATTATATGTCCACAATAGATTTACAGGATGCATATCTGCATATTCCGATTCATCCAGATCATTATCAGTTCCTGAGATTCTCTTTTCTGGACAAGCATTACCAGTTTGTGGCTCTGCCGTTTGGCCTAGCTACAGCTCCAAGAATTTTTACAAAGGTTCTCGGTGCCCTTCTGTCTGTAATCAGAGAACAGGGTATTGTGGTATTTCCTTATTTGGACGATATCTTGGTACTTGCTCAGTCTTTACATTTAGCAGAATCTCATACGAATCGACTTGTGTTGTTTCTTCAAGATCATGGTTGGAGGATCAATTCACTAAAAAGTTCATTGATTCCTCAGACAAGGGTAACCTTTCTGGGTTTCCAGATAGATTCAGTGTCCATGACTCTGTCTTTGACAGACAAGAGACGTCTAAAATTGATTTCAGCTTGTCGAAACCTTCAGTCACAATCATTCCCTTCTGTAGCCTTATGCATGGAAATTCTAGGTCTTATGACTGCTGCATCGGACGCGATCCCCTTTGCTCGTTTTCACATGCGACCTCTTCAGCTCTGTATGCTGAATCAATGGTGCAGGGATTACACAAAGATATCTCAATTAATATCTTTAAAACCGATTGTACGACACTCTCTAACGTGGTGGACAGATCACCATCGTTTAATTCAGGGGGCTTCTTTTGTTCTTCCGACCTGGACTGTAATTTCAACAGATGCAAGTCTTACAGGTTGGGGAGCTGTGTGGGGATCTCTGACGGCACAAGGAGTTTGGGAATCTCAGGAGGTGAGATTACCGATCAATATTTTGGAACTCTGTGCAATTTTCAGAGCTCTTCAGTCTTGGCCTCTTCTGAAGAGAGAATCTTTCATTTGTTTTCAGACAGACAATGTCACAACTGTGGCATACATCAATCATCAAGGAGGGACTCACAGTCCTCTGGCTATGAAAGAAGTATCTCGAATTCTGGTTTGGGCGGAATCCAGCTCCTGTCTAATCTCTGCGGTTCATATCCCAGGTATAGACAACTGGGAAGCGGATTATCTCAGTCGCCAAACGTTGCATCCGGGCGAATGGTCTCTTCACCCAGAGGTATTTCTTCAGATTGTTCAAATGTGGGAGCTTCCAGAAATAGATCTGATGGCGTCTCATCTAAACAAGAAACTTCCCAGGTATCTGTCCAGATCCCGGGATCCTCAGGCGGAAGCAGTGGATGCATTATCACTTCCTTGGAAGTATCATTCTGCCTATATCTTTCCGCCTCTAGTTCTTCTTCCAAGAGTAATCTCCAAGATTCTGAAGGAATGCTCGTTTGTTCTGCTGGTAGCTCCGGCATGGCCTCACAGGTTTTGGTATGCGGATCTTGTCCGGATGGCCTCTTGCCATCCGTGGACTCTTCCGCTAAGACCAGACCTTCTGTCGCAAGGTCCTTTTTTCCATCAGGATCTCAAATCCTTAAATTTAAAGGTATGGAGATTGAACGCTTGATTCTTGGTCAAAGAGGTTTCTCTGACTCTGTGATTAATACTATGTTACAGGCTCGTAAATCTGTATCCAGAGAGATATATTATAGAGTCTGGAAGACTTATATTTCTTGGTGTCTTTCTCATCATTTTTCTTGGCATTCTTTTAGAATTCCGAGAATTTTACAGTTTCTTCAGGATGGTTTAGATAAAGGTTTATCCGCAAGTTCTTTGAAAGGAGAAATCTCTGCTCTTTCTGTTCTTTTTCACAGAAAGATTGCTAATCTTCCTGATATTCATTGTTTTGTACAAGCTTTGGTTCGTATAAAACCTGTCATTAAGTCAATTTCTCCTCCTTGGAGTTTGAATTTGGTTCTGGGGGCTCTTCAAGCTCCTCCTTTTGAACCCATGCATTCATTGGACATTAAATTACTTTCTTGGAAAGTTTTGTTCCTTTTGGCGATCTCTTCTGCCAGAAGAGTCTCTGAATTATCTGCTCTTTCTTGTGAGTCTCCTTTACTGATTTTTCATCAGGATAAGGCGGTGTTGCGAACTTCTTTTGAATTTTTACCTAAGGTTATGAATTCCAACAACATTAGTAGAGAAATTGTGGTTCCTTCATTATGTCCTAATCCTAAGAATTCTAAGGAGAAATCGTTGCATTCTTTGGATGTTGTTAGAGCTTTGAAATATTATGTTGAAGCTACTAAGTCTTTCCAAAAGACTTCAAGGGCTCCATGTACTAAGCAGTCAGCAAGCTACCCGCAACAAATCTCGCGTCAAAACTCGCAAACTGATATGTACAAAGTCGTCAACTATGTTCAAACTCGCATCTTTAAAATTGCGAGCGTACTTATCCGCCAAACCTCGCTACCTCTCCATTTTTCACTGTAATTAGACACATTTGACCACCAACTCGCCAAAAACGAATGTACTAAAAAATCTATTTGTCCGCTCGCTACAATTTCCGCTCCCACCTCGTTATTTTTGCCTCGCCACCTTTTAGGTGGCGGGCAAGGTACAAAACAATAGGAAAGTCAATCTAGACGCCAGTCTAGACATATATAAAAAGCAGTAATATCAGCATTGTACAGCATAACTGGCGTCTAATTTGTCTCTCATTTCCATGTACATAAATTGCGCCAAATTTGTCGACTGTAATTAAAGAGTAATCTATATTTTAAATTTGTATTGTATAGTTGTCAATCTTTATAATTATTTTTAGATTAATATTTATATATTATCAGATCCAGATGAAGCCATATCCAAATTGTAAATAAATATTACAAAAATAACGCTCTGTTATCACTCTTCAAAAAATTTTGAACAATAATAAAGTTGTTTAGATAAGTTGAACTTTTATAGGAGCAAAATTCTATTCCCGCGACTAATATGATGTTCGTGACACCTTGCATGTCACGTGTTAATAATTGGCCAGACAATTCAACTGAAAGTTAAGTACATCAGCTTAGTCGCGGCGAGCGAGGCGTCAAATTTATCAATAATCCGCCACTGCTCGCGGCGGGCTAGACTTGTCTATTTATTGGGGGATTATTAGTACATAGTGACAGCGGACACCATTTCGCCCGCGGCGAGTAACGGCGAGTTTATCCGCGTCTAAAATGACGGATGAATTGACGGCTTAGTACATGGAGCCCCTAGTCTATTTGTTATCTTTTCCGGTTCTAGAAAAGGCCAGAAAGCTTCTGCCATTTCTTTGGCATCTTGGTTGAAATCTTTAATTCATCATGCCTATGTCGAGTCGGGTAAAACTCCGCCTCAAAGGATTACAGCTCATTCTACTAGGTCAGTTTCTACTTCCTGGGCGTTTAGGAATGAAGCTTCGGTTGATCAGATTTGCAAAGCAGCAACTTGGTCCTCTTTGCATACTTTTACTAAATTCTACCATTTTGATGTATTTTCTTCTTCTGAAGCAGTTTTTGGTAGAAAAGTACTTCAGGCAGCGGTTTCAGTTTGAATCTTCTGTTTATGTTTTTCATTAAACTTTATTTTGGGTGTGGATTATTTTCAGCAGGAATTGGCTGTCTTTATTTTATCCCTCCCTCTCTAGTGACTCTTGCGTGGAAAGATCCACATCTTGGGTAGTCATTATCCCATACGTCACTAGCTCATGGACTCTTGCTAATTACATGAAAGAAAACATAATTTATGTAAGAACTTACCTGATAAATTCATTTCTTTCATATTAGCAAGAGTCCATGAGGCCCACCCTTTTTTGTGGTGGTTATGATTTTTTTGTATAAAGCACAATTATTCCAATTCCTTATTTTATATGCTTTCGCACTTTTTTCTTATCACCCCACTTCTTGGCTATTCGTTAAACTGAATTGTGGGTGTGGTGAGGGGTGTATTTATAGGCATTTTAAGGTTTGGGAAACTTTGCCCCTCCTGGTAGGAATGTATATCCCATACGTCACTAGCTCATGGACTCTTGCTAATATGAAAGAAATGAATTTATCAGGTAAGTTCTTACATAAATTATGTTTTTTTAATCTGCAGAAGTTTAAATGCACCTCGCTGACGTCTCAAGGCGACCCCTGCTACATATATGTCTAATAGGCTTTAGCTGATTACAACAGCAAACAATGTACTTTATACTAACTTTATGACAGTACCTAGCCTTGTTGTCTGCAGACTAAAGAGCAGATTGGCTCCTCCTAATAAGGCAAATAGTGGGCGGAGTTTAGCTATTGAAAAATAACTGCAGTAAAAGGGATGTTAATTAGTTGTAAAAGGGTTTAAACTCTTTCGGATAAGTTATTTTATAGCAAAACAACAGAAATGTCTTGTAATTGCAAGGTGCTCACCGTCCCTTTAAAAGAAGAAGAAAAGAAACAAACATGCTACCAACAAAAAGTATAAAGGGCTCTGCAAGGGGTGGAACTTAATACCATTTATAAGGGCAGAGTTTGGAATTTCTGTCCATCCCCTTAAAGAAACAAAGGCTGAAAACTAAACACCTTAATGTCACAATTGTGCCTTTAGTGATCTGCAAAAGTGATAAAAGAAATACTCCGTGAGTTCCAAGTGCCACAATGAGTTAATAGCAAATCAGTCAAATAAAAGATGATCTATAAACCTACAGTGTGATGTCATGGATTTAACCCATTGTACGCTGGCATGGCTAACTGGCGCAGCTGCAGCAGATTTTAACACTAAAAAGCCAGATTCTGCTCCATGTGGAGGATGAAGGGAGCACAGTTTAATAGGGCAATGAAAGCAATCACTACCTATCATGGTTAAACGCTGGGTCTGTGCGCTAAGGAACGGCACTAAAGGCATTTACCTGTGACAGGTCACGGGTATAACAGTTTTGTATAACTGAGGGATCTTTCGGTTGATAAGTGGCTGTAGTGCTTCCTTCAGACGATGGTAATTTCTTTCTAATTCGCGCTGATATTCCTTTTGATCTGGACCAATCAGACTTTTGTTTTTACGCAGTGCATCTTCACACCTTTAAAATAAACAAAAACACAATATGGCATCAAACTAAACAGAACAAATAAAATTATTTAGGGAAACCTTTAAAATACATTGAATGTAGGTCTCAGTGTTTTTTGGTAAAAGCGGCACGCAGTGTGAGCAGTAGTTTACCTTAAAGGGACAGGCTACTTGTTTATGGTTTAAAAAGATCGGTAATCCCTTTATTAACCATTCCCCAGTTTTGTAGAACCAGCACGGTAACTTTCATGATTCAGAAAGAGAATGCAATTTTAAACAACTGCTAATGGGCTGGAACTTTAAAATCCCTTTTCTTAGTGACATTCTTAGATATAAATGAGTTATTTAGCTCTGACTTAGTTTTATGGTTATTTCTTAGATTACTAGCAATTCTTGTATTATTACGTTTTATTCAATTTACCTAAGTTAGTCACTGTGGTCACCTGGTCTTCAATGTAGATATTTTATAAAATATACTAAACCACAACATGGGAGCCACAGAGAACTGCTGGTCATGAGCAGAAAAAGTTGTTGAGCCAATCAGCAGTATCAGTCGCACAACGGCATTGTCCACTTGAAACCAGTGGTTATCTGCGGCTCCCAAGCAATACTTTAACTATGTGTTTAGCCCATTTTCGGGGGTTAATCCCATGGGCTTGCAGGGTTGCTATTGCTAAAATTACACTTGTTTCACTAGAACGGCCCTTTAAGTGACAGCTGCGCAAGTGAGGATCACTGTGATGAATATTAATGCCAGAAAAAGCAGAGAATTGAGCCCTATATGAAAAAATTCAGTAAAACAATTTATTTCCACATAATGTCCCCCTCAATAAGAAGAGATTTATCAGCGAGTACAAAACCAGATAAAATGCAGCCGCGTCTATACTAAGATCTAGAACTCATTCTGTCACATCAGCCAACAACAAACAATAAAACCCAGACAAACCTATTAAATACCTTTTTGTGAAGTCTTTAAAACAAAGTCTCAGTTTATTATGATGTCTGAAGAGTTTCGGGTCATTTGGTATTTCTGATAAAAACACCTGAGCAACTTCTAAAGGTCCCTAGAAAAGAAATGCAAAATACTCATTTAATTAGCGGACACCAAATAGAAGAATCTTTGTATTAATATTTATTTCTCTTTCACCTTCTTACTACGATGAAATAAACAGATCTTAATGTTAAGCATAAAGGATTCTCCTGCATGTGACATACAGGGAGCAGATAATGTCTCATAATGATATCGAACCTGATTCACTGTGGTTCCCACTGATCCTTGTAGGACCATTTGCAGCATCTTAGGATCTGCGGGATCTTGATGTGTTGCAAACGCCAACTCCTGTGTCTTTTTCTGCATATCTTCTATAGCAACTTCTATCGGTGTTAAAATGATCTGCAAAAAGCACACAAAACAAATTCACAGAAATTACCAAAAATAACAGGTTTTGAAAACCAAATTAAATTCTTATCCTGAACTACTCATAGATAGTGGTGTTCTACATATCTTTTTCCATGTAAATAAAGTGTGTGTATATCACTATTTATATATACTGTATATATATATGTATGAGACATGGAATTATTGTATAGAAGATTATCACAAATCTAGGCAAGAAGCCCTGCTTGCTTTTCCCACACGTACACTGCACAGATTGTTACCAATGCTTTTTCTTTGGAAAGCAGCAAGTTAAACCTACCTTATGCTGATGAGACTAACCCCCCCCCCCTCAAAACAACTGTCCAGAAGGGGATTCTCTTGCTGCACCCATCCTATAAAGGGGTTTAAAAAAGTACTTGGAAGCAATAAATGTGAGATAATTTGCATATATTAACCAGAGTTCCCTGGTACATTAATAACAATGTATACAGTTTACTTCTGGGGAAAAGCAAGAGGGGATAATCTTCTATACAATAATTATATGCATCTTACTTTTATGAAACTAAGGATTTTTTTTTTTAAACGTTTTTTATTGAGGTTATGCTAGTGAGTACAATATGTGTAAAATACCATACAACATAAGAAAAGAAACAGAATACAACATCAGTGTCACATTTACAATAGTTATTCTTATACATGAGGTAACAATGTGGTAGTAAGCTAGGTATATATCAAGAACCTCTATTTTATTTTTTATTGCTTATATTCTTCAATTATTTCCTCAAGAGCGCAAGCGGCCACATTTGGACCAGTAAAAGCAAATGTTGTCTAGAGGAAAGATAGCGAATGTATTGGACACTTATGGTCCTGTACATATAATGTGAAAAGTAAATTATCAACTGAAATTTTTATTTTCAAAAATATAAGGGGGGGGGGGGGGGGGGTAGAAAATTCAGCGGATAAGCACCGCTTGTCAAATATAGGGTAGTATGGGGGGGGCGAGCCCTAGGTAAGGGTTACAAAAGAAATATAATGGGACCTTCAAGATGATTTCTGAGAGATTAGGGGTAAATCATAGGGTTAGAAAAGAACATGTGACATTTAGCATCTATGAATAAAAGGGTGTATAAGAAAAATGATATGATCGGGGGGGGTTATTACCATATATGTAGACTTTTCGCTGGAGGGATCATAAATTATACTACTGAAGGGAATCCATAACTAATAGAAAATATGGATTAAGGTGAGCATTGCACTAACTTCAAAACCCAAAAGTGAGAGATATCCCCTCTAGAGTTAATAGTATTTGGAAGGTAACTATGACGTTAGCACAATCAAATGAGTAATATTTTCTAAAACCTAGACCCTATGTTAGTTGTGATATTGGGGGGTAATCTAGGGCAGAAATATTAATTAAATATTTGGGGTATATATTATAATAGGGATAAATAAGCCTTCAGTTATTAAAATTGCAACACTACTACACTAATATGAACATATACTAATATGCAAAACATTATATCAAACCACCACATATCAGCAAATGTGGAAACTAGGCTTAGGAGCAAGTGTGATGTCAGAGACAGATCATATAGCAAGTTAGCAACTGTGATACCATCAAAATTATGGTACTTAAAGTAGTGGACATGTACCCCTCTGAGACTTACACTATAAGTAAGTACTCTGCACATAATAATATAAGGATATGCAACTGTTAAGGGATCTTAAAAATAGTAGGAACCTATAAAGATCTAGGAACATAAAAATAAGAATTAATATTTTATCATTATAATTTAAATTGTATTCCCATGAACATTAATTAGGTTAGAGGTTCTAGGCAACCGTCAAACTCAACATATCTAGACTAATTTCAGACGAGTAAACACACAGGCACATTAACAAAACAATAACAGAAGCCATCATAGTTCGATATTAAGCTAGAGTTTACATTAACTTAACACCTCTTGATCTAGTTCGAGTCCTTCTTGTACCTTCAAAATAAGGTAGGAGACTAATAAGGATCCTCCCGGCATCTTTAGGCCCATCATACAGAAAAACTATGGGTGAGTACTGTTATGCAAAGTGTTACCTTACGGCACACAACATATGAACTTCGGTAATAATTTTTATATATCTCATTAATAAATGCCCCTCAATTCAGGACTGATAACAGTATGAATATGCACAAAAATCATTGCATCTAAGATCAGTTTAGTGCAAATATAAACTTAATAAGCTAAACATAAGGTAAAAGTTTAGGTGGATGGTGTCTATATGTAAAAGGGTATATAAGGAACCTAGGAAATATGCACAGTGCAGGCTGAAACATTAGCTAAACATCATATACTCATTGACTTCAAAAGTCCATTAAAAAGACATTAAATTATAATACCTCTGACGCAGGGTAGCACCTGTTATAGCTGTCTCATGTGAACAGAGGGTGCTCCTGCTAAGTAATATCATACAATACTGATCTGTACTGTACTGCTAGATAAGCCAGCAGAAAACATTTAGGAACCTTCAAAATTCGAAAAATAACTTTAAACAGTTAGTGTTCAGTGCAGGTGTTGAACTGTGCTGTGCTGTCATACAAGCCAGCAGAAAACATTGAGGAACCTGCAAAGTTGGACAAATAACTTTAAACATTTAACGTTCAGTATAGGTGTTTGCAGTCTCATATATAGCTATGAAATATACCAGAATCTGGTATAGTAATGAACACAATTATGATATAAAAAAAAAAATGAAAAAAAAAAAAGAAAAAAAAAAAAAAAGAAAAAAAAAATGCATATAGTTGTAGTGCAACAAAAGGTTCTGCTGTTGAAGCATATAACTAATTGCTGGAGGCACAGAAAAATTTGACTATAACATATGAAGATCAGTCAATATATAATCCTGACAGGGAATGAAAACTATGATGAAGCAAGGTGACAGTTATAAACCCTATTAGGGACTATCAAGATACACTTAGAATCTTCAGCAAGCATTGTGCATTCTTATGTGTCAAGTGTTATAACCAAAATCAAGATACCTAAGGGTTAGGAGTAGAGTTCCTTGTTGTCATACATTAAATATTCCTGAGTATACTAATAAGTGTCAATATTAAAGTATGATAATATAGTTGTTACTGTCTAGCAGAACTGCAATGTAATGTAATTGAACTAATCTCTATTAAGAAACTTACAGAATAAACTATACGTGTAGGTATCAGATATGTCAGGAGAATTACATAAGACACGCTAACAGGTGAGTTAACTCAGATGTGTGCTGAGCATACATAGCGCACAGTTGCAAAACTCTACCCTAACGTTAGTATTAATAGACAAGCAATATAGAGTAGCTCATTAACAAGCATGTAATGTGGATTTATACGTAATTGACTAAACAAAAATTTATTAGGATCTGGTCAAATTGTTATAAATCTATATCTGGGCAGTAAAGTTAAGGTTTAGACTAATATCTGTGACACAGCCCTTTCGTGGCTCTCTTCCTACCTGTCAAACCGTACCTTCAGTGTAGCCTTCTCTGGGGCCTCCTCTGCCCCGTCACCACTTTCTGTCGGAGTACCGCAAGGCTCTGTCCTCGGTCCCCTTCTCTTCTCAATCTATACGTCATCACTAGGTTCCCTAATTAAGTCCCACGGTTTCCAATATCATTTGTATGCCGATGACACCCAAATCTACTTCTCTGCACCAGAACTATCTCCTTCCTTGCTAACCCGTGTCACTAACTGTCTTTCTCACATCTCTTCCTGGATGTCCTCTCACTACCTCAAGCTAAATCTCTCCAAAACTGAGCTCCACATTTTCCCCCCTTCTTCCAAAATCTCCACCCCTAATATCTCTATAACTGTCGACAACTCCATCATTACCCCTACCTCGCATGCCCGATGTCTCGGGGTCACATTTGACTCAGATCTTTCCTTCACTCCTCACATTCAGTCCTTGGCTACAGCCTGCCGCTTCCACCTTAAAAACATCTCTAAAATTAGACATTTCCTTACACAAGATACAACCAAGATTTTAATCCACTCTCTCATTCTTTCCCGCCTTGATTACTGCAACTCTGTCCTCTCTGGTCTCCCCACCTGCCGCCTAGCTCCTTTACAATCCATAATGAATGCCTCTGCCAGACTCATCTTCCTTACACATCGCTCTTCATCTGCTGCGCCTCTCTGCCAATCCCTTCACTGGCTTCCTCTTGCCTCTAGGATCAAACACAAAACTCTTACATACAAAGCCCTCAACTGCACTGCTCCCCCCTACATCTCAGACCTTGTCTCCAGATACTCTTCCTCCCGTCCCCTTCGCTCTGCTCATGACCTCCTACTCTCCTCCTCTCTTGTCACCTCATCACACTCCCGTTTACAGGACTTCTCCAGACTGGCTCCCATCTTGTGGAACTCTCTGCCTCGCTCCACAAGACTCTCTTCTAGTTTTAAAAGCTTCAAGTGCTCCCTAAAGACTCTACTGTTCAGGGACGCATACAACCTACGCTAACCATTCCTAATACTAGTTCCTCTCCTCCACTGCAATCCCCTGAACCCTCTTAGCATGTAAGCCTAAAAGTCCAGCTGTTTGTAGATCACCTTCTTAAGAGCTGACTACAACAGTGCAACTTTTGGCAGGGCCCTCTACCCTATAATTGTTTTGTTGTACTCCCCCTTTTGTTTATAGCGCTGCGGAATCTGTTGGCGCTCTACAAATAACCGATAATAATAATAATAATAATATCCTTCCTAATAATATGAGATGGAGTTAATGTCAAGGGAATTTGAGGGAGAAATGTTGCCAAATCAATATATATATATATATATACATATATATATATATATATATAGAGGACGACTAACCTTATCGCAAGAAATGTATAGAAAGCGTTACCAACAAAAACTACTGCCTGCTTATGTACCTGGACGACCAGCCATTCTCAGACTATTGAGCTGCATAACTTCTAACTTACTAAGACCAAATAGCGATGAACTGTAATGAATTATCAAACAAACAAAGTGGAGTGAAACATTAAGAGAGCAGCAGAACCAAATATAGAAATAGTTCAATATAGGAATTAACCGGTCCTTCACCCTATGCTACTAGGGTCTGCATGTTCAAGTTCTGCACCCCATCTGGACTCTTTCATGACGATCTAAGATGGTAGAGAGCGACATTTGAATAAGGTCCGGCACAATTGTACAACAGACATGCACTTTAACATTAGAAGCATATCAGACAACAAAAGCATTTGGCTGAAGGAAAAGTTAGTAAGCTCCCTGATAACTTGTATAAGGCTTTACCACATACTAATTGTGCAATTTTATTAGTTCCTTAAAACAAATACACTTCTTGCTAAAGAGTCGTCATCAAGAGGCATATATGGGGTATATACATTCAACACAGTCCTGCTCATAGGAACCATATGTGGGAGCGACACTTTTATTATCCGATCCCTAAGCGTTTGAACTCAGATGCAGGGGAGCAGCAGAAACAGCCAACACCACTCCCCACGTAGTGAAATCTTGCAAACGGTTGCAGGGCCAGCAGGAAGCTTGTTACTGCCGAATACAGATCAGGCCTACCTTGCCCGTACAGGCTCACTAGATTGCCAACTTGGTTCCCTGATTTGGATGAAGATACGCCAACATTTTCAGCACCATACTCTCGATCAGGCTGAATGCCTGCTAACTCTGCACTTGGCGCTTTTGAGGTCTTCTTCAATTTAGTAGGAATGTTGCTGTCTGCACCATTCTCCTTCTTGTGGCTGGTGAAAATGCAGGGGTCTTTTACTTCTTGTGCCACACCTCTTCCCTGCTGAGGTACGCCGATGGAGTCAGGAATGCTCTCAGTTTTATACACTGCCGAGTTGTGCTGAGTAGAGTCGGTAGATGCTTTTAGCTCCTCAACAAGCTCTCTGTGCTGGCTATCAAAAGTAGATAGCAAATTGCGAAGCATGTTAGCAATCTGCCACTCCATATTATAGGCTAAGATGGCCGCCTCCTGTTTAAGCGTCCAAGTTCACTTTTCAGCTTAGTTGATTGCTTGACACCCCGGAAAGCAGTGTAGGACCAGATGTGTCTTAAAATACAGCCTATTTCATAAACAGCCTGTCCTGTAGTATACCGGCTAAGAAGAGAAGTGGCCTCCGTGTATATCCATAATAGACGGCTTAGTTTTCTAAAATGGCAAATAGCGCCCTGTAGAGATCACATCTAGCTGTCAGATCGTCCTAATCAGCTTTGGCAGTCAATACGGTTTAATGCCTCCTTTATCCCAGAGCATACCTCAAAGGGATTTCATGCAGAAGTTTGTTAAAATTTGCTCATAATTGGCATTTTATTTGGTCAGGAATCAAGAGCTCAGGAGAAACACGTCTTGTTGCTTTGAGTGCTGGCTCCGCCCCCCTGAAACTAAGGATTTTAATCTCATGGTTTTATCTCCACCATAAATCAAATGAGTATTGTTTTATATGTATATACAGTGGATATAAAAAGTCTACACACACCTGTTAAAATGTCAGGTTTCTGCGATGTAAAATGATGAGACAAAGATAAATCATTTCAGAAATTTTTCCACCTTTAATGTGTCCTATAAACTGTACAACTTGATTGAAAAACAAACTGAAAATTCTAGGTGGAGGGAAGTAAAAATAAAAACTAAAATAATCTGTTGAAGCACCTTTTGATTTTATTACAGCACTCAGTCTTTTTGGGTATGAGTTTTTCAGCATGGGACATATTGACTTAGCAAGATTTGCCCACTCTTCTTTGCAAAAACACTCCAAATCTGTCAGATTGTGAGGGCATCTCTTGTACACAGCCCTCTTCAGATCACCCCACAGATTTTCAATCTGAATTCTGGTCTGGACTCTGGCTGGGCCATTCAAAAACTTTAATCTCCTTCTGGTGAAGCCATTCCTTTGTTGATTTGGATGTATGCTTTGGGTCGTTGTCATGCTGAAAGATGAAGTTCCTCTTCATGTTCAGCTTTCTAGCAGAAGCCTGAAGGTTTTGTGCCAATATTGTCTGGTATTTGGAAATGTTCATAATTCCCTCTACCTTGACTAAGGCCCCAGTTCTAGTTGACGAAAAACAGCCCCAAAGCATGATGCTGCCACCACCATGCTTCACTGTAGGTATGGTGTTCTTTTGGTGATGTGCAGTGTTGTTTTTGGGCCACACATATCTTTTGGAATTTTGGCCAAAAAGTTCAACCTTGGTTTATCAGACCATAACAGCTTTTGCAACATGCTTTTGGGAGACTTCAGATGTGTTTTTGCAAAGTTTAGCTGGGCTTGGATGTTTTGCTTCGTAAGAAAAGGCTTTCGTCTTACCACTCTACCCAATAGCCCAGACATATGAAGAATAGGGGATATTGTTGTCACATTTACCACACAGCCAGTACTTGCCAGATATTCCTGCAGCTCCTTTAAAGGGACAGTAAACCTTAAAAATAATGTTATATAATTCTGCACATAGTGCAGAATTATATAACATTATTTAGGTGCTATAGCCATAAAAGCATTTTTTACAGTTTAATTTGCTAAAATACGGCGCTTTTACAGACCCGCTCTCTTCTGAGCGGGTCTGTTATTTTTAGTCAGCGCATCGGGCCAGCTGTATAGTCACAGCCCGGCCCGACCGCGCCATAAGACTAAGTGCAGCTCGCTCCTGTGACAGGAGCGAGCTGCACTTAGTGCTATGGCGCGGTCGGGCCGGGCTGTGACTATACAGCTGGCCCGATGCGCTGACTAAAAATAACAGACCCGCTCAGCAGAGAGCGGGTCTGTAAAAGCGCCGTATTTTTGCAAATTAAACTGTAAAAAATGCTTTTATGGCTATAGCACCTAAATAATGTTATATAATTCTGCACTATGTGCAGAATTATATAACATTATTTTTAAGGTTTACTGTCCCTTTAATGTTGCTGTAGGCCTCTTGGCAGCCTCCCAGACCAGTTTTCTTCTTGTGCTTTCATCAATTTTGGAGGGACTTACAGTTCTTGGTAATGTCACTGTTGCGCCATATTTTCTCCACTTGATGATGACTGTCTTCACTGTGTTCCATAGTATATCTAATGCCTTGGAAATTATTTTGTACCCTTCTCCTGACTGATACCTTTTAACAATGAGATCCCTCTGATGCTTTGGAAGCTCTCTGCGGACCATGGCTTTTACTGTAGGATGCGACTAAGAAAATGTCAGGAAAGACCTACTAGAACAGCTGAACTTTATTCAGGGTTAATCAGAGGCACTTTAAATGATGACAGGTGTGTACTGACTCCTATTTAACATGATTTTGAATGTGATTGCTTAATTCTGAACACAGCTACATCCCCAGTACACCAAAAAAGGATTTGCCACTACGCTATCCAAGCAGAATAAAAAAGACCACACAAAAGAAGTAGGAGCAGTAATTAATTTGTCTGACACTGCACTCACTAGCTCACAGATCACCTTGTTAAACAAAGGATTATCATTTGCACCATCCACTCACTTTGATTTATTTTCGACCATATTAGATGTTAATGCCTTGGTCAGGAAAATCACATTATACAAACACTTTTCACTCCTTCCACAAATAACATGTCAACAAAGTGATGTCCCAGTAGTGGACTACACCTCTCCTTCAATTGAACAATCCATAGGTTTAAAATTCACCGATCAACAGGATCTCAACACACTCATCTCACAGCAAGCCACAACAGTAAGAGAAGCTAGCACTTATGATACTATTCCTAAATTTAATACCACTTCTCACAATAAATCCCACTTTTATCCAGTTCACAGTAGAAGCGAACCAATAGAAATGTTCCAAAACTTAATAGAATTAGAGATCACCAGCTTACATTCTTCATTAGACACTTCAACCACCACACGCCCCACATCAGCTACTAAACACAACCTATCTTGCAATAAACAACAAGCACTTTTGTCACTCAGCAACAACAAAGACCTAGTAGTCACCCCACCGGACAAGCGGGGAGCAGTAGTCATTCTTAACACTGCCGACTACAAGAAAGAAGTCTATAAACAACTAAATGACAGGGATACATACCAGAAACTCACGTTTAACCCAACTCACAAATACCAAAAATAACTTCATTCATTACTTGATTCGGCAGTAGAAGAGGGCATCCTTAATCCTGAACTAGCTGAATATTGTCTAGTTGAACATCCCATCATCCCTACCTTTCGCACAGTACCAAAGATACATAAAACCCTTATCAATACACCTGGCAGGCCCATTGTAGCCAGCCGGGGTTCACTGTGCGAGAGGATAGGTGATTGGCTGGACAACGTGCTACAACCTATTGTCAAGTCCTTGCCTGGCTATATACGAGATAGTACTCACCTTATACAACAAATGCAATCAATTACCTGGCAGGAAAATTACACATGGGTCACTATAGACGTAACAGCTCTTTATTCAAGCATTCCTCACGAGGAAGGTTTAAAAGCTCTGACATACATGCTCAAACGGTATACAAGTTATCCAGATAGATGTATTGTCTTTCTGGAAGAACTCACGTTATCTTATCTCACTCACAACTACTTTGTCTTCGAGGGCCAGTACTACCTCCAAAAATGTGGTACGGTCATGGGAGCCAAGTTTGCCCCATCATATGCTAATTTGTATATGGGGTACTTTGAACCTCTTCATCTCATTTGGAGATGGACTGGCCCTCGGTGACAAAGTGGTTGTATACGGCAGGTTCATAGATGATCTTATCCTCATTTATAGAAAGAATACTGAACTAACTATACAAGAGATGATCACTTATTTCAATAGCAATACATTGAACCTCAAATTTACACATAAAAATAATGATTCAATAATTGATTTTCTAGATCTCACATTAGAGCATAATGGCGAAGGCCAGATAATAACCAGTACATTTAGGAAACCTTTATCAAAAAACACCATTCTTAGAGCTGACTCTTGTCATGCCCCACACATCCAAAAAGGCATCCCTAAGGGCCAATACCTAATACTACGGAGAAACTGTAGTTCCCTCTACCTTTATAATAAACAAGCAGAAGAACTTACCCACAGATTAGTAACAAGAGGCTACAATAAAAGTATTCTCCTTAAGACTAAATCTCAGGTAGCAAGAATGGACAGGAGCACACTTCTCAACAAGAGCACGAGCACTAAAACTCAGAAAGCACTCACCAGTAAGAACAAGACCATCACACCGAGTGAAAAACATAATTTATGCTTACCTGATAAATTTATTTCTCTTGTAGTGTATCCAGTCCACGGATCATCCATTACTTGTGGGATATTCTCCTTCCCAACAGGAAGTTGCAAGAGGATCACCCACAGCAGAGCTGCTATATAGCTCCTCCCCTCACTGCCATATCCAGTCATTCGACCGAAACAAGACGAGAAAGGAGAAACCATAGGGTGCAGTGGTGACTGTAGTTTAATTAAAATTTAGACCTGCCTTAAAAGGACAGGGCGGGCCGTGGACTGGATACACTACAAGAGAAATAAATTTATCAGGTAAGCATAAATTATGTTTTCTCTTGTTAAGTGTATCCAGTCCACGGATCATCCATTACTTGTGGGATACCAATACCAAAGCTAAAGTACACGGATGATGGGAGGGACAAGGCAGGAACTTAAATGGAAGGAAGCTCCGAAGAAGCAAAAGTGTCAAATTTGTAAAATTTTGAAAAGGTTTGAAGCGAAGACCAAGTCGCAGCCTTGCAAATCTGTTCAACAGAGGCCTCATTTTTAAAGGCCCAGGTGGAATCCACAGCTCTAGTAGAATGAGCTGTAATCCTTTCAGGGGGCTGCTGTCCAGCAGTCTCATAGGCTAAGCGTATTATGCTCCGAAGCCAAAAGGAGAGAGAGGTTGCCGAAGCTTTTTGACCTCTCCTCTGTCCAGAGTAAATGACAAACAGGGCAGATGTTTGACGAAAATCTTTAGTAGCCTGTAAATAAAACTTCAAGGCACGGACTACGTCCAGATTATGCAAAAGACGTTCCTTCTTTGAAGAAGGATTAGGACACAATGATGGAACAACAATCTCTTGATTGATATTCCTGTTAGTAACTACCTTAGGTAAGAACCCAGGTTTAGTACGCAGAACTACCTTGTCTGAATGAAAAATCAGATAAGGAGAATCACAATGTAAGGCAGATAACTCAGAGACTCTTCGAGCCGAGGAAATAGCCATCAAAAACAGAACTTTCCAAAATAAAAGTTTAATATCAATGGAATGAAGGGGTTCAAACGGAACTCCCTGAAGAACTTTAAGAACCAAGTTTAAGCTCCACGGGGGAGCAACAGTTTTAAACACAGGCTTAATCCTAACCAAAGCCTGACAAAATGCCTGGACGTCTGGAACTTCTGCCAGACGCTTGTGCAAAAGAATAGACAGAGCAGAGATCTGTCCTTTTAAAGAACTAGCTGATAAGCCTTTGTCCAAACCCTCTTGGAGAAAGGACAATATCCTAGGAATCCTAACCTTACTCCATGAGTAACTCTTGGATTCACACCAATAAAGATATTTACGCCATATCCTATGGTAGATTTTCCTGGTGACAGGCTTTCGAGCCTGTATTAAGGTATCAATGACTGACTCGGGGAAGCCACGCCTTGATAGAATCAAGCGTTCAATCTCCATGTCTCAGAGAAAGTAGATTTGGATGATTGAAATGACCTTGTATTAGAAGGTCCTGCCTCAGAGGCAGAGTCCATGGTGGAAGAGATGACATGTCCACTAGGTCTGCATACCAGGTCCTGCGTGGCCACGCAGGCGCTATCAGAATCACCGATGCTCTCTCCTGTTTGATTTTGGCAATCAGTCGAGGGAGCAGAGGAAACGGTGGAAACACATAGGCCAGGTTGAAGAACCAAGGAGATGCTAGAGCATCTATCAGCGTTGCTCCCGGGTCCCTGGACCTGGATCCGTAACAAGGAAGCTTGGCGTTCTGGCGAGACGCCATGAGATCCAGTTCTGGTTTGCCCCAACGATGGACCAGTTGAGCAAACACCTCCGGATGGAGTTCCCACTCCCCCGGATGAAAAGTCTGACGACTTAGAAAATCCGCCTCCCAGTTCTCTACGCCTGGGATGTGGATCGCTGACAGGTGGCAAGAGTGAGACTCTGCCCAGCGAATTATCTTTGAGACTTCTAACATCGCTAGGGAACTCCTGGTTCCCCCTTGATGGTTGATGTAAGCCACAGTCGTGATGTTGTCCGACTGAAATCTGATGAACCTCAGTGTTGCTAACTGAGGCCAAGCTAGAAGAGCATTGAATATTGCTCTTAACTCCAGAATATTTATTGGGAGGAGTTTCTCCTCCTGAGTCCACGATCCCTGAGCCTTCAGGGAGTTCCAGACTGCACCCCAACCTAGAAGGCTGGCATCTGTTGTTACAATCGTCCAATCTGGCCTGCAAAAGGTCATACCCTTGGACAGATGGACCCGAGAAAGCCACCAGAGAAGAGAATCTCTGGTCTCTTGATCCAGATTTAGTAGAGGGGACAAATCTGAGTAATCCCCATTCCACTGACTTAGCATGCATAATTGCAGCGGTCTGAGATACAGGCGCGCAAATGGCACTATGTCCATTGCCGCTACCATTAAGCCGATTACTTCCATGCACTGAGCCACTGACGGGCGTGGAATGGAATGAAGGACACGGTAAGCATTTAGAAGTTTTGATAACCTGGACTCCGTCAGGTAAATTTTCATCTCTACAGAACCTATAAGAGTCCCTAGGAAGGAGACTCTTGTGAGTGGTGATAGAGAACTCTTTTCCACGTTCACTTTCCACCCATGCGACCTCAGAAATGCCAGAACTATCTCTGTATGAGACTTGGCAATTTGAAAGCTTGACGCCTGTATCAGGATGTCGTCTAGATACGGAGCCACCGCTATGCCTCGCGGTCTTAGAACCGCCAGAAGTGAGCACAGAACCTTTGTAAAAATTCTCGGGGCAGTGGCCAACCCGAAGGGAAGAGCTACAAATTGGTAATGCCTATCTAGAGAGGCAAACCTTAGGAACCGATGATGATCTTTGTGAATCGGTATGTGAAGGTAGGCATCCTTTAAGTCCACTGTGGTCATGTACTGACCCTCTTGGATCATGGGTAGGATGGTCCGAATAGTTTCCATTTTGAATGATGGAACTCTGAGGATTTTGTTTAAGATCTTTAGATCCAAGATTGGTCTGAAGGTTCCCTCTTTCTTGGGAACCACAAACAGATTTGAATAAAATCCCTGTCCTTGTTCCGTCCGCGGAACTGGATGGATCACTCCCATTACTAGGAGGTCTTGCACACAGCTTAGGAATGCCTCTTTCTTTATCTGGTTTGAGGATAACCTTGAAAGATGAAATCTCCCTTGTGGAGGAGAAGCTTTGAAGTCCAGAAGATATCCCTGAGATATGATCTCCAACGCCCAGGGATCCTGAACATCTCTTGCCCACGCCTGGGCGAAGAGAGAAAGTCTGCCCCCCACTAGATCCGTTTCCGGATAGGGGGCCATTCCTTCATGCTGTCTTGGGGGCAGCAGCAGGCTTCCTGGCCTGCTTGCCCTTGTTCCAGGACTGGTTAGGTTTCCAGGCCTGTCTGGAATGAGCAACAGTTCCCTCTTGTTTTGAAGCGGAGGAAGTTGATGCTGCTCCTGCCTTGAAATTTCGAAAGGCACGAAAATTAGACTGTTTGTCCTTTGATTTTCAAACAGTCACAACAACTGCCACAGCTCTACTGTGGCTTTTTACCTCCCTCAATACGACTTTTGAAGCCTTTTGAGCCCTTCAGAGAAGTCCTGGATCATGCAGGAAGAAGCTGGATGTCTGTGTCTGTAATTTTTGCTGTGAAAAAAAAAAAAAACGCCAAAATAGGCCCCTCCCACTCATATTACAACAGTGGGAAGCCTCAGGGAACTGTTTCTAGGCAAAATTCAAGCCAGCCATGTGGAAAAAACTAGGCCCCAATAAGTTTTATCACCAAACATATGTAAAAAACGATTAAACATGCCAGCAAACGTTTTAAAATACACTTTTATAAGAGTATGTATCTCTATTAATAAGCCTGATACCAGTCGCTATCACTGCATTTAAGGCTTTACTTCGGTATCAGCAGCATTTTCTAGCAAATTCCATCCCTAGAAAAATATTTTAACTGCACATACCTTATTGCAGGAAAACCTGCACGCTATTCCCCCTCTGAAGTTACCTCACTCTTCAGAATATGTGAGAACAGCAAAGGATCTTAGTTACTTCTGCTAAGATCATAGAAAAACGCAGGCAGATTCTTCTTCTAAATACTGCCTGAGATAAACAGTACACTCCGGTACCATTTAAAAATAACAAACTTTTGATTGAAGAAATAAACTAAGTATAAAACACCACAGTCCTCTTACGACCTCCATCTTAGTTGAGAGTTGCAAGAGAATGACTAGATATGGCAGTGAGGGGAGGAGCTATATAGCAGCTCTGCTGTGGGTGATCCTCTTGCAACTTCCTGTTGGGAAGGAGAATATCCCACAAGTAATGGATGATCCGTGGACTGGATACACTTAACAAGAGAAATATATGCTTTGTAACAAACTACAGCAATCAATTCTACGCCATTGTTAAGATCATAAAGAAATATCTACCAGTCCTAAACGGAGATATGATCTTAAGACACAAATTGGATAATAACATCAAATTTGTGGCCAAAAAGGCACCAACCATACGTGACAAAATTACACAGAAATTCTATCAAAAAGTCCCACCCAACACCAATTGGCTAACACCAACCAAAGGGAACTATAAATGTGGCCATATACCATGTAAAAGTTACAAATACACCAATAGTAGCTCTACTTTCAATTCATCACAGACCAACAAATCATATCCCATCACCACCAGAATGGACTGCACATCCACACACGTAGTGTACCTCATAACATGCACATACTGTCAACAACAGTACATAGGTATCACAACACGGCCACTAAAAGATCGCATAAGAGAACATCTCTTATCAATAGAGGACAAAGTTCCGAGAACCCCAGTGGCCAAACAATTGAACAGAAATTAACCCACTTTTCCTTCAAAGCAATTGAACAAACACTAAAAAATCCACTAGGGGGTGATAGAAATAGGGCACTATCAAAAAGAGAAGTATACTGGATATTCATGCTACAGACCAGAGTACCACAAGGTATGAACAAAAAGTATGATGTAAATTTATTCATAGACTAATCTATATATATGTACACCTGGTTTCATTATCCATTGAAAATAAACATCCTTATACTACAGTTCTTCCCCCCCCTCTTTTAAGCAACACTATATTAAAATTCATTGTACTGTAGTGACTTTCTAGCTCTATTTAGCACCATCAGCCGCATATGCCCCCCTTCTTGTTGCATTCCATTATTTTTCTAGTTCTCTCTTCCTCCTCCACATATTCAGTTAGTTTTTCTCCCCTTTTTTTATCCATCCAATTATTCAACAGAAAATGTTTTTATCCTCTATAGCAGTGTTTTTCAACCAGTGTGCCGTGGCACACTAGTGTGCCGTGAGAGATCCTCAGGTGTGCCACGGCAGACTGACAACAGTGTGACATATTTTTTAAACTTTGCTTGTTTTTTACTCCCAGTGCAGGGGTAGTTTGTAGGAGGCATGGCATAACAGCACAATACATACAGTATGTGTGTGTTTGTGTGTATGTGTATATATATATATGCTGTATTAGGCTACAATGTGTGATTTTTTTAAAATTTTGGGATGGTGGTGTGCCACAGGATTTTTTAATGTAAAAAAGTGTGCCACGGCAAAAAACATAATTTATGCTTACCTGATAAATTTATTTCTCTTGTGGTGTATCCAGTCCACGGATCATCCATTACTTGTGGGATATTCTCCTTCCCAACAGGAAGTTGCAAGAGGATCACTCACAGCAGAGCTGCTAGATAGCTCCTCCCCTAACTGCCATATCCAGTCATTCGACCGAAACAAGCCGAGAAAGGAGAAACCATAGGGTGCAGTGGTGACTGTAGTTTAAATTAAAATTTAGACCTGCCTTAAAAAGACAGGGCGGGCCGTGGACTGGATACACCACAAGAGAAATAAATTTATCAGGTAAGCATAAATTATGTTTTCTCTTGTAAGGTGTATCCAGTCCATGGATCATCCATTACTTGTGGGATACCAATACCAAAGCTAAAGTACACGGATGAAGGGAGGGACAAGGCAGGCTTAAATGGAAGGAACCACTGCCTGTAGAACCTCTCCCCCAAAAATAGCCTCCGAAGAAGCAAAAGTATAAAATTTGTAAAATTTTGAAAAGGTATGAAGCGAAGACCAAGTCGCCGCCTTGCAAATCTGTTCAACAGAAGCCTCATTTTTAAAGGCCCAGGTGGAAGCCACAGCTCTAGTAGAATGTGCTGTAATCCTTTCAGGGGGTTGCTGTCCAGCAGTCTCACAGGCTAAGCGTATTACGCTCCGAAGCCAAAAAGAAAGAGAGGTTGCCGAAGCTTTTTGACCTCTCCTCTGTCCAGAGTAAACAACAAACAGTGCAGATGTTTGGCGAAAAACTTTAGTAGCTTGTAAGTAAAACATTAAAGCACGGACCACGTCCAGATTATGTAAAAGGCGTTCCTTCTTTGAAGAAGGATTAGGACACAATGATGGAACAACAATCTCTTGATTGATATTCTTGTTAGAAACTACCTTAGGTAAAAACCCAGGTTTTGTACGCAGAACTACTTTATCTGAATGGAAAATCAGATAAGGAGAATCACATTGTAAGGCAGATAACTCAGACTCTCCGAGCCGAGGAAATAGCCATCAAAAACAGAACTTTACAAGATAAAAGTTTTATATCAATGGAATGAAGGGGTTCAAACGGAACCCCTTGAAGAACTTTAAGAACCAAGTTTAAGCTCCATGGGGGAGCAACAGGTTTAAACACAGGCTTAATTCTAACCAAAGCCTGACAAAAAGATTGAACGTCTGGAACTTCTGCCAGACGCTTGTGCAAAAGAATAGACAGAGCAGAAATCTGTCCCTTTAAAGAACTAGCTGATAATCCTTTTTCCAAACCCTCTTGGAGAAAGGACAATATCCTAGGAATCCTAACCTTACTCCACGAGTAATTCTTGGATTCACACCAATAAAGGTATTTACGCCATATCTTATGGTAGATTTTCCTGGTGACAGGCTTTCGTGCCTGTATAAGGGTATCAATGACTGACTCGGAGAAGCCACGCTTTGATAAAATCAAGCGTTCAATCTCCATGCAGTCAGTCTCAGAGAAATTAGATTCGGATGATTGAAAGGACCTTGTAGTAGAAGGTCTTGTCTCAGAGGCAGGGTCCATGGTGGAAAGGATGACATGTCCACTAGGTCTGCATACCAGGTCCTGCGTGGCCACGCAGGCGCTATCAAGATCACCAATGCTCTCTCCTGTTTGATTTTGGCAATCAGTCGAGGGAGCAGAGGAAACGGTGTATGTAACAAGTTAGCAGAGCATTGCACCCACTTGCAAATGGATGATTAACCCCTTAATACAAAAAACGGATTAACAAATTGAAAAAAACGTTTATTAAACATTCACAACAACTGCCACATCTTCACTGTGGCTTTACCTTCCTCAATATATGACTTTTGAAGCCTTTTGAGCCCTTCAGAGATGTCCTAAAGCATGCAGGGGACTGCTGAGGGAAGCTGAATGTCTCTGTCTGTAATTTTAACTAGGCCCCTCCCACTCATATTACAACAGTGGAAAGCCTCTGGAAACTGTTTCTAGGCAAAAATCAAGCCAGCCATGTGGAAAAAACTAGGCCCCAATAAGTTTCATCACCAAAGCATATATAAAAACGATTAAACATGCCAGCAAACGTTTTAGACTGCACATTAATCAGAGTATATACCTCTGATAGCAAGCCTGATACTAGTCGCTATTAAATCACTGTATTTAGGCTTAACTTACATTAATCCGGTATCAGCAGCTTTTTTCTAGCAAATTCCATCCCTAGAAAAACTTAAACTGCACATAACTTATTGCAGGATAACCTGCACGCCATTCTCCCTCTGAAGTTACCTCACTCCTCAGAAATATGTGAGAACAGCAGTGGATCTTAGTTACTTCTGCTAAGATCATAGAAAAACGCAGGCAGATTCTTCTAAATGCTGCCTGAGATAAAATAGTACAACTCCGGTACCATTTAAAAACAATAAACTTTCGATTGAAGAAAAAACTAACTATATTACACCACTTTCCTCTTACTACCTCCAGCTATGTTGAGAGCTTGCAAGAGAATGACTGGATATGGCAGTTAATGGAGGAGCTATATAGCAGCTCTGCTGTGAGTGATCCTCTTGCAACTTCCTGTTGGGAAGGAGAATATCCCACAAGTAATGGATGATCCGTGGACTGGATACACCTTACAAGAGAAAAAAGGTTAAAAATCACTGCTCTATAGCATAGATGTTGTAAACACATAGGGCATAATATCTATTCTCTTCTCCTTAGAAATAATTAGAGAAAGACCCCACCCCTCCCTTTGTATTAATAAATACACCATCCTTTAGGACACCACATGCAAGCCACACAAACTAATCATATACCATATGCTAGGCTTGCATTGTTGAAAATATTAATAGCGAATAGGGGGTCCGCTTAGAGATACACTCCATCTAGCTTCTTTACATAAAAAAAACTTCATTAGTGATTTTTACTATCACTTTCTACTATTACTTATTGATGTTCCCACATTTCAGTTTTCTTTTAATGTCTATGTAATATAGAGCCTATAATGTTATTAATCTCTTTTAATCATTAGTTCTTTTTCTGTTAGTAGTTTTTCACAGTGGTTCATCCAACTAGTACAAATCAAGACCAGTCTGGTCATTTGTATTATGTGCCATTATTCATATAGTGCTCTCTTAAGCACTAGAATTATTTGTTTTAATTCTGAACATATATACATAGCCACTATCTTCATTAGAAGATAGCACACTAAATATACTGTTTGATGATAATACCACTATCTAATTGTAAATACTAACTGCACCAATATACCTCTAAATTCTTATATTTCCAAGTATTTATCATATGTTTAATTCTGTTTTATTATGCTTTCCCCCTGCTGGATAGCAATATTGTAGGTGTGAGCCATTGCTCCGATTGCCAGGTACATCCAGGTGTGTTAACCTCTATTCACTAGCTCATACAGTTTATCCTATACAACAGGGGTTAACAAGAATACACCTACCTTTACACCTCCCACTGGCCCTTAACACCTATAAATTGACCTACAGCAGCAGGAACCAATATCTCTGATGAAGCGCATGTGCTCATGCGCGAAACGCGTAAGTTAGGAGCCTACCTGATGTCTAGTATTGAAGTCTGCTCCTAATATAACCTTTTGCATTTACTCAAAGACTCAGCGCTTCCTTTTCCTCATTCTTATATATATAAGTCTAAAATTACCAGCACTCACTATATAAACCACAATACCGGGGTGCACTCAAAATATCAAATATATTGGTGGTTCAATGATTTCAATGAACAGAGGCACTCGCCGTAAATTCAAAAAAGTGCATTTATTTCAACATTAGAGTGAACGTTTTCGGGCTGTGATGCCCGTCTTCAGACTCCTGAAACTCCACACTGTTATTTTTTTCAGGAGTCTGAGGACGGGCATCACAGCCCGAAAACGTTCACTCTGAAATTTGAAATAAATGCACTTTTTTGTATTTACGGCGAGTGCCTCTGTTCATCGAAATCATTGAACCACCAATATATATATATATATATATATGATCCACAGAAAGAACCAAAATAAGCGCTTCAAAGCCAAAGTTGATGAATAAAAGAACTTGAGTATTTATTAGGACATCTAAAAACAAAGAATGTCCACAAAGGACAAAAGGTAATCCAGGTTAGTGTAGCAGGCACACAGAGCAGACATGTTTCGTGCTCAGGTAGCACTTGATCACTGCTTGATAAGCAGTGATCAAGTGCTACCTGAGCACGAAACATGTCTGCTCTGTGTGCCTGCTACACTAACCTGGATTACCTTTTGTCCTTTGTGGACATTCTTTGTTTTTAGATGTCCTAATAAATACTCAAGTTCTTTTATTCATCAACTTTGGCTTTGAAGCGCTTATTTTGGTTCTTTCTGTGGATCATGGATTTTGCTTTCTGGCGTGTGAAAACAGACACGCTGAACCAATAGCTGCCATAGCCTGTAAGTAAGGGATTTAAATATCCCGCCCTCCCCTTTCTAAATAGAGCCGTCTTTATTTCCAGGAAACAGAGGATTATTTGTGCGCTCCGTTGTGCAGGTTATTGTTGGACTTTTATATATATATATATATATATATATATATATATATATATATATATATATATATATATAATATACACACACACACATATATATATATATATAAAATACACACACACACACATATACATATATATATATATATATATAATATACCCACACACACACACACACACATATATATATATATATATATATATATATATATAATACCCACACACATTATATATAAAAACATAATTTATGCTTACCTGATAAATTCCTTTCTTCTGTTGTGTGATCAGTCCACGGGTCATCATTACTTCTGGGATATAACTCCTCCCCAACAGGAAATGCAAGAGGATTCACCCAGCAGAGCTGCATATAGCTCCTCCCCTCTACGTCACTCCCAGTCATTCGACCAAGAATCAACGAAAAAGGAGAAACCAAGGGTGAAGTGGTGACTGGAGTATAATTTAAAAAATATTTACCTGCCTTAAAAAACAGGGCGGGCCGTGGACTGATCACACAACAGAAGAAAGGAATTTATCAGGTAAGCATAAATTATGTTTTCTTCTGTTATGTGTGATCAGTCCACGGGTCATCATTACTTCTGGGATACCAATACCAAAGCAAAAGTACACGGATGACGGGAGGGATAGGCAGGCTCACTATACAGAAGGAACCACTGCCTGAAGAACCTTTCTCCCAAAAATAGCCTCCTAAGAAGCAAAAGTGTCAAATTTGTAAAATTTGGAAAAAGTATGAAGCGAAGACCAAGTTGCAGCCTTGCAAATCTGTTCAACAGAGGCCTCATTCTTAAAGGCCCAAGTGGAAGCCACAGCTCTAGTAGAATGAGCTGTAATTCTTTCAGGAGGCTGCTGTCCAGCAGTCTCATAGGCTAAACGAATTATGCTACGAAGCCAGAAGGAGAGAGAGATAGCCGAAGCCTTATGATCTCTCCTCTGACCAGAGTACACGACAAACAGGGAAGAAGTTTGTCGAAAATCCTTAGTTGCCTGCAAGTAGAACTTGAGGGCACGAACTACATCCAGATTGTGTAGAAGACGTTCCTTCTTTGAAGAAGGATTCGGGCACAGGGAAGGAACCACGATCTCTTGATTGATGTTCCTGTTAGTGACTACCTTAGGTAAGAACCCAGGTTTAGTACGCAGAACTACCTTATCTGAATGAAAAATCAAATAAGGAGAATCACAATGTAAAGCTGATAACTCAGAGACTCTCCGAGCCGAAGAAATAGCCATTAAAAATAACACTTTCCAAGATAACAACTTTATATCAATGGAATGAAGGGGTTCAAACGGAACTCCTTGTAGAACGTTAAGAACAAGGTTTAAACTCCATGGCGGAGCAACAGTTTTAAACACAGGCTTGATTCTAGCTAAAGCCTGACAAAAGGCCTGGACGTCTGGATTTTCTGACAGACGCTTGTGCAACAAGATGGACAGAGCTGAGATCTGTCCCTTTAATGAACTAGCCGATAAACCCTTTTCTAAACCTTCTTGTAGAAAGGACAATATCCTAGGAATCCTAACCTTACTCCAGGAGTAACCCTTGGATTCGCACCAGTATAGGTATTTACGCCATATCTTATGGTAAATCCTTCTGGTAACAGGCTTCCTAGCCTGTATCAGGGTATCAATAACCGACTCAGAAAAACCACGTTTTGATAAAATCAAGCGTTCAATTTCCAAGCAGTCAGCTTCAGAGAAGTTAGATTTTGATGTTTGAATGGACCCTGTATCAGAAGGTCCTGTCTTAGAGGTAGAGACCAAGGCGGACAGGATGACATGTCCACTAGATCTGCATACCAAGTCCTGCGTGGCCATGCAGGCGCTATTAGAACCACTGATGCTCTCTCCTGTTTGATTTTGGCAATCAATCGAGGAAGCAGCGGGAAGGGTGGAAACACATAAGCCATCCCGAAGTTCCAAGGTGCTGTCAAAGCATCTATCAGAACCGCTCCCGGATCCCTGGATCTGGACCCGTAGCGAGGAAGTTTGGCGTTCTGGCGAGACGCCATGAGATCTATCTCTGGTTTGCCCCAACGTCGAAGTATTTGGGCAAAGACTTCCGGATGAAGTTCCCACTCCCCCGGATGAAAAGTCTGGCGACTCAAGAAATCCGCCTCCCAGTTCTCCACTCCCGGGATGTGGATTGCTGACAGGTGGCAAGAGTGAGACTCTGCCCAGCGAATTATCTTTGATACTTCCATCATTGCTAGGGAGCTTCTTGTCCCTCCTTGATGGTTGATGTAAGCTACAGTCGTGATGTTGTCCGACTGAAACCTGATGAACCCCCGAGTTTTTAACTGGGGCCAAGCCAGAAGGGCATTGAGAACTGCTCTCAATTCCAGAATGTTTATTGGTAGGAGACTTTCCTCCTGATTCCATTGTCCCTGAGCCTTCAGGGAATTCCAGACAGCGCCCCAACCTAGTAGGCTGGCGTCTGTTGTTACAATTGTCCAGTCCGGCCTGCTGAATGGCATCCCCCTGGACAGATGTGGCCGAGAAAGCCACCATAGAAGAGAGTTTCTGGTCTCTTGATCCAGATTCAGAGTAGGGGACAAGTCTGAGTAATCCCCATTCCACTGACTCAGCATGCACAATTGCAGCGGTCTGAGATGTAGACGTGCAAAGGGTACTATGTCCATTGCTGCTACCATTAAGCCGATCACCTCCATGCATTGAGCTACTGACGGGAGTTGAATGGAATGAAGGACACGGCATGCATTTAGAAGTTTTGTTAATCTGTCTTCTGTCAGATAAATCTTCATTTCTACAGAATCTATAAGAGTCCCCAAGAATGGAACTCTTGTGAGAGGAAAGAGAGAACTCTTCTTTTCGTTCACTTTCCATCCATGCGACCTTAGAAATGCCAGGACTAACTCTGTATGATACTTGGCAGTTTGAAAGCTTGAAGCTTGTATCAGAATGTCGTCTAGGTACGGAGCTACCGAAATTCCTCGAGGTCTTAGTACCGCCAGAAGGGCACCCAGAACCTTTGTGAAGATTCTTGGAGCCGTAGCCAATCCGAATGGAAGAGCTACAAACTGGTAATGCTTGTCTAAGAAGGCAAACCTTAGATACCGGTAATGATCTTTGTGAATCGGTATGTGAAGGTAAGCATCCTTTAAATCCACTGTGGTCATGTACTGACCCTTTTGGATCATGGGTAAGATTGTCCGAATAGTTTCCATTTTGAACGATGGAACTCTTAGGAATTTGTTTAGGATCTTTAAATCCAAGATTGGCCTGAAAGTTCCCTCTTTTTTGGGAACCACAAACAGGTTTGAGTAAAACCCTTGTCCTTGTTCCGACCGCGGAACCGGATGGATCACTCCCATTAATAGTAGATCTTGTACACAGCGTAGAAACGCTTCTTTCTTTATCTGGTTTGTTGACAACCTTGACAGATGAAATCTCCCTCTTGGGGGAGAGAATTTGAAGTCTAGAAGGTATCCCTGAGATATGATCTCTAGCGCCCAGGGATCCTGAACATCTCTTGCCCAAGCCTGGGCGAAGAGAGAGAGTCTGCCCCCCACTAGATCCGGTCCCGGATCGGGGGCCCTCGATTCATGCTGTCTTAGGGGCAGCAGCAGGTTTCCTGGCCTGCTTGCCCTTGTTCCAGGACTGGTTAGGTTTCCAGCCTTGTCTGTAACGAGCAACGGCTCCTTCCTGTTTTGGTGCAGTGGAAGTTGGTGCTGCTCCTGCTTTGAAATTCCGAAAGGGACGAAAATTAGACTGTCTAGCCTTAGCTTTGGCTTTGTCTTGAGGCAGGGCGTGGCCCTTACCTCCTGTAATGTCAGCGATAATTTCTTTCAAACCGGGCCCAAATAAAGTTTGCCCTTTGAAAGGTATATTAAGTAATTTGGACTTAGAAGTTACATCAGCTGACCAGGATTTTAGCCACAGCGCCCTACGTGCCTGAATGGCGAATCCTGAATTCTTAGCCGTAAGTTTGGTTAAATGTACTACGGCCTCCGAAATGAATGAATTAGCTAGTTTAAGGACTCTAAGTCTGTCCGTAATGTCGTCCAGCGTAGCTGAACTAAGGTTCTCTTCCAGAGACTCCATCCAAAATGCTGCCGCAGCCGTAATCGGCGCGATGCATGCAAGGGGTTGCAATATAAAACCTTGTTGAACAAACATTTTCTTAAGGTAACCCTCTAATTTTTTATCCATTGGATCTGAAAAAGCACAGCTATCCTCCACCGGGATAGTGGTACGCTTAGCTAAAGTAGAAACTGCTCCCTCCACCTTAGGGACCGTTTGCCATAAGTCCCGTGTGGTGGCGTCTATTGGAAACATCTTTCTAAATATTGGAGGGGGTGAGAACGGCACACCGGGTCTATCCCACTCCTTAGTAACAATTTCAGTTAGTCTCTTAGGTATAGGAAAAACGTCAGTACTCGCCGGTACCGCAAAGTATTTATCCAACCTACACAATTTCTCTGGTATTGCAACAGTGTTACAATCATTAAGAGCCGCTAAAACCTCCCCTAGTAATACACGGAGGTTCTCCAACTTAAATTTAAAATTTGAAATATCTGAATCCAATCTGTTTGGATCAGAACCGTCACCCACAGAATGAAGCTCTCCGTCCTCATGCTCTGCAAGCTGTGACGCAGTATCAGACATGGCTCTAGTATTATCAGCGCACTCTGTTCTCACCCCAGAGTGATCACGCTTGCCCCTTAGTTCTGGTAATTTAGCCAAAACTTCAGTCATAACAGTAGCCATATCTTGTAATGTTATCTGTAATGGCCGCCCAGATGTACTAGGCGTCACAACATCACGCACCTCCCGGGCGGGAGATGCAGGTACTGACACGTGAGGCGAGTTAGTCGGCATAACTCTCCCCTCGCTGTTTGGTGAAATTTGTTCAATTTGTACAGATTGGCTTTTATTTAAAGTAGCATCAATACAGTTAGTACATAAATTTCTATTGGGCTCCACCTTGGCATTGGAACAAATGACACAGGTATCTTCCTCTGAATCAGACATGTTTAACACACTAGCAAATAAACTTGCAACTTGGTTACAATCTTATTTAACAAAAACGTACTGTGCCTCAAAGAAGCACTAAACGATTAAAAGACAGTTGAAATAATGAACTGAAAAACTGTTATAGCATCAATCCTTGAAAACAACACAACTTTAGCAAAGGTTTGTTCCCATTAGTAAAGTAACAATAATTAAATTTGAAACGTAAAAATTACAGAGCAACGTTTTTAATCACAGTCAATATATAAGTCTCACAGCTCTGCTGAGAGAATCTACCTCCCTTCAAAGAAGTTTGAAGACCCCTGAGTTCTGTTAGAGATGACCGGATCATGCAGGAAATACAAGAGTAACTGACTGGAAATTTTTGATGCGTAGCAAAGAGCGCCAAAAAAACGGCCCCTCCCCCTCACACACAGCAGTGAGAGAGAAACGAAACTGTCACAATTAAAACAAGCAACTGCCAAGTGGAAAAATAATGCCCAAACATTTATTCACTCAGTACCTCAGAAAATGCAAACGATTCTACATTCCAGCAAAAACGTTTAACATAATAAATACCTATTAAAAGGTTTACTGTACTTTTTACAGAGTAATTCCAGTGAAGTACCATCCCCAGAATACTGAAGTGTAGAGTATACATACATGTCATTATAACGGTATGGCAGGATTTTCTCATCAATTCCATTCAGAAAATAAAAACTGCTACATACCTCAATGCAGATTCATCTGCCTGCTGTCCCCTGATCTGAAGCTTTTACCTCCCTCAGATGGCCGAGAAACAGCAATATGATCTTAACTACTCCGGTTAAAATCATAGTAAAAACTCTGGTAGATTCTTCTTCAAACTCTGCCAGAGAGGTAATAACACGCTCCGGTGCTATTATAAAATAACAAACTTTTGATTGAAGTTATAAAAACTAAGTATAATCACCATAGTCCTCTCACACATCCTATCTAGTCGTTGGGTGCAAGAGAATGACTGGGAGTGACGTAGAGGGGAGGAGCTATATGCAGCTCTGCTGGGTGAATCCTCTTGCATTTCCTGTTGGGGAGGAGTTATATCCCAGAAGTAATGATGACCCGTGGACTGATCACACATAACAGAAGAAATATACCCACACACACACACATATATATATATATATAATATACACACACACACACACACACACACACACATATATATATATATATAATATATACATATAATATATACACACACACACATATATATATATATATATATATATATATATATATATAATATACACACACACACATATATATATATATAATATATACACACACACATATATATATATATATATATATTTAATCCAGTATTATATAGATAAAGAGAAATGGTAGAGCTATATGAGATACCATTAATTAAAGTAGGGGATTTCAGCACTCAAATTGTAACCCATTTAATCCAATTCCTTAGAAAAGTACGGCTGCAGGGCAACACAGAATCCAAAAAATGAACTACACATGCACAGATTCAAACACATGCAATTAGTTTATTGCAAGAAGCTGCCAACACAAAAATAAACAGCTAAAATGCTTATCATCTCTAAAATGCACCACTGCAGTGGATTTTTAATAAAGCATACCAAGCAAAATGATATATTATCACAAATATTTTTAGAGCTAGATGCTGCAAACAGGTTGGTTTAGAACATGTGATCTGCAGGTTACTAACTAATAAAATACAACAACAAATCTTATGTTAATTTATCTATTATAGTAACAGAACAAAGTCCTTTATAAAGACCATATGAGTCCTTGGATGGAGGAAATCTGATGTTATATTTTAGTAACAATTTGTATCACTTTGTAATCCAGCTGAGATAAACCTTTTTGCAAACATATGTTCGTTAATTAGTGTTAACCGAGGTAAAGGCGTCCTCTATTGTTAACTAGAACTTGGCATTAATATTGCTTGATAGCAGATAGAACATCTTTCAATGGTGAAAAGCAGAAACAATACAGCAGACCTGTGTTACCGTATTGCAGCAAACATCCGGGAAAACAAAGTCACAGTATAATTGACGAACGGACCGGGACATGAGCCTCTGACATCCTTGTCTCACCTCTCACAACCGCGTCTCCCTGCTCACTGGGGACACAGACTTGCCGGTGTACGTTTTGCTTCTGTATGTAAACCGTATCCAGGCGGTTTATAGGAACCACTTGATTACCGCAAGATCCAGGCTTGCTTCTTCAGTTTGATTTTTGAAATTCCCGGGCAGGCTTTGGCCAGCTGCTTCATTCACAGGTGCAGTGATAGCTGTTTTCAAGAAAGTCGACGCGCGTTTCGCCCCATAATGCTGAGCGAAACAGGGGCCTCGTCAGGACTGTCCATCTCCTCCTAATTACAGCCTTTATTGCAAAACCAATGAACTGGGAGGTAGCACTTCAGCCAATCAAATTAGCTATTTACACGCACCTTCTTATATTCTAAAACAAAACATTCCTGTTTGTAGGTTCATTGATTATCTATATTTTAGATTAATACAAAATGGTTTGCATTGAAAAGATGGAACATTTTTTATGTTTAGCAACCTCTATACAACAAACAAAAAAATCGCATGTGAAAAAACCTTATGCATGTTGCAGCTCAATTAAACTTTATTTCTTTGGTTACCATGTCTAGATGAATGGGCTTTACATAAATCCTATATTAACTTGAATTCTGTAAATTTGAAATGACTTACAGGATAGCTACAAATGTTTCTATGAAGGTGAACTTTGACATAATAGATCCACAACTTTAGAAACAAACTGTATGGAAAATGAATGTCATAGTTAATGACCTATTTATAAAGATTATCTAAAAGTGATACAACTTCTCATTTATTTATTTTTTCTCCAATTGCAACAAGTAGAGAATTTCAACTTCAAGATGCAAATCTCTATTTTAGAAAAGATGCATATTCGATCCTTTCATTTAAGCCTAACGGTGACACCGTATTCAGCATAAAGGTCCATCTTGCTTCCTTTTTTAACAAGCAGTTATCCTCATCTCCACCTCTTCCATTTGTTATTCCTCTGTCAATCCCTATAAATTTTAAAGAAACAGTACTACTATTATGAACTTCCTTAAAGTGACGAGCCACACTTGTATCTCTCCCGTAGAGGATGTCATCTCTGTGCTCCTGTACCCTGTCCTTGAACAAACGTTTTGTTTTACCCACATAGAACAGGGGACAGGAGCACCCCAAAAGATAAACAACCCCCACTGAGTTACAGTTTGAAAAACATCTGATAGTATAATTTTTACCTGTATTGGCTGAAAATGTTTTGCTTTTTGGCAAATAGGGACAATAGACACAATGCCCACAAGGAAAGCTTCCTTTCACTTGTTTTTTAGTTAACCAGTTTGTACCTGGTTCAGACCGAGTAAATCTGCTTCTAACTAATTTATCTTTAAGATTAGGAGATTTTTTTGCGGTCAATAGGGGTCTACTTCCTACCTTATCAGCTATTTTGTCATCTAAGGTTAAAAAATGCCAATTTTGAGATAAAATATTTCTTATACTTTGCCATTGGCAATTAAATGTAGTAATGAATCTGATGTTATTCTCAGTTTTTGTTTCTTTTTGGTTATACAGGAGATCTTGACGGTTCAATTTACTTACTTTGTTTAAGGTTTTTTTGACTAGGTTATGAGAATAACCTCTTTCAATGAAACGTTTACACATTTTTTCAGCATGATAATTAAATTTAGTATTAGAAGAACAATTTCTTTTTAATCTCAAGAGTTGGCCATATGGAATGCCTTTTTTCAAGGGCTCTGGATGCCCACTTGAGGCTTCCAACAGATTGTTTGTTGCCGTGTCTTTACGATAATTTTCAGTCGAGATACGGATTCCTTCTTTTTTAATACAAATGTCTAAAAAGGGTAATTCCTTATTGCTATAGGAATAAGTTAAAAAAATGTTACGATCATTTTTATTTAACTCAGAAACGAAATCATGTAGGCAGGCCAGGGGGCCATCCCAAAGGATAAAGATGTCATCCACAAATCTAATCCATAGGGACACATGGGAGTCAAACGTCTCACTATATTGATCAAAGACATCCAACTCCCATGCTCCCAAATGGAGACACGCATAAGTTGGCGCACATACCGCACCCATAGCTGTCCCCCTGACCTGCCTATATACTGAGCCATCAAACTGAAAAACATTGTTTTCAAGAATGAAATGAAGAAGTTTTATGACAAAGGCTGTATGCATGTCACTGTTTAAACCCCTACTCTCTAGAAAAAGTCTACAGGCACTAATTCCTTTCTCATGTGGTATAGATGAATAAAGACTTTCTACGTCTAAAGAGACTAGGATAGTGTCAGGGGAAACAGTTAGGTCGTCTAATTTCCTCAGGAGGTCTGGAGTGTCTTTTACATACGAGGGAAGAGATAAAAGGAAGGGTCTCAGGAAGAAGTCAACATATTGTCCAATGTGTTCACTGATGCCACCAATCCCAGACACTTTGTTCTGTTACTATAATAGATAAATTAACATAAGATTTGTTGTTGTATTTTATTAGTTAGTAACCTGCAGATCACATGTTCTAAACCAACCTGTTTGCAGCATCTAGCTCTAAAAATATTTGTGATAATATATCATTTTGCTTGGTATGCTTTATTAAAAATCCACTGCAGTGGTGCATTTTAGAGATGATAAGCATTTTAGCTGTTTATTTTTGTGTTGGCAGCTTCTTGCAATAAACTAATTGCATGTGTTTGAATCTGTGCATGTGTAGTTCATTTTTTGGATTCTGTGTTGCCCTGCAGCCGTACTTTTCTAAGGAATTGGATTAAATGGGTTACAATTTGAGTGCTGAAATCCCCTACTTTAATTAATGGTATCTCATATAGCTCTACCATTTCTCTTTATCTATATAATACTGGATTAAATTTAAATTTTAGGGGTCTGCACCACGTCTGACTTTAGCTGACCCTAAGTCATTCGAGATACATTTACATATAAGTTACCGGAATAAAATTCCTGAGTCTTTGTATTAAGATAGGTTCTGGACTTTTTTGTTTTTCTTCCACACTTTTGTAAATTTATATATATATATATATATATATATATATATATATATATATATATATATATATATATATAGTCTGCAGAGGGTTAGATACAAGGTAATCACAGAGGTAAAAAGTGTATTAATATAACTGAGATAAGGGGCGGTCTGCAGAGGGTTATATACAAGGTAATCACAGAGGTAAAACGTATATTAATATACCTGAGATAAGGGGCAGTCTGCAGAGGGTTAGATACAAGGTAATCATAGAGGTAAAAAGTATATTAATATAATTGAGATAAGGGGCAGTCTGCAGAGGCTTAGATATAAGGTAATCACAGAGGTAAAAAGTATATTAATATAACTGAGATAAGGAGCAGTTTGCAGAGGCTTAGATACAAGGTAATCACAGAGGTAAAAAGTATATTAATATAACTGAGATAAGGAGCAGTTTGCAGAGGCTTAGATACAAGGTAATCACAGAGGTAAAAAGTAGATTAATATAACTGAGATAAGGAGCAGTTTGCAGAGGCTTAGATACAAGGTAATCACAGAGGTAAAAAGTATATTAATATAACTGAGATAAGGAGCAGTCTGCAGAGGCTTAGATACAAGGTAATCACAGAGGTAAAAAGTATATTAATATAACTGAGATAAGGAGCAGTTTGCAGAGGCTTAGATACAAGGTAATCACAGAGGTAAAAAGTAGATTAATATAACTGAGATAAGGGGCAGTCTGCAGAGGCTTAAATACAAGGTAATCACAGAGGTAAAAAGTATATTAATATAACTGAGATAAGGAGCAGTTTGCAGAGGCTTAGATACAAGGTAATCACAGAGGTAAAAAGTATATTAATATAACTGAGATAAGGGGCAGTCTGCAAAGGCTTAAATACAAGGTAATCACATAGGTAAAAAGTATATTAATATAACTGAGATAAGGAGCAGTCTGCAGAGGCTTAGATACAAGGTAATTACAGAGGTAAAAAAGTAAATTTATGCTTACCTGATCAATTAATTTCTTTTACAATATGACAAGTCCACAGATTTCATCCTTACTTGTGGGATATTAACCTCCTGCTAACAGGAAGTGGCAAAGAGCACCACAGCAGAGCTGTATATATAGCATCTCCCTTCCCCTCCACCTCCAGTCATTTGGCTGAAGGTTATAGGAAGAGAAAAGGAAAGGCTAAAAAGGTGCAGAGGTGACTGAAGTTTACAAAAAATAAAATAAATCTGTCTTAAAATAACAGGGTGGGCCGTGGACTCGTCATATCGTAAAAGAAATTATCAGGTAAGCATAAATTTACTTTTCTTTTTACAAAGATATGACAAGTCCACGGATTTCATCCTTACTTGCGGGAAACCAATACCAAAGCAATAGGACACGGATGAAAGGGAGGGACAAGACAGGGACCTAAACGAAAGGCACCACTGCTTGAAGAACCTTTCTCCCAAAAATAGCCTCAAAAGAAGCATAAGTATCAAATTTGTAAAAATTGGAAAAAGTATGAAGGGACGACCAAGTCGCAGCCTTACAAATCTGTTCAACAGAAGCATCACTTTTAAAAGCCCATATGGAAGCCACAGCCCTAGTAGAATGAGCCGTAATTCTTTCAGGAGGCTGCTGTCCAGCAGTTTCATATGCCAGGCGGATGATGCTTCTCAGCCAAAAAGAGAGGTAGCCGTAGCTTTCTGACCCCTACGCTTTCCAGAATAAACAATGAATAATGAAGATGATTGATGGAAATCCTTAGATGCCTGTAAGTAAAACTTTAAGGCACGGACCTCATCCAAATTATGCAACATATGCTCCTTCTTTGAAGAAGGGTTAGGACATAAAGAAGGAACTACAATTTCCTGATTAATATTCTTATTTGAAACAACCTTAGGAATGATTCCAGGTTTGGTATGTAACACCACCTTATCAGAATGAAAAATGAGATAAGGCGAATCACACTAACGCTGAAAGCTCAGAAACTCGTCGAGCAGAAGAAATAGCAACCAAAAACAGAACTTTCCAAGATAATAATTTTATATCTACGGAATGTAATGGTTCAAACGGAACCCCTTGAAGAACTCGAAGAACTAAATTCAAACTCCAGGGAGGAGTAATTGGTCTAAATACAGGCTTAATTCTGGTTAGAGCTTAACAAAAAGACTGAACATCTGGCACAAAATTGACAATGCAGAAATTTGTCCCTTTAAGGAACTAGCTGATAGGTCTTTCTCCAATCCTTCTTGGAGAAAAGACAGAATCCTAGGAATCCTAACTTTACTCCATGAGTAGCCCTTGGATTCACACCAATAAAGATATTTACGCCATATCTTAAGATTGATCTTTCTAGTGACAGGCTTTCTAGCCTGTATCAAAGTACTGATAACAGAATCAGAGAATCCTCGCTTCGATAAAATCAAGTGTTCAATCTCCACGCAGTCAGCTGCAGAGAAGTTAGATTTGGATGTTGGAAAGGACCTTGAATGAGAAGGTCCTGTCTCAAAGGAAGTTTCCACGGCGGTAGTGAAGACATGTCCACTAGATCCGCATACCAAATAGCAGGCGCTATCAGGATCACCGAAGCTCTCTCCTGTCTGATTCGAGCATTCACGCGTGGAAGGAGAGGAAACGGTGGAAACACATAAGCTAGGCTGAATGACCAAGGCATCTATCAGTTCGGCCTGGGGATTCCTCGACCTGGATCCGTATCTTGGAAGCTTGGCATTCTGTCAAGATGCCATCAGATCCAATTCCGGTTTGCCCCATCGGCGAATCAATGAGGCAAATACCTCCGGGTGGAGTTCCCACTCCCCCGGAAGAAACGTCTGTCTGCTTAGAAAATCCGCTTACTAGTTCTCTACACCTGGGATGTGGATTGCTGACAGATGACAAAAGTGGGCCTCCGCCCAACAGATTATTTTGGATACCTCTCTCATCGCTAAGGATGAGAGAGGATCAGGATCAGGGTTCCCCCCTGATGATTGATATAGGCCACAGTCGTGATGTTGACCGACTGGAATCTGATGAATTTGGCCGAAGCCAACTGAGGCCATGCTTGAAGCGCATTGAATATTGCTCTCAGTTCCAGAATATTGATTGGAAGTAGAGACTCCACCTGAGTCCAAACACCCTGAGCCTTCAGGGAATTCCAGACTGCACCCCAGCCCAGGAGGCTGGCGTTCGTTGTCACTATCACCCACAAGGGTCTGCGGAAGCAAGTCCCCTGGGACAGATGATCCAGCGACAACCACCAAAGAAGAGAGTCTCTGGCTTCTTGATCTAGATTTATCTGAGGAGATAAATCCGCATAATCCCCATTCCACTGTCCGAGCATGCACAGCTGCAGTGGTCTGAGATGAAAGCGAGCAAACGGAATGATGTCCATTGCCGCTACCATTAATCTGATTACCTCCATACACTGAGCCACTGATGGCCGAGGAATGGACTGAAGTGCTCGGCAAGTATTTAGAATCTTTGATTTTCTGACCTCCGTCAGAAATATTTTCATGGCTACAGAGTCTAACAGAGTTCCCAAGAAAGGAACCTTTGTCTGTGGGACAAGTGAACTCTTCTCTATGTTCACCTTCCAGCCGTGAGTTCTCAGAAAAGACAGCACTGTGTCTGTGTGAGATTTTGTCAGATGATATGTTGACACCTGGATCAGAATATCGTCCAGATAAGGCGCCACCGCTATGCCTCACGTTCTGAGAACCGCCAAAAGAGACCCTAGAACCTTTGTGAAGATTCTGGGTGCTGTGGCCAACCCGAAGGGAAGAGCCACAAACTGATAATGTTTGTCTGAGAAGGCAAACCTTAGAAACTGATGATGATCCTTGTGGATAGGAATATGAAGGTAAGCATCCTTCAAGTCCACGGTAGTCATATATTGATCCTCCTGGATCATTGGTAAAATTGTTCGTATTGTCTCCATCTTGAATGATGGAACTCTTAGAAATTTGTTTAGACACTTGAGGTCTAAGATGGGTCTGAACGTTCCCTCTTTTTTGGGAACCACAAATAGGTTTGAGTAAAACCCCTGTCCCTGTTCCAATTTTGGAACTGGACAAATTACTCCCATAGTAAAAAGGTATTTTACACAGCGTAAGAACGCCTCTCTTTTTATCTGGTTTGCAGATAACTTTGAAAGATGAAATCTCACTCTTGGGAGAAAGTCCTTGAATTCCAATTGATAACCGACCGTGGGTCACTATTTCTAGTGCCCAGGGGTCCTGAACATCTCTTGCCCAAGCCTGGGCAAAGAAAGTCTGCCCCCTACTAGATCCGGTCCCGGATCGGGGGCCGCCCCTTCCTGCTGTCTTAGGAGCAGCAGCAGGCTTTTTGGATTGTTTACCCTTATTCCAGTTCTGATTGGGTCTCCAGACTGACTTAGATTGGGTAAAATTCCCTTCCTGCTTTGTGGAAGAAGAGGAAGCGGGGGGTCCTCCTTTAAAGCTCCGAAAGGAACGAAAATTATTCTGTTTACCCCTCATTTTAACAGACTTATCCTGAGGTAGGGCATGACCTTTACCTCCTGTAATGTCAGAAATGATTTCCTTCAATGCAGGTCCAAAAAGGGTCTTACCCTTAAAAGGAATAGCTAAAAGCTTAGTTTTTGATGAGACGTCAGTAGACCAAGATTTGAGCCACAATGCTCTACGTGCTAAAAATAGCAAATCCTGCATTCTTTGCCGCTAATTTAGTAATTTGAAAAGCGGCATCAGTAATAAAATAATTAGCTAGCTTGAGAGCCTTAATTCTATCTAAGATGTCATCTAATGGAGTCTCAACCAAAAGAGACTCTTCTAGAGCCTCAAACCAAAAAGCTGCGGCAGTAGTTACTGGAACAATGCAAGACGTAGGTTGTAAAAGAAACCCCTGATTAACAAATAATTTCTTTAATAGACCCTCTAATTTCTTATCCATAGGATCCTTGAAAGCACAACTATCCTCAATGGGTATAGTAGTACGCTTAGCTAGGGTAGATATAGCTCCCTCTACCTTAGGGACCGTTTGCCATGAGTCCCGAATGGTATCTGATATAGGAAACATTTTCTTAAAATTAGGAGGGGGAAAAAACGGTATACCTGGTCTATCCCATTCCTTTCTTATCATTTCCGAAATTCTCTTAGGAACCGGAAAAAGATCAGTGTAAGTAGGAACTTCCAAATATTTATCCATTTTACACAATTTCTTTGGAGGAATCACAATCATCCAGAGTCGCTAAAACCTCCCTAAGTAACAGGCGGAGGTGTTAAAGCTTAAATTTAAATGACATAGCACCCGAATCTGTCTGAGGCAAAACATTCCCTGAATCTGAAATTTCACCCTCAGACAGTAATTCCCTGATCCCCAACTCAGAACACTGTGAGGGAACATCAGAAATAGCTAATAAAGCATCAGAGGATTCAGTATTTACATTAATACCTGACCTACTGCGTTTACCCTGCAACACTGGTAATTTAGATAATACCTCTGTAAGGGTAGTTGACATAACTGCAGCCATCTCCTGCAGAGTAAAGGAATTAGACGCACTAGAAGTACTTGGCGTTGCTTGTGTGGGCGTTAAAGGTTGTGAAACTTGGGGAGAATTGGATGGCATATCCTGATTCTCTTCAGACTGAGAATCATCCTTAGGCACACTTTCTTGACCTGATATATGGTCTTTACAATGTAAGGCTCTTTCAGTACAAGAGTTACACAATGTTAGAGGGGGTTGCACAATAGCGTCTAAACACATAGAACAATGAGATTCCTCAATGTCAGACATGTTGAACAGACTAGTAATAACAACAAAAGTCGTTTAAACACTTATTTATTGCTTAAAATAAACTGTTGAAAAAACGTGTACTGAGCCTTTAAGAAAAGAAAAAGTGAACAATTTTTCCAAAATGCTTAAACAATGTTAAATTAACTACAAATTTAACTGTAAATCGTTGGTTTACCCAAAAATTACTGCACCCAGAAGTAAGGGCAGAAAAACATAATTTATGCTTACCTGATAAATTTATTTCTCTTGTAGTGTATCCAGTCCACGGATCATCCATTACTTGTGGGATATTCTCCTTCCCAACAGGAAGTTGCAAGAGGATCACCCACAGCAGAGCTGCTATATAGCTCCTCCCCTAACTGTCATATCCAGTCATTCGACTGAAAACAAACAGAGAAAGGAGAAACCATAGGGTGCAGTGGTGACTGTAGTTTAATTAAAATTTAGACCTGGCTTAAAAGGACAGGGCGGGCCGTGGACTGGATACACTACAAGAGAAATAAATTTATCAGGTAAGCATAAATTATGTTTTCTCTTGTTAAGTGTATCCAGTCCACGGATCATCCATTACTTGTGGGATACCAATACCAAAGCTAAAGTACACGGATGATGGGAGGGACAAGGCAGGATTAAGCGGAAGGAACCACTGCCTGAAGAACCTTTCTCCCAAACACAGCCTCCGAAGAAGCAAAAGTATCAAATTTGTAACATTTTGAAAAAGTGTGAAGCAAAGACCAAGTCGCAGCCTTGCAAATCTGTTCAACAGAGGCCTCATTTTTGAAGGCCCAGGTGGAAGCCACAGCTCTAGTAGAATGAGCTGTAATCCTTTCAGGGGGCTGCTGTCCAGCAGTCTCATAGGCTAGGCTTATTACGCTCCGAAGCCAAAAGGAAAGAGAGGTTGCCGAAGCTTTTTGACCTCTCCTCTGTCCAGAGTAAACGACAAACAGGAAAGATGTTTGAAGAAAATCCTTAGTATCTTGTAAGTAAAACTTCAAGGCACGGACTACGTCCAGATTATGTAAAAGACGTTCCTTCTTTGAAGAAGGATTAGGCCACAACGATGGAACAACAATCTCTTGATTGATATTCTTGTTAGAAACCACCTTAGGTAAAAACCCAGGTTTGGTACGCAGAACTACCTTATCTGCATGAAAAATCAGATAGGGAGAATCACATTGTAAGGCAGATAGCTCAGAGACTCTCCGAAGCCGAGGAAATAGCCATCAAAAACAGAACTTTCCAAGATAAAAGTTTAATATCAATGGAATGAAGGGGTTCCAACGGAACTCCTTGAAGAACCTTAAGAACCAAGTTTAAGCTCCACGGGGGAGCAACAGGTTTAAACACAGGCTTAAATCTAACCAAAGCCTGGCAAAATGCCTGGACGTCTGGAACCTCTGCCAGACGCTTGTGCAAAAGAATAGACAGAGCAGAAATCTGTCCCTTTAAGGAACTAGTTGATAATCCTTTGTCCAAGCCCTCTTGCAGAAAAGACAATATTCTAGGAATCCTAACTTTACTCCATGAGTAAGTCTTGGATTCACACCAATAAAGATATTTACTCCATATCTTGTGGTAGATTTTCCTGGTAACAGGCTTTCGTGCCTGTATTAAAGTATCAATGACTGACTCGGAGAAGCCACGCTTTGATAGAATCAAGCGTTCAATCTCCATGCAGTCAGTCTCAGAGAAATTAGATTTGGATGATTGAAAGGACCTTGTATCAGAAGGTCCTGTCTTAGAGGCAGAGTCCATGGTGGAAAGGATGACATGTCCACTAGGTCTGCATACCAAGTCCTGCGTGGCCACGCAGGTGCTATCAGAATCACCGATGCTCTCTCCTGTTTGATTTTGGCAATCAGTCGAGGGAGCAGAGGAAACGGTGGAAACACATAAGCCAGGTTGAAGAACCAAGGCGCTGCTAGCGCATCTATCAGCGTCGCTTCTGGGTCCCTGGACCTGGATCCGTAACAAGGAAGCTTGGCGTTCTGGCGAGACGCCATGAGATCCAACTCTGGTTTGCCCCAACGATGAATCAACTGAGCAAACACCTCCGGATGGAGTTCCCACTCCCCGGATGGAAAGTCTGACGACTTAGAAAATCCACCTCCCAGTTCTCCACGCCTGGGATATGGATTGCTGACAGGTGGCAAGAGTGGTACTCTGCCCAGCGAATTATTTTTGAGACTTCTAACATCGCTAGGGAACTCCTGGTTCCCCCTTGATGGTGGATGTAAGCCACAGTCGTGATGTTGTCCGACTGAAATCTGATGAACCTCAGTGTTGCTAACTGAGGCCAAGCCAGAAGAGCATTGAATATCGCTCTTAACTCCAGAATATTTATTGGAAGGAGTTTCTCCTCATGAGTCCACGATCCCTGTGCCTTCAGGGAATTCCAGACTGCACCCCAACCTAGAAGGCTGGCATCTGTTGTTACAATTGTCCAATCTGGCCTGCGAAAGGTCATACCCTTGGACAGGTGTACTCGAGACAACCACCAGAGAAGAGAATCTCTGGTCTCTTGACCCAGATTTAGCAGAGGGGACAAATCTGTGTAATCCCCATTCCACTGACTCAGCATGCATAATTGCAGCGGTCTGAGATGAAGGCGCGCAAATGGCACTATGTCCATTGCCGCTACCATTAAGCCGGTTACCTCCATACACTGAGCTACCGAAGGGCGCGGAATGGAGTGAAGAACACGGTAAGCATTTAGAAGTTTTGATAACCTGGACTCCGTCAGGTAAATTTTCATTTCTACAGAATCTATAAGAGTCCCTAAGAAGGAGACTCTTGTGAGTGGGGATAGAAAACTCTTTTCCTCGTTCACTTTCCACCCGTGCGATCTCAGAAATGCCAGAACTATCTCTGTATGAGACTTGGCAACTTGAAAGCTTGACGCCTGTATCAGGATGTCGTCTAGATACGGAGGCACCGCTATGCCTCGCGGTATTAGAACCGCCAGAAGTGAGCCCAGAACCTTTGTAAAAATTCTCGGGGCTGTAGCCAACCCGAAGGGAAGAGCTACAAATTGGTAACGCCTGTCTAGAAAGGCAAACCTTAGAAACCGATGATGATCTTTGTGAATCGGTATGTGAAGGTAGGCATCCTTTAAGTCCACTGTGGTCATGTACTGACCTTCTTGGATCATGGGTAGGATGGTCCGAATAGTTTCCATTTTGAAAGATGGAACTCTGAGGAATTTGTTTAAGATCTTTAGATCCAAAATTGGTATGAAGGTTCCCTCTTTTTTGGGAACCACAAACAGATTTGAATAAAAACCCTGTCCTTGTTCCGTCCGCGGAACTGGATGGATCACTCCCATAACTAGGAGGTCTTGCACACAGCGTAGGAATGCCTCTTTCTTTATCTGATTTGCAGATAGCCTTGAAAGATGAAATCTCCCTTGTGGAGGGGAAGCTTTGAAGTCCAGAAGATATCCCTGAGATATGATCTCCAACGCCCAGGGATCCTGAACATCTCTTGCCCACGCCTGGGCGAAGAGAGAAAGTCTGCCCCCTACTAGATCCGTCGCCGGATAGGGGGTCGTTCCTTCATGCTGTCTTAGAGGCAGCAGCAGGCTTTCTGGCCTGCTTGCCTTTGTTCCAGGACTGGTTAGGTTTCCAGGCCTGCTTAGATTGAGCAAAAGTTCCCTCTTGTTTTGAAGCGGAGGAAGTTGATGCTGCACCTGCCTTGAAATTTCAAAAGGCACGAAAATAAGACTGTTTGGCCTTTGCTTTGGCCCTGTCCTGAGGAAGGGTGTGACCCTTACCTCCAGTAATGTCAGCAATAATTTCCTTCAAACCAGGCCCGAATAAGGTCTGCCCCTTGAAAGGAATGTTGAGTAATTTAGACTTCGAAGTCACGTCAGCTGACCAGGATTTAAGCCATAGCGCCCTACGCGCTTGGATGGCGAATCCGGAATTCTTAGCCGTTAGTTTAGTCAAATAAACAATGGCATCAGAAACAAATGAGTTAGCTAGCTTAAGTGTTGTAAGCTTTTCAATAATTTCAGTCAATGGAGCTGTATGGATGGCCTCTTCCAGGGCCTCAAACCAAAATGCCGCCGCGGCCGTGACAGGCGCAATGCATGCAAGGGGCTGTAAAATAAAACCTTGTTGAATAAACATTTTCTTAAGGTAACCCTCCAATTTTTTATCCATTGGATCTGAAAAAGCACAACTGTCCTCAACCGGGATAGTAGTACGGTTTGCTAAAGTAGAAACTGCTCCCTCCACCTTAGGGACCGTCTGCCATAAGTCCCGTGTAGTGGCGTCTATTGGAAACATTTTTCTAAATATAGGAGGTGGGGAAAAAGGCACCCCCGGTCTATCCCACTCCTTGCTAATAATTTCTGTAAGCCTTTTAGGTATAGGAAAAACATCAGTACACACCGGTACCGCATAGTATTTATCCAGCCTACACAATTTCTCTGGTACTGCAACTGTGTTACAGTCATTCAGAGCAGCTAATACCTCCCCAAGCAACCCACGGAGGTTCTCAAGCTTAAATTTAAAATTAGAAATCTCTGAATCAGGTTTCCCCGAATCAGAGATGTCACCCACAGACTGAAGCTCTCCGTCCTCATGATCTGCATATTGTGACGCAGTATCAGACATGGCCCTTACAGCATCTGCGCGCTCTGTATTTCTCCTAACCCCAGAGCAATCGCGCTTGCCTCTTAATTCAGGCAACCTGGATAATACCTCTGACAGGGTATTATTCATGATTGCAGCTATGTCCTGCAAGGTAATCGCTATGGACGTCCCTGATGTAATTGGCGCCATATTAGAGTGCATCCCCTGAGCGGGAGGCGAAGGGTCTGACACGTGGGGAGAGTTAGTCGGCATAACTTCCCCCTCGTCAGAATCTTCTGGTGATATTTCTTTTATAGTTAAAGACTGATCTTTACTGTTTAAGGTGAAATCAATATTTAGTACACATTCTCCTATGGGGCTCCACCATGGCTTTCAAACATAATGAACAAGTAGTTTCCTCTGTGTCAGACATGTTTAAACAGACTAGCAATGAGACTAGCAAGCTTGGAAAACACTTTAAATAAGTTTACAAGCAATATAAAAAAACGTTACTGTACCTTTAAGAAACACAAATTTTGTCAAAATTTGAAATAACAGTGAAAAAAGGCAGTTACACTAACAAAATTTTTACAGTGTATGTAACAAGTTAGCAGAGCATTGCACCCACTTGCAAATGGATGATTAACCCCTTAATACCCAAAACTGAATAATAAAAGACAAAAACGTTTTTTTTTTTTTTTTTTTTTTTTTTCACAACTGCCACAGCTCTACTGTGGCTTTTTACCTCCCTCAAAAACGACTTTGAAGCCTTTTGAGCCCTCCAGAGATGTCCTGGATCATGCAGAGGGAAGCTGAATGTCTCTGTCAGTATTTTTAGCTACACAGAAAAGCACTAAAAAAGGCCCCTCCCACTCATATTACAACAGTGGAAAGCTTCAGGAAACTGTTACTAGGCAAAATTCAAGCCAGCCATGTGGAAAAAAAACTAGGCCCCAATACGTTTTTATCACCAAATACATATAAAAACGATTAAACATGCCAGCAAACGTTTTATATTACATTTTTATAAGAGTATGTATCTCTATTAATAAGCCTGATACCAGTCGCTATAACTGCATTTAAGGCTTTACTTACATTAGTTCGGTATCAGCAGCATTTTCAAGCAAATTCCATCCCTAGAAAAATATTAACTGCACATACCTTATTGCAGGAAAACCTGCACGCCATTCCCTCTCTGAAGTTACCTCACTCCTCAGAATATGTGAGAACAGCCATGGATCTTAGTTACTTCTGCTAAGATCATAGAAAACGCAGGCAGATTCTTCTTCTAAATACTGCCTGAGATAAACAGTACACTCCGGCACCATTTAAAAATAACAAACTTTTGATTGAAGAATAAACTAAGTATAAAACACCACACTCCTCTTACGACCTCCATCTTGGTTGAGGCTTGCAAGAGAATGACTGGATATGACAGTTAGAGGAGGAGCTATATAGCAGCTCTGCTGTGGGTGATCCTCTTGCAACTTCCTGTTGGGAAGGAGAATATCCCACAAGTAATGGATGATCCATGGACTGGATACACTTAACAAGAGAAAAAGGCTCTTAAAGTACTTAGATAAACAATATGTTATTTAACAGTCAAAAAATACCCTCTGCACCTCGCCACAGCTCCTCTGTGGCGCCTACCTGCCCCCAGGGTACTTTGAAACAACTTTTCAACACTCCAGACCATCTTGTACTGCCAGGAGCCACCGAAGTTACTGCTTGCTGCTGCCTAGCCTGAAGGAAGTGCGCATCTGAGCGCGCGAAAATAAGCCTCGCCCCTTAAGGTCAATGCCGGAGTAGGCCCAAACACAACTGCATGGGAAAGCGGTTTTACACCTAAGTTATGCACAACCCAGTATAACCTCTTAAACACACCATTAAACATGATTTCAATGCCAAAAATAAAAACGTAATATATCGTTTTTCTTTGTCTCTCCCATGTCACAAAATGCCCATATAAAGTCAACCATTTAGAAATTAAATTTGGGCATCCAGTAATACCCCTCTTTGTAAATAGGATTACTGCTTACCCCATTCCCATACAGGAAAAAAAATGACAGCCATTTCTGATATACCAAGTCTCCTCAGAATAAAAAGGCTGCACATACCATATTGCTGCTTGTAGCATGAAACTGGTCTCCACACTGAAGATGTCCCATGGTTACCTTCAGAAGTCTTGTGGGAACCATTGTGGATCTTAGTTACAACTGCTAAGACCTTCAACCTCAGGGCAGAAATCTTCTTCCATATCCCCCTGAGGAAAATAGTACTCACCGGTACCATTTAAAATAAAAAACTTCTTGATTGAAGAAACTAAAACTAACACCTCACTTTATCATGTCTTCCTAGTATAACACAGGCAAAGAGAATGACTGGAGGTGGAAAGGAAGGGAGGGGCTATATATACAGCTCTGTTGTGGTGCTCATTGCCACTTCCTGTTAGCAGGAGGTTAATATCCCACAAGTAAGGATGAAATCCGTGGACTCGTCATATCTTTGTAAAAGAAAGTATATTAATATAACTGAGATAAGGAGCAGTCTGTAGAGGCTTAGATACAGGGTAATCACAGAGGTAAAAAGTATATTAATATAACTGAGATAAGGGGCAGTCTGCAGAGGGTTAGAGACACGGTAATCACAGAGGTAAAAAGTATATTAATATAACTGAGATAAGGGGCAGTCTGCAGAGGGTTAGAGACACGGTAATCACAGAGGTAAAAAGTATATTAATATAACTGAGATAAGGGGCAGTCTGCCGAGGGTTATATACAAGGTAATCACAGAGGTAAAAAGTATATTAATATAACCATGTCGGTTATGCAAAACTGGGGAATGGGCAATAAAGGGATAAGCTATCTTTTTAAACAATAACAATTCTAGAGTAGACTGTTCCTTTAAGTATTTAAATGGTGTGTATAGGTGGGGATACCACAGACCAAAACAGCTATTTCAAATGTCACAATAAAGGTAAATGAGCTACTTGTAAACAATTTAATACATTTCAGCAGGTAAAACTCTAGGAAACCAAACCACAGGTTACTCACCTCCTCCTTGTGGATGACGTTTATTCTGGTTTTGATGTACGGGAAGGCATGTGATGTAGTTAGGATAGTCTTCCGCTTGAACTGTTCATGAAGCTCGCCATGAGCTCTCCCATCAAGCGTGAATGGAGTACAGTACATGAACCGGCGCAGGTTATAGTTCTTATCAAAGTATGTGATCCTGTCCTTCATTTCATAGGTGTCAAAGTAAGGTTCCACATAGGTGATCTGAATGAAGGCCTGAAGCGAAACAAACGGAACATACGCATGAATACAAATAAATGTCTAGCTGTGTATTTTACATACGATATGTTTGTTATACCACATCTTTCATTTTCACAATAGTTCACAATTAACTTATTTTAAATACAATTAGATACATTTTTGTGACTTCAGGCTTTAGTTATTAAAGGGACATTAAACACTTTGAGATGGTAATATAAAATGATAAATTTTATATAAAAAAACAACTATGCAATATACTTTCATTATTTATTTTGCCCTCTTTGCCTGTAATTCCATTCTGAAATTGTGAGCTTTTCAGTTCCTGTTAGAAATGGAAGTGCAGAACACTGTTAAATCCAGCACAACCATTGGCTGCACACTCTAGTGACCTATTTATAACTGACTCTAATTGGCCACAGCAGAGAAGGTAACACAAGTTACAACATGGCAGCTCCCAGTGTTTTATAGACACTAAAACTTTACACTTATTTTGTCACTTTTTAAACAACTAATGAAACTTTAAAAAATACATCTACATGTTACTCATGGACTAATCTTTTCTTTGAATGTATTATTCTATCTAGCATGTATTTAGTGTTTAATGTCCCTTTAAGTAAATGTAATTAAACATGACTAAATAATGAATAAATTATTATTTCTGTTATGTTTAGAAATGTACGTAGGTTGTCTGAAAATCTCCAGGGAAATAAATTATGCTGCAAATCAGTGGTTAAAAAGGTGAAAAGAACTTCCGTGTACAGACTTTCAGTAAAGAATATTTCAAATAAAAACAACGTATCACAAGTTAAAGAAGTGCAGTTTTATCACCCTGAATGTTACATGTAAAAGGGATCACAGCAGTCACAAAGTGCCATAAGAGCACAGGCAATTTACAATTCTTTTGTAGACTATATTTTGCTACATTTCTGCTCAGTGACAACACATTTTATATTGTACAATCTTATACTAGTATTCCTTAACGTGTTTTAATAATATACACATAATATAGGGCAAATGATCTTCTAATGTGTATTAACCCCTTAAAGGGACAGTTCACCCCCCAAAAATCTCCCCATTAAATTATTCACAATGATCTATTTTACCTGCTGGAGTGTATTAAATTGTTTACAAGTAGCTCCTTTACCCTTATTTTGGCATTTGACATAGCTGATTTAGCCTGTGGTTTCCCAACCTATACTGGAAGTTTGTATACTATTTAATAGCCTAAGCAAATACAGCCAGCAGAAGAAATCGCACTCACAGTGGGGTGCAGGATAGTTAAGTAATAACATGATAATTTTCTTTCACGTAAGAGTCCATGAGCTAGTGACGTATGGGATATACATTCCTACCTGGAGGGGGCAAAGTTTCCCAAACCTCAAAATGCCTATAAATACACCTCCCACCTCACTCATACCTTAGTTTTACAAACTTTGCCTACGTTGGAGGATGGTGAAGCAAGTCGTGCTTGATTTCTTCTGTGAACGGCGCTTCTAAGCATTTTGAAGCCCAATTCCTCTCAAAGTACAGTGTTTGTCTGAGGGATGTGAAGGGAGTATTGCCTGATGACGTCATGTTTTCACCTATGGGAAATCTATTCTAGGGCTCTCTGTAAATTCAGTCGTGCATTTCCCTTCACAGATCGACTTTATACTCCTCTACCATTACCTCTGCTGAAAAGTTTCAGTACTGGTTTAGTTGTCTGCTATATACTCCTCTACCATTACCTCTGCTGATATGTTTCAGTACTGGTTTAGCTGTCTGCTATATACTCTTGTACCATTACCTCTGCTGATATGTTTCAGTACTGGTTTAGTTGTCTGCTATATACTCTTGTACCATTACCTCTGCTGATACGTTTCAGTACTGGTTTAGCTGTCTGCTATATACTCTTGTACCATTACCTCTGCTGATATGTTTCAGTACTGGTTTAGTTGTCTGCTATATACTCCTCTACCATTACCTCTGCTGATATGTTTCAGTACTGGTTTAGCTGTCTGCTATATACTCTTGTACCATTACCTCTGCTGATATGTTTCAGTACTGGTTTAGCTGTCTGCTATATACTCTTGTACCATTACCTCTGCTGATATGTTTCAGTACTGGTTTAGCTGTCTGCTATATACTCTTCTACCATTACCTCTGCTGATATGTTTCAGTACTGGTTTAGCTGTCTGCTCTATACTCTTGTACCATTACCTCTGCTGATATGTTTCAGTACTGGTTTAGTTGTCTGCTATATACTCTTGTACCATTACCTCTGCTGAAATGTTTCAGTACTGGTTTAGTTGTCTGCTATATACTCTTGTACCATTACCTCTGCTGATATGTTTCAGTACTGGTTTAGTTGTCTGCTATATACTCTTGTACCGTTACCTCTGCCGATATGTTTCAGTACTGGTTTAGCTGTCTGCTATATACTCTTGTACCATTACCTCTGCTGATATGTTTCAGTACTGGTTTAGTTGTCTGCTATATACTCTTGTACCATTACCTCTGCTGATATGTTTCAGTACTGGTTTAGCTGTCTGCTATATACTCTTGTACCATTACCTCTGCTGATATGTTTCAGTACTGGTTTAGCTGTCTGCTATATACTCTTGTACCATTACCTCTGCTGATATGTTTCAGTACTGGTTTAGCTGTCTGCTATATACTCTTGTACCATTACCTCTGCTGATATGTTTCAGTACTGGTTTAGCTGTCTGCTATATACTCTTGTACCATTACCTCTGCTGATACGTTTCAGTACTGGTTTAGCTGTCTGCTATATACTCTTGTACCATTACCTCTGCTGATATGTTTCAGTACTGGTTTAGCTGTCTGCTATATACTCTTGTACCATTACCTCTGCAAATATGTTTCAGTACTGGTTTAGCTGTCTGCTATATACTCTTGTACCATTACCTCTGCTGATATGTTTCAGTACTGGTTTAGCTGTCTGCTATATACTCTTGTACCATTACCTCTGCTGATATGTTTCAGTACTGGTTTAGCTGTCTGCTATATACTCTTGTACCATTACCTCTGCTGATATGTTTCAGTACTGGTTTAGCTGTCTGCTATATACTCTTGTACCATTATCTCTGCTGATACGTTTCAGTACTGGTTTAGCTGTCTGCTATATAGTATTGTACCATTACCTCTGCTGATATGTTTCAGTACTGGTTTAGCTGTCTGCTATATACTCTTGTACCATTACCTCTGCTGATATGTTTCAGTACAGGTTTAGCTGTCTGCTATATACGCTTGTACCATTACCTCTGCTGATATATTTCAGTACTGGTTTATCTGTCTGCTATATACTCTTGTACCATTACCTCTGCTGATATGTTTCAGTACTGGTTTAGCTGTCTGCTATATACTCCTGTACCATTACCTCTGCTGATACGTTTCAGTACTGGTTTAGCTGTCTGCTATATACTCCTGTACCATTACCTCTGCTGATACGTTTCAGTACTGGTTTAGCTGTCTGCTATATACTCTTGTACCATTACCTCTGCTGATATGTTTCAGTACTGGTTTAGCTGTCTGCTATATACTCGTGTACCATTACCTCTGCTGATATGTTTCAGTACTGGTTAAGCTGTCTGCTATAAACTCTTGTACCATTACCTCTGCTGATACGTTTCAGTACTGGTTTAGCTGTCTGCTATATACTCTTGTACCATTACCTCTGCTGATATGTTTCAGTACTGGTTTAGCTGTCTGCTATATACTCTTGTACCATTACCTCTGCTGATATGTTTCAGTACTGGTTAAGCTGTCTGCTATAAACTCTTGTACCATTACCTCTGCTGATACGTTTCAGTACTGGTTTAGCTGTCTGCTATATACTCTTGTACCATTACCTCTGCTGATATGTTTCAGTACTGGTTTAGCTGTCTGCTATATACTCTTGTACCATTACCTCTGCTGATACTATTCAGTACTGGTTTAGCTGTCTGCTATATACTCTTGTACCATTACTTCTGCTGATATGTTTCAGTACTGGTTTGGCTGTATACTATATTTGAATAGGTGTCTTCAGGTAAGTATATATCTTTTATTAAGACACTCTCAGCTATGTTTGGCACTTTATGTTTTAAAGTTTTAATATATATTGCATATATTTGCCATGAGTCAGGTCTATGTTCATGTCCCTTTGCAGTCTAACAGTTTCAGCATGGAAATTATGTTTGGGAGAATTTTAGTATATTTTTTACTTACCTGAGGTTTCAGCTAGTTTTAACTTTAGTCTTGTTTTTTTTTCAAATTTTCGCGGGCAAATTAGGCTCGCAATGGTGCAAAATGATTATATTTATTGCATCATTCTTGGCGCAAATTTTTTTGGCGGGAAGGTTGCATTTGTTGTGACGCGAGTCACGTCATTTCTTGCGTCTTTGTTGATGCAAATTTTTTTTTTGCCATGAAGTCGCGCCTATTATGATGCGAATCGTGTCATTTCCTGTTAACCTTGGCGCCAAAAGTTTTTTCCTTAGCGTTTGCGTCATTTTTAGCGCCAAAATTTTTGGTTATATTAAGTCTCTCCCTCTTTTTGCTCTCTGTTTTCATTTGTTACAGAGGGCTATGTTATTTGCTTTTATTTTTCATATAAGCATTTTTTTCCCATTCCTGAAACGGATTTTTTTAGGGAAATTTGATATTTTGTTTAAATGTTATTTTTTTTTTCTTTGCAAGATGTCTCAAACTGATCCTGCCTCTGATGTTACTGTAGAAACTATCCTGCCTGTACATAATTTATACCAAAGCTAAGTGTGTATATTTAGCTGATTTTATTTCTTCAGCTTCAATATGTGGCACTTGTTATGTTTTATTATTCATACTGATAATGTTTCTATAGTACATATACATCTACTGTTTTACCTTTACAGTCTAATGTACATGTTATTACTGTTGGTATAAAGGATTATATTGCAAATGATCTAGAGAAGGCTATGACTGCTATTCCGCCTTCAAATTAATGTAAACGATCTCTCCTAACTTCTCATATACCTATGAAGCTTGTATTGATCGACCGCATACTGTAGTATTTCTGCTGATGTGGTTTTCTCTGACTCAGAGGATCCTATTACAGAGATTCATTTTGAAAAATCAAACTTTTCAATTGAATGCATTAATTCTTTATTAAGGAATTGTTTTCTTTGAGTATTGAGGATGCTATTCCTCTTGATAACAAGAATAGCTTCTGAGGTAACTCTTGAAGGTTTTCTTATTGCAGATGCTATTTATCATATGTTTAGCAAGAATTCTAAACTTAGTGCTTCTTTTTACCTTTCTTCTTGGTTTAAAAAGCTATATCCTTTTCATATGGCTATTTCTTCTCTTGCTGAATGTAATTCTATCCTATGGAAGATATTTCTTCTTTTAAGGATCCCTTAGTTCATATTTTTTAACCTGCCATTTCTATGGTTGATGTTGCTGCTGTTTCAACTTTTTTGTTGGACAGTTTAGTTATCAGATCTTAATTTGTCTAAGCATTGTTCTTTTACTTCAACATGCTAATCATTTTATTTATGATAGTGTATTTTGTCTTTTTATCTGTATTAAATCTTTATTTTTAGCCATTTTCACTAGAAAGGTTTTATGGCTTAAATCTCTGATATGGTGTTTACATTTAGATTACTATCTTATTATTTTAGTATAGTAATTTTTTTCAAGGTTTTCTATTGGATTTTATTATCTCCTCTATTTATGAGGGAAAATTTGTATTTTCTGCCCCAAGTTTTGAAATCTAAGGGTAATTTTTTAAACTTCTAATTGTTTTTTCATTCCCCTAAGGCCTCTGGCTCTGATTTTAGATTTTTTTCTGAATTTGAATAATTCCAAGCCTTATAATTAAACTAATTTCATCCCCTAAGACTGCATGAAGGTGCAGTCTTTTATCCAGTTCTTCTGGTGGGGGGCAGAATGTATTTTATTTTAACACTTTTGGACTGTTTCTGTTCAAATCAGTGGATTAAGAATATTATTTTTCTCAGAGGTATCGTTTAGGTTTCAGAATAAAAACCTTACATGGAAAGATTCTTTTCCATGTTATAACAAACTCTGGAAGCTCAGCTTTTTCTGAAATATGTTTCAGATTAAGAGTTCTCAGGGGTGATGGTTCCAGTTCCTCTGCAGGAACAGAGTTTTGGTTTTCTATTCAAATCTATTCTTTGTCCTAAAGAAAATAATTTGTTCAGACAAATTCTGGATCTGAAATTTTTATATCGTTTTATAAGAGTCCCAGCTTTCCAGATGGTGACTATAGGGAATGTTTAGCTAGGTTACTTCATGTCCACAATAGACTTACAGGACCGTTATTTTTTGTTCTTTCAGACCACTATAGTTTTCTGAGAATCTTTTTTCTAGATAAGCATTACTAATTTGTTGCCTGTTATTTTGGGCTAGCGGCAGCTCAGAGATTCTTTTCAAAGATTCTTGGTGCCCTTCTATCTGTATTCAGAGAGCAGGGTATTGCGGTGTTTCTTTATTTGGATGATATTTGGTACTAGCTTTAATCTTTTCATTCAGTAGAATCTCACTTGAAACAACTAGTGTGGTTTATTCAAGACATGGCTGGAGGATCAATTTACAATAATGTTTTTTGATTCCTTAGACAACGGTCACCTTTTTAAATTTCCAGATAGATTTTAGTATCTATGGTAGACTAGAGACAAATGAAGTTAATTTTAGTTTATCTAAAACCTTCAGTCTCTATTATTTCCTTCAGTGGTTTTGTGCATGGAAGTTTTAGGTCTCATGACTGCAGCATCTTTGCTCGTTTCCGTTTGAGGACTATTTTCAGATATCACAACTAATATACTTAAATCCCAACACTCTTTTCCATCTGATTTGGTGGTTGACTATCACCTTATTGTTCAGGGGGCCTCATTTGTTCGTCCTAGTTGGACCGTATTCTCAACAGATGCAAGTTTTTCTGGTGGGGGAGCTGTCAGAGTCTCTGACAGCACTAGGAGTTTGGAAGCCTCAGGAGGCGAGGTTACCAATCAATATTTTAGAACTCCATGCTATATCACAACAGTGGTATATGTCAATCATTAAGGAGGGACTCACAGTCCTTCAGTTATGGAGGAAGTATCTTGGATACTTTCTTGGATGGAATCCAACTCTTGTCTAAATTCTGCGATTCATATCCCAGGTGTAGACAATTGGGAAGGGATTATCTCAGCCGCCAGACTTTATATCCGGGGGAGTGCTCTCCATCCAGATGTGTTTTATTCATTGTGTACAGATGTGTGGTCTTCCAGAAATAGATCTGATGGTCTATCGTCTAAGCGAGAAGCTTTCCAGGTCCAAGGATCCTCAGGCGGAGATGGTGGATGCTCTAGCAGTTCCTTGGTTTTTACCAACCTGCTTATATCCGCCTCTGGCTCTTTTTCCAAGGGTAATCTCCAAGATCATAATGGTACGATACTAGGTGTTACTGATAGCACCAGCTTGGCCTCTCAGGTTTCGGTATGATCACCTTGTCAGAATGTCCAGTTGCCAGCTTTGGCCACTTCCTTTAAGGCCAGTCCTATTTCAGGGGCCATTTTTTTTTTCCATCAGGATCTCAAATCTTTAAATTTGAAGGCATGGAAATTGAATGCTTAAGTGCTTATTCATAGAGGTTTCTTTAGCACTATGATACAGGCTCGTAAGTCGGTTTTTAAGGAGAATTCATTTTCGGGTTTGGAAAATCTATATTTCATGATGTTCAACTTGTGGTTATTCTTGGTATTGTTTTAGAATTCCTAGGATTTTACAGTTTCTTCAGGATGGTTTGGATAATGGTTTTGTCTGCAAATACTTTGAAAGAACAAATTTCTGCTCTTTCTGTTTTATTTCATAGAAAGATTGCTAAACTTCCTGATATTCACCGTTTTGTTCAGGCTTTGATTTATATTAAACCTGTTTTTTAATCTATTTCTCCTCCTTGGAGTCGTAATTTTGGTTTTAAGATTTTACAGGCTCCTCCTTTTGAGCCTATGCATTCTCTGGACATTAATTACTTTCTTGGAAAGTGTTATTTCTTTTGGCTATCTCTTCTGCTTGAAGAGTTTCTGTATTGTCTGCTCTCGTGAGTTTCTTTACCTGATTTTCCATCAAGATAAAGTTGTTTTGTGGTCTTCATTTATATTTTTGCCTAAAGTTGTGAATTCTATCAACATCAATAGGGAAATTGTTGTTTCTTTTTTGTGTCCTAATCCTAAGAATACTTTTGAAGGGTCCTTATATTCTTTGGATGTGGTAAGATCTTTGAAATATTATGTTGAGGCTACTTAAGATTTCAGAAAGATTTTTAGTCTATTTGTTATTTTTTCTGGCTATAGGAAAAGTCAGAAAGCCTCTGTTATTTCTCAGTTTTTTTGGTTAAGACTTTAGATTCACAAAGCTTATCTGGAGGCGGGGCAGCCTCCGCCTCAGAGAATTACAGCTCATTCTATTAAATCAGTTGCCACTTCTTGGGCTTTCAAGAATAAAGTTTCAGTTGATCAAATTAGCAAAGCAGCAACTTGGTCTTCTTTGCATATTTTTTCTATTTTTACAATTTTTTTGTGTTTGCTTCTTCGGAAGCAGCCTTTGGTAGAAAGGTTCTTCGTGCAGTTGTCTCAGCTTGATTCTAATGCCTATGATTTGAGTTTTTTTGAAATTTTTAAGAAAACAATTATTTTTTGGGATTTAATTTCTCAGCGGAAATAGCTGTTTTTATTTATCCCTCCCTCTCTAGTGACTGTGGATTTCCACATCTTGGGTATTATATCCCATACATCACTAGCTCATGGACTCTTTTCACTTACATGAAAGAAAACAATTTATGTAAGAACTTACCTGATAAATTAATTTCTTTCATAGTGGCAAGAGTCCATGAGACCCACCCTATTTTTTGTGGTTATGATTTTTTTGTATAAAGCACATTATTTTTTCCAGTTCCTTTTTTTGTATGCTTTTTACTCCTTTTTTATACACCTCACTTCTTGGCTATTCGTTAAACTAAGGTGTGAGTGAGGTGGGAGGTGTGGTAAACGTTTGATGTTTGGGAAACTTTGCCCCCTCCTGGTACGAATGTATATTCCATACGTCACTAGCTCATAGACTCTTGCCACTATGAAAGAAATTAATTTATCAGGTAAGTTCTTACATAAATTATGTTTTCCAGTGTTCTCTCTTAGTATTGAGCTTAGGCTTACAGACAAATATAAGATAAGGAAGCAAGTGTGTGTACACAAAATGATAACATAATGAGATCTGATATGACCTGAAACTCAACCCATTGTAATAGGCCATAAAAGAAGGAAGAAGATTATAGCCTAGACAGCAAGATGTAAGGTGCCAATAAAAACCGCAACAAGCCACCTAATTGGGCTATCTTGCTTAAGAAAGGCATGAACAAATGATTAAATCCCTGAGGTGATGGGTGCCTATCCTTAGGATCTTTGAAGGGAGTCAATCCTTCCTAGGATCAGTGGTATATTTGGGTAAGTTAAAAATACTCTGCTGAAAAGAGGGTTCAGGAAAAGGAAATAAAGATTCAAACCTTCTAGAGGAAAGTAATAACTGACCAGGCTGAGCTAATTCCACAGTACTGGAGTTTGATATTACAACTAGAAAGGGGCAATCCCCTTAGTTTTGGATTAAAAACCTTTACAATCCCTTTAACACATTAGTAAATGTCTTAAGAAGTCTGATCTACACATAATATGTGTGCTTTTTTTCTCCCAAAGAAGGAATCTCAAAAAGATGATCAGTTCCTCGAATCAGAGTCTGAATCCTTATCGGGATTGCACATGCAATTATAAACAGCTTTCTATTATCTCATTTGCTTTGTTCTTTTGTTGAAGAGTAGGCTCAAGAGCAGCAATGCACTACTGGGATATAGATGTTGATTGGTGGCTGCATATATATGCCTCCTGTCATTGGCTCAACCAATGTGTTCAGCCAGCTCCCAGTAGTGCATTGATGCTCCTTTAACAAAGGATACAAAGTGAATGAAGCAAATTTGATAATAGTAGTAAATTGGAAATTTGTTTTAAAATGCATGTTCTATCTAACTAATGAAAGAAAAGTTTTAGGCTTCCTGTCAATTTAGAGAAACATCTGTATCCTTCATCAAAAAGGACTATCACTAAAATAGGGAAAAAAGTACACAAACAAAGAAACTGCTGCAGAAGCTAAACCATTATCCCTACAGTAAGATCCAGTATTAAACACTATATAACTAGAGGTGTGACAGTGATGTATTTGGAACAGAAGTGGACCACTTGTAAACCGCAGGTGCAGAAAGGACACACAGCAAAGAAAAACATCTGAAGAAAAACATAGTTCCGGACTGTGGTGACACTTTCCTACACAGAGTACCTTATTGTTAGGGGACATAGCTTCTGAGGTAAAAGACCCAGTGGCAGCTAGGCCAAAGTCGCACACTTCCTACACAAAGTACCTTGTTGTTAGGGGACTTAGTTTCTGAGGTAAAAGACCCAGTGGCAGCTAGGCCAAAGTCATACACTTCCTACACAGAGTACCTTGTTGTTAGGGGACTTAGCTTCTGAGGTAAAAGACCCAGTGGCAGCTAGGCCAAAGTCACACACTTCCTACACAGAGTACCTTGTTGTTAGGGGACTTAGCTTCTGAGGTAAAAGACCCAGTGGCAGCTAGGCCAAAGTCGCACACTTCCTACACAAAGTACCTTGTTGTTAGGGGACTTAGCTTCTGAGGTAAAAGACCCAGTGGCAGCTAGGCCAAAGTCGCACACTTCCTACACAAAGTACCTTGTTGTTAGGGGACTTAGTTTCTGAGGTAAAAGACCCAGTGGCAGCTAGGCCAAAGTCATACACTTCCTACACAGAGTACCTTGTTGTTAGGGGACTTAGCTTCTGAGGTAAAAGACCCAGTGGCAGCTAGGCCAAAGTCGCACACTTCCTACACAAAGTACCTTGTTGTTAGGGGACTTAGTTTCTGAGGTAAAAAACCCAGTGGCAGCTAGGCCAAAGTCATATACTTCCTACACAGAGTACCTTGTTGTTAGGGGACTTAGCTTCTGAGGTAAAAGACCCAGTGGCAGCTAGGCCAAAGTCACACACTTCCTACACAGAGTACCTTGTTGTTAGGGGACTTAGCTTCTGAGGTAAAAAACCCAGTGGCAGCTAGGCCAAAGTCATATACTTCCTACACAGAGTACCTTGTTGTTAGGGGACTTAGCTTCTGAGGTAAAAGACCCAGTGGCAGCTAGGCCAAAGTCGCACACTTCCTACACAAAGTACCTTGTTGTTAGGGGACTTAGTTTCTGAGGTAAAAGACCCAGTGGCAGCTAGGCCAAAGTCATACACTTCCTACACAGAGTACCTTGTTGTTAGGGGACTTAGCTTCTGAGGTAAAAGTCCCAGTGGCAGCTAGGCCAAAGTCACACACTTCCTACACAGAGTACCTTGTTGTTAGGGGACTTAGCTTCTGAGGTAAAAGACCCAGTGGCAGCTAGGCCAAAGTCGCACACTTCCTACACAAAGTACCTTGTTGTTAGGGGACTTAGTTTCTGAGGTAAAAGACCCAGTGGCAGCTAGGCCAAAGTCACACACTTCCTACACAGATTACCTTGTTATTAGTGGACTTGGCTTCTGAGGTAAAAAACCCAGTGGCAGCTAGGCCAAAGTCACACACTTCCTACACAGAGTACATTGTTGTTAGGGGACTTAGCTTCTGAGGTAAAAGACCCAGTGGCAGCTTGGCCTAAGTCGCACACTTCCTACACAGAGTACCTTGTTGTTAGGGGACTTAGCTTCTGAGGTAAAAGACCCAGTGGCAGCTAGGCCAAAGTCGCACACTTCCTACACAGAGTACCTTGTTGTTAGGGGACTTAGCTTCTGAGGTAAAAGACCCAGTGGCAGCTAGGCCAAAGTTGCACACCTACTACACAGAGTACCTTGTTGTTAGGGGACTTAGCTTCTGAGGTAAAAGACCCAGTGGCAGCTAGGCCAAAGTCATACACTTCCTACACAGAGTACCTTGTTGTTAGGGGACTTAGCTTCTGAGGTAAAAGACCCAGTGGCAGCTAGGCCAAAGTCATACACTTCCTACACAGAGTACCTTGTTGTTAGGGGACTTAGCTTCTGAGGTAAAAGACCCAGTGGCAGCTAGTCTAACCATACAACATTACCCAGGTATAAGCTTCTGTGTTGTGGTGAAAGCATGGGACAAACTGTCCAGAGGCAACTGAAATGGAGGGAATGTGGTAGCAGCTGAAAACCATTCAGAAAGGATGCACAGTCTTCTTTCAGTAAAAAGAAACATAACCCCAAAAAGAGCAGAGCTATAGCCTGGCAACCTAGCTCTAAATTAGTAGAAAGAGAACTAAAGCAGAGATGAAGAGTAAGGTGTACATATGGGAAGGGGCAGAATGGCACAGATATATGGGAAGGGACAGAATAGCACAGATATATGGGAAGGGACAGAATGGCACAGATATATGGGAAGGGACAGAATGGCACAGATATATGGGAAGGGACAGAATAGCACAGATATATGGGAAGGGACAGAATGGCACAGACATATGGGAAGGGGCAGAATAGCACAGATATATGGGAAGGGACAGAATAGCACAGATATATGGGAAGGGGCAGAATGGCACATACATATGGGAAGGGGCAGAATGGCACATACATATGGGAAGGGGCAGAATGGCACATACATATGGGAAGGGGCAGAATGGCACATACATATGGGAAGGGGCAGAATGGCACATACATATGGGAAGGGACAGAATGGCACAGACATATGGGAAGGGGCAGAATGGCACATACATATGGGAAGGGGCAGAATGGCACATACATATGGGAAGGGGCAGAATGGCACAGATATATGGGAAGGGGCAGAATGGCACAGATATATGGGAAGGGGCAGAATGGCACAGATATATGGGAAGGGGCAGAATGGCACAGAGATATGGGAAGGGACAGAATGGCACAGAGATATGGGAAGGAGCAGAATGGCACAGAGATATGGGAAGGGGCAGAATGGCACAGACATATGGGAAGGGGCAGAATGGCACAGACATATGGGAAGGGGCAGAATGGCACAGAGATATGGGAAGGGACAGAATGGCACAGAGATATGGGAAGGGGCAGAATAGCACAGAGATATGGGAAGGGGCAGAATGGCACAGATATATGGGAAGGGACAGAATGGCACAGACATATGGGAAGGGGCAGAATGGCACACATATGGGAAGGGGCAGAATGGCACAGATATATGGGAAGGGGCAGAATGGCACAGAGATATGGGAAAGGGCAGAATGGCACAGATATATGGGAAGGGGCAGAATGGCACAGATATATGGGAAGGGGCAGAATGGCACAGATATATGGGAAGGGGCAGAATGGCACGAATATATGGGAAGGGGCAGAATGGCACAGATATATGGGAAGGGCAGAATGTCACAGATATATTAGAAGGGGCAGAATGTCACAGATATATTAGAAGGGGCAAAATGTCACAGATATATTAGAAGGGGCAGAATGTCACAGATATATTAGAAGGGGCAAAATGTCACAGATATATTAGAAGGGGCAAAATGTCACAGACATATTAGAAGGGGCAAAATGTCACAGATATATTAGAAGGGGCAGAATGGCACAGATATATTAGAAGGGGCAGAATGGCACAGATATATTAGAAGGGGCAGAATGGCACAGATATATTAGAAGGGGCAGAATGGCACAGATATATTAGAAGGGGCAGAATGGCACAGATTTACAGACTTCATCTAGCATTAGATACTTTGTTAAAAAGACTGAAATTCTCAGAGAATAAAAAAACAAACCAATGTCACCATTATTAAACGTTATTAAATTGCATACATAGATTTTAACAACATTTTTTAATTACCTTGTTGGGATCTAATTTACATTTATCGACAGGATTAGAGTCTTTAATAACTTCAAGAACATCTTCCCCAAACCTCTCGCCATAAAAACCCTAAAAAAATAATAATAAATGAATATCTATCCAGCACATATATTACAAGTCTACCTTAATACACAAATTATACCATTACATTAAGCAGTGGCGATTGTTGAAATATAGTCAAGTCTACTTTGAACCATCAATTGTAGATTGAAAAAATACTTTACTAATCATAACACATTCTTTATTTTTCAATTGTAGCCCCACGATTAATGGAATAAAGTTATACTAAACCTTACCTCTAGTCTATGAGAAATTTCTGCTAGTTTTGTGATTGCTGGTTCCTTGTATACAAACTCTTGCTCATCCAAATCACCAAATTTGGTTCCATAGAAACCAACACGGAAATATGTCCCAAACATTCGCTTCCCATCCTAGATTTCAAAGGGAATACCACGATTAGCCAACATTGTTAACTAATGTACATAAATGAAACGTGTCTTTTCACTTTAAAAGGGTCACTCAGCCTCATGGCATGAAATATACCACAAAGGTAATTTTCAAAACAACATTTTTATAAAACGTACAACTTTATTCATTAAAAGTAAATACACAATTGATACTGGTGTATTAGCTTAAATTTGCCGTTAAACAGCTTTTACTTTGCAATTTTTCAGGCAAAAATAAATAGAAATACTGCTTTTTCTATATATTGTTTTTTTGAGCACATAAAGCCATAGATACATTTTATGGTGTTACAGAACAATTAGTTTACGGAAGTGTGTGTTTAACCCTTAACCATAATTAAAATGAATAAAATAAATAAAATTATGGTTACTAAAATGTCCATAATCCTACCAAGCATTTCCGAAGCCTGGCTCTTAAATTAGTGGCCAAACAGAACCTCCACTTATTTATGTAGGTTTTAGACTCTTCCTAAGCAAGACTATTTTTTATTTAGCTGCAGGACATGGAGTGAATTGTGGTAAGTGATAGGTAGGGAAACAAACTATTAGAAAATGTTGGAAACTATTATTTAATTTTTCATTATCTTGGCTCATCCTAGTAGCACTCACCAATAAAGATGCTAAAAGCTTAAGAATCTAAGATTGGGCAGCAAAAGAGAAATAGACATGAGACCAAAATCACACTAAAATATAGGTAAACAATAATCTAATATTCAATATAGGAAGAGCTTTGCTTCCAAACCTGGCCTCAACTGAGGCAAGCACATCCAATTTGTAATGTTTCATGAATGTCTGTATGCTCCATACTGCTGATTTACATAGGTTTTCATAACAAATGTCTACTTTATCTGCCCAGGCAGTAGAAACTGCCTTTATTGAAGGAGCTTTAAGCCCAAGTGATATAGGCACCATAATCACTCAATAAGCCTGACATTGTATGGGACTACTTCTATTCTCTGTTCCATTTGATATAGATATGAAGACATTTATAAACATGCACATTTTTAAAAGATGTCTTGGAAAGCAGAAATTAGGAACTGGTCTAAAACGAGTTTGTCTGGATAGAAGGCCAGATAAGGAAAATGTCAAGAAAAAAACTATAACTCATCTTAGACAATAGCCAAGTATGCAAAGTCTAAAATTCTATAGGAATGCTTCATAATAATTATAATAATAAAGGAAGGCCCTTTAATTCCAGTAATAGCAGATAAAGCCAAAACTTTAAGGCACTATGTCTGATAATTATGAAAAATTCAGGGGGGGGAAATAATTTATGCTTACCTGAAAAAATAAATTTATTTTATGGTGGTGAGAGTCCACTATCCATTACTCCAGGGACTTACTCTTCCCTACCAATAGGAGAAGGCAAAGATTCTCAAACCCCAAGAGCTCTATAAAACCCCTCCCACCGCACTGGTAAACTAGTCTGATGTGATGCCATGCAAAAGAGATAGGAAAAAGTAATACAAGCCAAACAATAGAAGCAGGGAAAAAGATGTGCTAACAAAAATAAACCATCACCAAAAAATAAACAGGATGGGGGACTCATGGACCACCAATAAATAAATTAATTTATCAGGCAAGCGTAAATTAAGTTTTCCGTCATACAGGTGGTGAGAGTCCATGATCAATTACTCCTGGAAACAAATACCCAAGCTGTGGAGTCCACACGTAATAAAAAATAAGGGGAGGATAAAGAGAAAATCTTTTTTTTCACAAAGAAAATCCACAACCCAAACAAAAAACACAAGTTTTTTTTTTAGTTTTTTTTTAGGTGCATGTAAAATGACACAAGCAAAAAAACAAAGCATTAAGCAGAGACCACTGCCTGAAAGTCTTTCCTACCAAAGGCTGCCTTGGAAGAAGCAAAAATATCAAAATGGTAGAATTTAGTAACAGTATGCAAATAAGACCAAGTAGCTGCTTTGCAAATTTGGTCAACTGAAGCCTAATTCTTAAAAGACCAAGAAATAACAACTGATCTGGTAGAATGAGCAGTAATTCATTTAGGTAAAGTTTGCCCCACCTTCAAGTAAGTTTTATGAATCAAAAGTTTCAACCAAGAAGCCAAGGAAATGGCAGTAGCTTTCTGACCTCAGAACCTGAAAAATGAAAAAAACAAACTAGAAGTTTGTCTGAAATCCTTAATAGCATCAACATAATACTTCAAGGCACTAGCAACATCCAAATTGTGAAGAAGCCTTTTTTTTAGGATTAGGACAAAAGAAGGAACAATTTATTGACATATTGTCAGAGGACCTTAGACAAAAAGTGAAACTTGGTTCTCAAACTGCCTTATCCTGATGAAAATTAGATAAGGAGAATCACAAGAAAGAGCAGATAATACAGAAACTCTTCTAGCAGAAGATATAGTAAAAAGAAACAAAACCTTCCAAGAAAGAAGCTTAATATCCACCTTATGCATAGGCTCAAACGGAGAAGCCTGCAAAACCTTTAACACCAAATTTAGATTCCAAGGTGGAGAAATTGGCTTAAAGGGACAGTCTAGTCAAAATTAAACTTTCATTATTCAGATATGACTTGTAATTTTAATCAACTTTTCAATTTACTTTTATCATCAAATTTGCTTAGTTTTTTTGGTATTCTTAGTTGAAACTAAACCTAGGTAGGCTCATATGCTAATTTCTAAGCCCTTGAGGGCTGCCTCTTATCACTTTTTTAAATTGCTTTTCACAAGAGACTGTGGGCCATAGAGATAACACTGTGTTCAGGCACAGGGAGTTATTTAAGAGTTAGCACAAGACAATACTAAATGCAAGTCAATAGATAATAAATACATGCCGTGTCAAGTGATCAGAGGGCTGTCAGAAGGTTCTTGGATACAAGGTAATCACAGAGGTAAAAAGTATATTAATATAACTGTGTTGGTTGTGCAAAACTAGGGAATGGGTAATAAAGGGATTATCTATCTTTTAAAAAAATAACAATTCTATTGTAGACTGTCCATTTAAAGGTACAGTCAACACCAGAATGTTTTTTGTTTAAAAAGATAGATAATCCCTTAATCACCCATTCCCCAGTTTTGCACAACCAACACTATTATATTAATATACTTTTTTTACTCTGCGATTAACTTGTATCTAAGCATCTTCTTCTGACAGCCCCCTGATCACATGACATTTTATTTATTATCTATTGACTTTCATTTTAGCCAATCAGTGCAGTGTCTGCCACAAGCCACAGGTGTGATCACAATGTTATCTACAGTTGTGCTCATAAGTTTACATACCCTGGCAGAATTTATGATTTCTTGGCCATTTTTCAGAGAATATGAATGAGAACACAAAAACTTTTCTATCACTCATGGTTAGTGTTTGGCTGAAGCCATTTATTATCAATCAACTGTGTTTACTCTTTTTAAATCATAATGACAACAGAAACTACCCAAATGACCCTAATTAAACGATTACATACCCCAGTTCTCAATACCGTGTATTGCCCCCTTTAACATCGATGACAGCTTGAAGTCTTTTGTGGTATTTGTGGATGAGGCTCTTTATCTTCTCAGATGGTAAAGCTGCCTATTCTTCGTGACAAAAAGCCTCCAGTTCCTGTAAATTCTTGGGCTGTCTTGCATGAACTGCACGTTTGAGATCTCCCCAGAGTGGCTCAATGATATTGAGGTCTGGAGACTGAGATGGCCACTCCAGAACCTTCACTTTATTCTGCTGTAGCCAATGACAGGTCGACTTGGCCTTGTGTTTAGGATCATTGTCATGTTGGAATGTCCAAGTACGTCCCATGCGCAGCTTCCGGGCTAACAAATGCAAATTTTCTTCCAGTATTGTTTGATAACATACTGCATTCATCTTGCCATCAATTCTGACCAAATTTCCTGTGCCTTTGTAGCTCACACATCTCCAAAACATCAGCGATCCACCTCCATGTTTCACAGTAGGAATGGTGTACCTTTCATAATAGGCCTTGTTGACTCCTCTCCAAATGTAGCGTTTATGGTTGTGGCCAAAAAGCTCAATTTTGGTCTCATCACTCCAAATGATTTGGTCCAGAAGGTTTGAGGCATGTCTCTGTGCTGTTTGGCGTATTGTAAGTGGGATACTTTGTGGCATTTGCGTAGTAATGGCTTTCTTCTGGCGAATCGACCATGCAGCCAATCTTTCTTCAAGTGCCTCCTTATTGTGCATCTTGAAACAATTTTCCTGGCAGTAGTGGATGAAATTTTAGTTGGTCTACCTGACCGTAGTTTGGTTTCAACAGAACTCCTCATTTTCCACTTCTTGATTAGATTTTGAACACTGATGATTGGCATTCTCAATTCCTTGGATATCTTTTTATATCCCTTTCCTGTTTAATACAGATCAACTACCTTTTCCCACAGATCCTTTGACAATTCTTTTGCTTTCCCCATGACTCAGAATCCAGAAACGTCAGTGAAGCACTGGATGAAAGATGCAAGGGTCTGTCAGGAGTCCAGAAACTCATTGACCTTTTATATACACACTAATTACAAGCAAACAGATCACAGGTGAGGATGGTTACCTTTAATAGCCATTCAAATCCCTTTGTGTCAACTTGTGTGCATGTTACCAGGCCAAAATGACCAGGGTATGTAAACTTTTGATCAGGGTCTTTTGGGTAGTTTCTGTTGTCATTATGATTTAAAAAGAGTAAACACAGTTGATTGATAATACATCTCTTCAGCCAAACACCAACCATGAGTGAAAGAAACATTTTTGTGTTATCATTTATATTCTCTGAAAAATGGCCAAGAAATAATAAATTCTGCCAGGGTATGTAAACTTATGAGCACAACTGTATATGGCTGACATGAAACTAGCTCTCCCCTGTTGTGAAAAGCAAATAAAAAAGCATGTGATAAGAGGCGGACTTCAAGGGCTTAGAAATTATCAGATGAGCCTACCTAGGTTTCACTTTCAACTAAGAATACCAAGAGAACAAAGCAAAATTGTTGATAAAGTAAATTGGAAAGTTGTTTAAAATCACATGCCCTATTTGAATCATGAAAGATGTTTTTGGACTTGACTGTCCCTTTAATAACAGGCCTAATACGTGCCAAAGCCTGAACAAAACCATGAAAATTGAAAGAGCCCTTGTCCAAACCAACCTGTGACAACTGCAGAATCATATGAATTCTGAAAGAATGCTAAGAAAAGCCATTATCCATACATCAAGAAATAAAGGTCTTCCAAACCTTATGACAAATATTCCTTGTCACAAAGTTAAGAGCCTGAATCAAAGTCTCAATCGCAGAACTAGAAAACCCTCAATGTCTAAGAACTAACCATTCAATCTCCAAACCATTAAGCTTAGAGACTTGAGATCCAGATGGAAAAATTGATTATGAGGCAAAAGGTCTGGCTTTAGCGAAAGAGGCCAAGGCGGGCAACTGGGCATCTGAACCAGATGTGTATATTAAACCCTGCGAGGCCAAACTGGAGCAATAAAAAAAAAAAACAATGGATTTATCTTGTCTGATCTTGGAAGAAGAACCAGAGGAGAAAAAAAACATAGGCAAGCTGAAAGGAGCAAGGAGCTACTAGAGCATCAACAAACTCCGTCTGAGGATCCCTGGACCTCGCAAAGTATCAGGGAAGTTTGTGGTTTAAAAAACAAACAAATCAGATCTATCTCTGGGAGACCCCAAAGATCCACAATCTGAAGAAAAACATTGTGATGGAGAGACTGATGACTGAAAATCTACTTCCCAGTTCTTCATTCCTGGAATATGATGATACTTCTCAGCCAAAAAGAAAGAGAGGTAGCCGTAGCTTTCTGACCCCTACGCTTTCCAGAATAAACAATGAATAATGAAGATGATTGACGGAAATCCTTAGTTGCCTGTAAGTAAAACTTTAAGGCACGGACCACGTCCAAGTTATGTAACAGACGCTCCTTCTTAGAAGGAGGATTAGGACACAAGGAAGGAACAACAATTTCCTGATTAATATTTTTATTCGAAACAACCTTAGGAAGGAACCCAGGTTTGGTATGTTAAACCAGCTTATCAGAATGAAATATGAGATAAGGCGAATCACACTGTAATGCTGAAAGCTCAGAAACTCTTTGAGCAGAAGAAATAGCAACCAAAAACAGAACTTTCCAAGAAAATAGTTTAATATCTATGGAATGCATAGGTTCAAACGGAACCCCTTGCAGAACTCGAAGAACTAAATTCAAACTCCAGGGAGGAGTAATAGGTCTAAATACAGGCTTAATTCTAGATAGAGCCTGACAAAAAGACTGAACATCTGATACACTTGCCAAACGTTTGTGAAACAGAATTGACAAAGCTGAAATTTGTCCTTTTAAGGAACTTGCTGATAACCCTTTCTCCAATCCTTCTTGGAGAAAAGACAAAATCCTAGGAATCCTAACTTTACTCCATGAGTAACCCTTGGATTCACACCAATAAAGATATTTACGCCATATCTTATGATAGATCTTTCTAGTGACAGGCTTTCTAGCCTGTATCAAAGTATTGATAACTGAATCAGAGAATCCTCACTTCGATAAAATCAAGCGTTCAATCTCCACGCAGTCAGTTGCAGAGAAATTAGATTTGAATGTTGGAAAGGACCTTGAATGAGAAGGTCCTGTCTCAACAGAAGTTTCCACGGTGGCAGAGAGGACATGTCCACTAGATCCGCATACCAAGTCCTGCGTGGCCACGCAGGCGCTATCAGGATCACTGAAGCGCTCTCCTGTTTGATTTGAGCAATCACGCGTGGGAGGAGAGGAAACAGTGGAAACACATAAGCTAGGCTGAACAACCAAGGTACTGCCAAGGCATCTATCAGTTCGGCCTGAGGATCCCTTGACCGGGATCCGTATCTTGGAAGCTTGGCATTCTGACGAGATGCCATCAAATCCAATTCCGGTCTGCCCCATCTGAGAATCAATGAGGCAAATACCTCCGGGTGAAGTTCCCACTCCCCTGGATGAAAAGTCTGTCGACTTAGAAAATCTGCTTCCCAGTTCTCTACCCCTGGGATGTAGATCGCTGACAGATGACAAGAGTGGGCCTCTGCCCAACTGATTAACTTGGATACTTCTATCATCGCTAAGGAACTCCTTGTTCCCCCCTGATGATTGACATATGCCACAGTTGTTATGTTGTCTGACTGGAATCTGATAAATTTGGCCGAAGCCAACTGAGGCCACGCCTTTAGCGCATTGAATATTGCTCTCAGTTCCAGAATATTGATTGGAAGTAGAGACTCCACCTGAGTCCAAACTCCCTGAGCCTTCAGGGAGTTCCAAAATGCACCCCAGCCCAGAAGGTTGGCATCTGTTGTCACTATCACCCACGAGGGTCTGCGGAAACAAGTCCCCTGGGACAGATGATCTGGCGACAACCACCAAAGAAGAGAGTTTCGGGTCTCTTAATCCAGAATTATCTTTGGAGATAAATCCGCATAATCCCCATTCCACTGACCGAGCATGCACAGTTGCAGTGGTCTGAGATGAAAGCGAGCAAACGGAACGATGTCCACTGCCGCTAATCCGATTACCTCCATACACTGAGCCACTGATGGCCGATGAATGGACAGAAGTGCTCGGCAAGTATTCAAAATCTTTGATTTTCTGACCTCCGTCAGAAATACTTTCATGGCTACCGAGTCTAACAGAGTTCCCAAGAAAGGAACCCTTGTCTGTGGAACAAGTGAACTCTTCTCTATGTTCACCTTCCAGCCGTGAGTTCTCAGAAAAACACTGTGTCCTTGTGAGATTTTGTCAGATGATATGTTGACGCCTGAATCAGAATATCGTCCAGATAAGGCACCACCGCTATTCCTTGCGGTCTGAGAACCGTCAAAAGAGACCCTAGAACCTTTGTGAAGATTCTGGGTGCTGTGGCCAACCCGAAAGGAAGAGCCACGAACTGATAATGTTTGTCCAAGAAGGCAAACCTTAGAAACCGATGATGATCTTTGTGGATTGGAATATGAAGGTAAGCATCCTTCAAATCCACGGTAGTCATATATTGACCCTCCTGGATCATTGGCAAAATCGTTTGAATTGTCTCCATCTTGAATGATGGAACTCTTAGAAATTTGTTTAGACACTTGAGGTCCAAAATGGGTCTGAACGTTCTCTCTTTTTTGGGGACCACAAATAGGTTTGAGTAAAACCCCTGTCCCAATTATGGAACAGGACAGATTACTCCTATAGTAAAAAGGTCTTTTACACAGCGTAAGATCGCCTCTCTCTTTATCTGGTTTGCAGATCATTTTGAAAGATGAAATCTCCCTCTTGGGAGAAAATCCTTGAATTCCAATTGATAACCATGGGTCACTATTTCTAGTGCCCAGGAATCCTGAACATCTCTTGCCCAAGCCTGAGCAAAGAAAGAAAGTCTGCCCCCTACTAGATCCGGTCCCGGATCGAGGGCCACCCCTTCATGCTGCTTTGTGGAAGAAGAAGAAGAAGCGGGGGGGGGGGGCTCCTTTAAAGTTCTGAAAGGAACGAAAATTATTCTGTTAACCCTTCATTTTAACCAACCTATCCTGAGGTAGGGCATGGCCCTTACCTCCTGTAATATCAGAAATGATCTCCTTCAATTCTGGCCCAAAAAGGGTCTTACCTTTAAAGGAAATAGCTAAAAGCTTATGTTTTGATGACACATCAGCAGACCAAGATTTGAGCCACAATGCTCTACGTGATAAAATAGCAAATCCTGCATTTTTTGCCGCTAATTTAGCAATTAGAAAAGCGGCATCAGTATTAAAAGAATTAGCTAGCTTAAGAGCCTTAATTCTATCTAGAATGTCATCTAATGGAGTCTCAACCTTAAGAGACTCTTCTAGAGCCTCAAACCAAAGAGCTACTGCAGTAGTTACTGGAACAATGCAAGCCGTAGGTTGTAAAAGAAATACCTGATTAACAAATAATTTCTTTAGTAGACCCTCTAATTTCTTATCCATAGGATCCTTGAAAGCACAACTATCCTCAATGGGTATAGTAGTACGCTTAGCTAGGTTAGATATAGCTCCCTCTACCTTAGGGACCGTTTGCCATGAGTCCCGAATGGTATCTGATATAGGAAACATTTTCTTAAAATTAGGAGAGGGAGAAAACGGTATACCTAGTCTATCCAATTCCTTACTAATAATTTCCGAAATTCTCTTAGGAACCGGAAAAACATCAGTGTAAGTAGGAACTTCCAAATATTTATCCATTCTACACAATTTCTCTAGAGGAATCACAATAGGATCACAATCATCCAGAGTTGCTAAAACCTCCCTAAGCAACAGGCGGAGGTGTTCAAGCTTAAATTTAAATGACATAGCATCCGAATCTGTCTGAGGCAAAACATTCCCTGAATCAGAAATTTTGCCCTCAGACAGCAATTCCCTGATCCCCAATTCAGAGCACTGTGAGGGAACATCGGAAATAGCTAATAAAGCATCAGAGGATTCAGTATTTACATTAATACTTGACCTACTGCGTTTACCCTGCAACACTGGTAATTTAGACAATACCTCTATAAGGGTAGTTGACATAACTGCAGCCATCTCCTGCAGAGTAAAGGAATTAGACGCACTAGAAGTACTAGGCGTCGCTTGTGTGGGCATAAAAGGTTGTGACACTTGGGGAGAATTGGATGGCATATCCTGATTCTCTTCAGACTGAGAATCATCCCTAGGCACACTTACTTTATTTAAAATATGCTTTTTACATTGTAAAACACTTTTCAGTACAAAAGTTACACAATGTTAGAGGGGGTTGCACAATAGCTTCTAAACACATAGAACAATGAGAAACCTCAATGTCAGACATGTTGAACAGACTAGTAATACCACAAAAGTCGTTTAAACACTTATTTATAGCATAAAATAAACATTAGAAAAAACGTGTACTGTGCCTTTAAGAAAAGAAAAAGTGAAAATTTTTCCAAAATGCACAAAAAACGTTAAATTATTCCCAAATTTAACTTAATATCGTTGGTTAATCCAAAAATTACAGCACCCAGAAGAAAGGGCAGAAATAAGGCTTTAGAAGTACTTATATCAACATGTAGTCAAAAGATAGATAAAAATACACTCTGCACCTCGCCACCTACCTGCCCCCAGGGTACTTCGAATCAAGTTTCCAACCCTTCAGAACAGCTACACAGTCCAGGAGCCACCGAATTACTGTTTGCTGCTGCTAAGCCTGAAGAAATTGCGCCAAAATAGGCTCCGCCCCTTACGGTCAAAAGTGGGAGTAGGCCCAAACAACACCGCATGGAAATGCAGTTTTGCACTAAAGTAAAAATACACACACAATATAAACCTCAAGAATAAAACCAATAAGTTTTAAGTGCCAAAAATAAAAAACATAAAACATTGTTTTTTATATTGTCTCCCATGTCACATAATGCCCAAATATCAACTAACGATAAATATAAAATAGGGACTCCAGTCACCCCTCTTATTAAAATAGGTTTTACTGCTTACCTCATTCCCATACAGGGAAATAATTCCAGCCAGTTCTGATACACCAAGTCTCCTCAGAAAAAAAGCTGCACATACCTTAATGCTGCTTGTAGCATGAAACCGGTCTCCACACTGAAGATGTCTCATGGTTACCTTCAGAAGTCTTGTGGGAACCAGCGTGGATCTTAGTTACAAATGCTAAGATCATCAAACCTCAGGGCAGAAATCTTCTTCCATATCCCCCTAAAGAAAATAGTACGCACCGGTACCATTTAAAATAAAAAACTTATTGATTGAAGAAACTAAACACCTCACTTTACCATGTCTTCCTAGTATAACACAGGCAAAGAGAATGACTAAGGGTGGAGGGGAAGGGGAGGGGCTATATATACAGCTCTGCTGTGGTGCTCTTTGCCACTTCCTGTTAGCAGGAGGTTAATATCCCACAAGTAAGGATGAAATCCGTGAACTCGTCATATCTTTGTAAAAGAAATAGTACAGAGTTCTAGAATATTTTATTGGCAACCTTGCCTCCCAAGGAGCCCAAACCCCCTGTGCTCTCAGAGACCCCCAGATAGCTCCCCAAACTGAAAATCTGCATCTGTAGTGATCACAATCCAAGTAGGACTAACAAAAGAAGTCCCCTGCATAATATGTTGATGACCCAGCCACCAAGACAGAGATTGACCTGTTCTGTGATCTAGAAAGATCTCCTGAAATGAGAATGATCCCAGCACCACTGACACAGCATACAAAGCTGAAGAGGCTTCATGTGAATCTGAGCAAACGGAATATCATCCAATGCAGCAATCATGAGACATAATACCTCCATGCAAAGAACGACTGAGAAAAAAAAAACGAGACTGAAGATTTTGACAAGGTGAAACCATTTTCAGCCTTTTCAGATCTGTTAAAGATATTCTCATGAAAACTGAATCTATCTGTACTGCCATAAGAGTAACCCTTGTCTGAGGAACCAAAGAACTCTTTGGAAAATTGATCTTCCAACCATGCTATTGAGAAACCAACAACAGTCTGATGTTGTGACAGTCTGCTAAATGTAAAAATTGAGCTTGAACCAAGATATCTTCCAGGTAAGTAAATACAGCAATACCTGAAGTTCTGATCACTGACAGAAGGGTAACCCAGAACCTTTGTTTAGATTCTCTGAGCTCTAGCCAGCCCAAATGGTATAGCAACAGACAATATCTTGCCTACCAAGAAATGCAAACCTCAGAAACCGATAGTGTTCCTTGTGAAAGGAAACATGAAGATAAGCATCCTATAAATATTTTGTGGAGATAAAAAACTTGCTGATCAAAAGGCAGAATAGTCTGAATAGTCTTGATTATGAAAGTAGGAACTCTGACTAATTTGTTTAAAGCCTTCAGATCCAAAATTGGCCTGAAAGTTCCCTCCTTCTTTGGAAAACTAAAAACCTATCCCTTGTTTCAATAGTGTAACAGGAAACATCACTCCCATAGTTTCTATATCTGAAACTGATTGAAAAAAAAAAAAAGGCTTGGGCCTTTACTGAATTCTTTGGAAAATTGGACAGAATAAACCTTCCTTTGGGAGGCCTTGTTCTGAAACCTATCCGATAATCCTAAAATCCTATATTTAGAACCCAGGGCTCTAAAATAGACTGGAAACAAGCTTCCTAAAAAAAGGCACAGCCTGCCCCCTACCAGAGCTTCTAAATCGGGGTCATACCTTCATGCACACTTGGAAGAAGAGGTAGATTTTTTTGGATTGTTTAGGCCTGTTACAAATAAATCATGGCTTCTAGGCAGAGCCAGAGGGACCTTACTTACAAGAGGAGGAATCAGATTTTGTTTCCTGTTCTGACTAAAAGGATAAAAACGATTACAAGCTTTAGACTTACATCTGGACCTCTTGTCCTGAGGAAGAAAAGCTCCCTTACATCCAGTCATAGTAGAAATAATAGAATCCAAATCAGAGCCAAACAACTTCTTTCCTTGAAAAGAAAGAGATACAAGTCTAGATTTAGATACCATATTAGCAGACCATGATTTTAACCATAACGCTCTTCTGGAAAGAACTGCCAAAGAGATACAGTTGACATTAACCTTAAAAGGGACACTAAAGTCGAATTTACACGTTCATGATTCAGATAAAGCATACAGTTTTAAGAGACTTTCCAATTTAGTTCTAAGTTCACGGGGCATACATATACTAGTCTGTGATTGGCTGATGGCTGTCACATTATAAAGAGGATGGCAAATGGGGGGAAAATAAATTAGTCAGAAAAAAAAATCTGCTACTCATTTGATATTCCGAATAAGTGCTATTGAATTTTCTTTTTATTTTGCACTTGTTAATTATGCAATTCTATTGTATTTAGTGGTTCTTTAATGATGTAAAATACAGCATCACAAATACACTATTTAGCACATGTAAGAAATCCCAAAATGTTGAAAAAAATCTTCACTAGCAGAATTTTCAGAAAACTGCTCAGAGAGACTATTTAACCAAATGGAAGCAACAGCAACATCAGCAATAGAAACAGCTGGCCTAAACAAGTAACTTGCTTGTAAAAAGGCACTTCTGTGAAAGGATTCTAACTTCTTATCTAAAGGGTCCTTAAATGAAGTACTATCTTCCAGAGGAATTGTAGTACACTTAGCCAGAGTAGAAACAGCCCCATCTACCTTAGGGACAGTCTTTCAAAAATCAATATTAGAAGCACGTATGAGATGCAATTTCTTAAACCTTGCAGGAGCATTTAAAGGATTATCTAGCTTAGACCATTTCCTAGAAACTATATCAGAGACAGTATCAGAGACAGTATCAGGGACAGGAAAAACCTCAGGGGTTTTAACCAAAGGCTTAAAGTTAGCATCTAAATGATTAGAAGATGTATCCTCAGTTACCTTAGGATCTTTAACCTTTAAAGTAAGCAAAACCTACTTTAAAAGAGAATGAATACGTTCAATTTTATACAAAACAAGAGGATGATTTTGGTTCATGATCAGAGGAAGACCCCTCCCTTCTGAAAACTAATTTAAAAACATTAACAGTAGCATCAGCTTTAGGAATTTTAAAACTAGTAGAAGGCAATGACCTTTTGCGCTTACTTGAAGGCGGCATAACTGGCGACATTTCAGAAAACATTGAACAAATTAAGTCCTTTACACCAGTTGGGAAGTCAGTTGAACTTCTCTGTAAAGAAAAAACACAAGGAGCAATACAACCAAGCAAGAGTAGCATTAGATTGGTCTGAATGCATTAAAACATTAAGGCATGTGTTACATAAATGTGCTGGAGGAGATACCTCAGCTTGTTTACAATAAACACAATAAACCCTGACAGGAAAATGTTTAGAGAGCCAAACTCCTAAGGAAGGCTTAGGGACAGAATCAGAAAGCTCCATTATGTCTGCAAACTACATAAGTAGAACATGCATACAAAAGTGAATAGTTAAATCCCCACAAAAAGAGCTCTTTACTAGGTCAGGCATGTTAATGCGAAACAAAAATTTAGAAGGAGACAAACTTCACATCTGATGGCTGTATAGCGCACTGATAGGGAGTGCACGCAAAACCCGGTCGTGAAGAAAAAAACGTGGCAAAACCCGACGAGCACAGACCAGAAGGCTGACGAGTGGGAAAGTGGCCAATGCGTGCAATAAAAACCTGCCATGCGCAATCCAGAGGGCATATGTGGGCTAACCCATGTGCGCAAACCCCAAAGCAGATGCGCAGGAAAAAATGAAATTACCTGAAGTGTACGAAAAAAACAGACAAGCTCAAATTAGCGGGCTTATATAAGCAAACTGACGTGCGCAGATTCAAGGGCTGTCATGCGGGAAAAAACTTTAAAGCGTGCCAAAACCTGAAGAACCAAACATTTTAATACAATTTAAAGGGTAATAATATAAAATAAAAATTCTGTCCCAGGGCTTTATTTATTAGAAAATATATAGATCAATAACCCAAAAAAGTGCCAATTAAAAAAAAAAAAAAATTACTTACCAAAAGACACTCAACTACTTGAAAAAAACTGTAGAGAACCAAACTAGTGCTGAAACAGAACAGCAGAGGATATGGAATATGAATTTACTGAAGACCCAGTAGGAAAAGACAAAGGAAAGGTCCCTGCTACAACTGTGGAAGGCCACTGCACTATGAGGGGAAATGGACCTCAATTCAGTATGAGAACCCCTCTCATTGAAGAATCACATGCACATCTTCATTCTTCACCTTCCTCCAGCGGAAGCAAAGACAGGACTAGTTCAACAGTGAGGTTGGAGGGGTTTTATAGAGTTCTTGGGGTTTGGGAATCTTTGCCCCCTCCTAGTGGCAGGGCAGAGTAATTCCCAGGAGTAATGGATCGTGGACTCTCAACACCTGTATGCAAGAAAATAAGCATTTGAGTAGAGTTACTAAATCCATAGCTCTCTCATGTGACTGTAAATATGCAAAAAATACTTTTCAAATAATTTAAGATAAGATGATGTGGATGCTTTGCAAAACATATTAACCACTGTATCTGAACGTACACCCCTTTAAGTGCCACTACTTATTTGCAAAGCCATCAGATTCTAAGCCTGCATATTTAGGGGACCTTGCAGAAACTAGTCTAGCTATAGAGGCAGATACAGATATATCTTAGCAAGTAGGGAAACATACAGTATTTCTGTTTTGGTCTTCTGAATGTCATGTAGTACTAAGCAAATCAGAGGAATACATAAGCCTAGATGAACAAGTTCAGTATATGAATAAAAGGTCAACTGCATCCAGAGACAAAAATACCTGATAGATTTCTCAACTTGCTGAGATATAATAAAAATGATCCAAATGCTGAGTCATCTGATATAAGACTAATTTAGTATAGAGCTAAGGGTTCTCTTAGTCACATCTGCTGGGAATGTGAGAGAATACAGCCTTATTGGACCCAGTAGATTAAAGTCACTGAACTTGGCTTGGGCTGTTCTTAAGAGTCATCTCCATAGGTTTTTCTTTAAAATGATCCACCTTCTATATCTGACAAATATAAACTAGACTTATTAAAAAATCTTAATAAACTGTTCTAAGTGACGTATCTGTTTGCACTAAAAACAACTTGCCCTTGAATGGAAGCTCTCCGTGACACAGATGCTTAAACTTTCAACATGTAATTATGTTAACGCTGATCAACTAAACTTTTTCCTAAATTAGGAATTTTACTGGATTGGAGTTTCTTTGTGGCTTCATGGAGGTGGGAATTAGGAGTGGCCTCATTACTGATACATTCCTTTCCCAGGTCCTAATTTGTTTTTATCACCTTTTTATATTTTTGTATTCAGCCTAAAAATCCTTTTCATATTCAGATAAAGTATTCGCTTTAGGCTCTAAATATTGCTTATTAAAGACAGAAAATAAACTTCTTAATACAGAAGCTTCTGGCTTACATAAAGAGCATTTTGGTATAGAATGAGGTGGGCGTGTCAGTATATAGGTTTTTATTTGGTGAGGGCCATTATAAGTTGTTTTATTCAGAACACTATTCAATAAAAAAACAACTTGTGGATGCAACAAAACGTTTTCTTTTAATGTCCCTGGAATGATTAGCTGCTTAACGTTTGATATGTTGCCAATTGCTTTTAAATTGACTCCACAGATAATGAGAAATCTTTTGAAGAAATTTTTTTTTTTTGCCATGAACATCTGAGTTGTGTGCTGTGATTTTTTTTTTTTTACAGATGTTTTATGAAGGACTATTGGTATTATAATTATTATACATTGTGTTCATTTTTGAGTTATTGGTTTGAGTCATACTTCTTTTGTATTATTTGGAAAAATCATAATTTTTATACAAAATGTTTATGTGTACGTTGCTTATGAGTTTAATGTGTCGGCTGCTTAAAACACTTTTTCCCAAGCCTGTCCTGGCATGCAGGATTTATAGGTAACCCTCTGTAAACACAGAGATTATTAGCATAATATACATTTTTATTAACTCGGCTGTATTCCAGCAGGGATTTCTATAACTCTTGATCTGTCACGGCTCCCTAAAGTCTTGGATGAGAATCAATTTTATCCAAAAACACCCATGTTCCTATGTTTACATGAAGTTAAAAAAGAGCCCCTGTGAAAAAGCAGAACTAAGAATGTGCACCATATACTTTTTGTGGCCCCAGAAAAAAAAGAGAACAGGAGACAGAGGGGGGAACAGGAGACGGAGGGGAGAACAGGAGACGAAGGGGAGAACAGGAGACGGAGGGGAGAACAGGAGACGGAGGGGAGAACAGGAGACGGAGGGGAGAACAGGAGACGGAGGGGAGAACAGGAGACGGAGGGGAGAACAGGAGACGGAGGGGAGAACAGGAGACGGAGGGGAGAACAGGAGACAGAGGGGAGAACAGGAGACGGAGGGGAGAACAGGAGACGGAGGGGAGAACAGGAGACGGAGGGGAGAACAGGAGACGGAGGGGAGAACAGGAGACGGAGGGGAGAACAGGAGACGGAGGGGAGAACAGGAGACGGAGGGGAGAACAGGAGACGGAGGGGAGAACAGGAGACAGAGGGTACCTTAAAGCCTTTCCTAAATCTGGTGCTGTGCCACTGGACATTTTTAGGAAAATGAATTATTGTTTGTGTGTAATAGCCATTCATTTACATATACTTCCCTTAAAGCTTTTAAAATATTGATCTGCTATCCCCATGTTGGCCATCACTGGCATATGTCTTTGTGTCACAAAGGAAATGATCAAATATTCACTAAAAGGTGTTACGTCGTCATGCTCTAAAAAGGCAAATGTCTACTTAAAGGGACAATCTAGTCTAATAATAAAATGCTCTAATTATAACATTTTATTAATATAATACAAATGATTTTTGCAAACTACGCATTAAGCCCCTACATATGAGGTTAATCATAGTTAAACTGGAGCTTTTGCTAAGGATATCTCTGGTGACTGGCAGCTATATACATATGACACTCCTGGAGAAACGCAGGGGTCAAACATTACGTTTGCAACTAGCATCCATTTCATTTTGTACAGAATGTAACTTTAAATGTTACCTCTATAAAAAATAATGCATAAGAAGATTCAGTATGCATAAAAAATAATGCATAAGAAGATTCAGTATGCATAAAAAATAATGCATAAGAAGATTCAGTATGCATAAAAAATAAAATCACACACAAATGATATTATTCATGTTGCCTATTCTTAAAGCCAGTAGTTTGACTACATCAAGATCACACAGAATGCCATCATTAGGCAATGTACAAAGTAGCAGGAGTTTGTAAGAAACTAACGCAGGTTTATTCTATTTTTGTTTTTACAACAAAAAGAGATAAAGCTAAAGAGAGAAAGCTACAGAGAGAAAGGTTAATTAAAAAGCCCTGATAGTTGAAATAGCAGAATATAGCCACCACATGTTAGGGTGGATGTTGTTATGCATGGTAAACACTTTTTTTGGAAGGGGAAAGCATTGCCTATAACAAAAATTAGATCTATTAAAAATATATATCACATAAAAACAGCTATACATTGTACTAGCTATTTGTTTCTATCAGTATGTGATTCTTCTTATTCTCTTCATGTATTTCTGTCCTTTAGTACAAAAAGTTAAGCTATAAATCTCTAGCACAATATATAGCCAGTTTTTACATTTTTTTATATAAGCATTTTTTGGGGGATACAAGATATTTGCTGGGATTCATTCTGAGGTCATTTTTGAGCAAACATCAACAATGATTGCCAGCCAAGTAACATTGCCAAAAAGAAAAAACTGTAAAAATGTAATCAAAACTAATCCCCATTTTTAGTTATTTATTTAATTAATTTGTTGTTTTTTGCAATAATCAAGATTACTTGAGCTGGCAAAACAAAGGTGAATTTTGTATTTTTTAAATAAATATAATATAAAGAAAAATCTATGGTAAAACTTACCACAAAAGACAAGAGTAAAAGTGGGGAGGAGGGTCAGCAACCAGGGCAACAGAGGAAAAAAACAGAAAGTATTTTAATTAGGAAAATTCAAAAAACAAATAAGCAATCGGCAGCGTAAAAATGCAATAAATATTAAGCATCAATTAATCGCTCTGATACCTGAAATTTCTATAACACATTGCAAAAGAATGCATTGTGAGTCAGGCAAATCAGAAGATTAATGTATGAAAGGGATACTATAGAATGGAAACATGCAGATCCATTTCACGCTGTTGTTAGATGTTAGTAAAAAGTGTCAACAGGACATGCAAGTGAGGACACAAGGAACGGTTGGATGAAAGTGTTACCATGCAATCAAACACAACTATGACGTTAATGTCTTAATAAGAGATCCACTTCAGGGGTCGATTTAGCATCAGGATGATGGCAGATAAATCATTACAATTATTAGGTTATTCTCAAGTAAGATTTATGTTCTTTTTTATATATTTCTTTAATACTCAGTTTGATTGAGTAGGAGCATTTTATATTTGTCATTAAAATAATCGTGAAGAGTAAAAATTCATCTTTTTATTTCAAATGATGGAGTTAATTCCTATTTCTTTTGCAAAAATTCAAGTTTCCCAAGCTGTATAGAAAAAGCTCAGCCAGCTGAAAGCAAGAGGCAGAATAATAAGCTCTACAGACATTCCATTCAGTAGTTTATAAAAACACTACCAGCTAATGCACAAATAAATGGAGATTAAAATATAGCCAAGAAATTATTTTCTTGAAATAGGTTTCTTGCTTTATAAATGAGGAACTCCTGCCACTGGTTATGTACCTTTGCGCTTACAGCCACCGCCTCGGTATTAAAAACATAGTAAAAGCCTGCTGTTTTAACACCTGCCCCAGAGGAACAGCCAACAAATCTTACATTAAGGGTGAAAAGAAATAGTGAAATAATGAATTAGCGCTGCGGAATCTGTTGGCGTTCTACAAATAACCGATAATAATAATGATGAAGAACAAGCCACAACTGTTTGAGCTAGGCAAGATTATATGAGGCTATATGTAGAATAAGCCATTACGTTTAGGAGCCATAAATACAATTCTCTAAACGGTAAAGTGTCTAAGAACGTGTAGCAGTCCCTAATAATTTCAGCAATCTTCTGGAATGGCTGTAATATCAGAGGAGACTATAGATGGTGCAAGGTGTCTTAATATCATTTATGAAGCTTAGAAACATATTTTAAAAAAAAATAGATGAAATCACTTTATTTGAGTGGTTTTACAATAGCCTGTCAGTGTTCTTTAAAACACAGTTTACTTTCTTTAACTCAGGTAGACAAATACATTAAAGTGGAAAGAATGGTGATTAAAAAACACTTCCACTGTGCAAACAGCAATGATAAAAGAATACCCAGCATCCTTAGCGGTGGAAGATGCACATAATGACATAATAGTTGTTTTATTGCTTGTGACATGTTACTAAGTGGGTGACAAACACAAAAAAATAAACAGACAAACCCTCTCGTCTACCACCAGAATGAAACTTGATTACAAATTAAAAACCTGAGTGAGAATATTTAAGATGTGGCTTCATTTTTCGTGGTTATGTTGCCAATGATTTCTCTAAATCGACCCCTTATTTGGGGTAAAAGTTGAAAGAGATGCTGATGAAAGAAAAACAGGTCCTGCCAACACAGAACATTGTAGTGATGATAGTTGTTAACCATATGACTTGATTAGTGTAACGTGTTGATGTTCATGCACTACCCTCTAATGTCACAATTACGCTTTACCGTGACCAGGAAACACTGCACTGGTTAAAATGAAGTCCGGTCACGGCAGATGGCAATAGATCCCCACAACTAGCACATGTGGGTAAAGCATTGACAAAAGAAATTCAGTCAGTGATCCGACTGCAATGTCACCTACCTCCCAGCCAGTGCTCTGTGTAACAAAAGAGTAAAAATGTGTCACAGAAAAGTAGCAGACACACAACAATATTATTAACATAGCATGGTACAAAACATATGAAATATAAAAATGTTTCATTTTCTGTTATTGTAACAAAAAACATTGTAAGAAACATAAGTGTTTGTGTAATCTAAAATAAAAATGTCTAATTTACTGTCGTGTTTTCCTAGCATTACCCGGGTAAAGCCCAATGTATGATTTTTTAAAGCGTTATCCAGAAGCGTTTGGGTAATCGTAGGATTACTCGGGTAAAGCCCAATGTATGATATATCCAGTATATATATATATACACACACATACATATACACACAATTATTTACACACATACATATGTATATATATACACACACATACATATACACACAATTATTTACACACATACATATGTATATATATACACACACATACATATACACACAATTATTTACACACATACATATGTATATATATACACACACATACATATACACACAATTATTTACACACATACATATGTATATATATACACACACATACATATACACACAATTATTTACACACATACATATGTATATATATACACACACATACATATACACACAATTATTTACACACATACATATGTATATATATACACACACATACATATACACACAATTATTTACACACATACATATGTATATATATACACACACATACATATACACACAATTATTTACACACATACATATGTATATATATACACACACATACATATACACACAATTATTTACACACATACATATGTATATATATACACACACATACATATACACACACAATTATTTACACACATACATATGTATATATATACACACACATACATATACACACACATACATATACACACAATTATTTACACACATACATATGTATATATATACACACACATACATATACACATAATTATTTACACACATACATATGTATATATATACACACACATACATATACACACACATACATATACACACAATTATTTACACACATACATATGTATATATATACACACACATACATATACACACAATTATTTACACACATACATATGTATATATATACACACACATACATATACACATAATTATTTACACACATACATATGTATATATGTTCACCCCACACCCCGAAACCTCACTAACAATAAACTACAAGTGTTGATCACTATATAAGACCAGTGAGTGCTTTGTTTTATTTTACTATTTTGATTTCTCATAGCACCCTTGCAGTTGATTTACCTGTTTGTGGAAGTGCACTTATCTCAATGCCTATATATATATTCAAACAATCGCAATTGTTATAGTATGTGTTTAAAAGAGCAAGTGCTATAAACATTACAAAAATGATATGGTTCAAAAACAAATCAACATTTTTTGATGGTTTTGCAAATCAAAAACTATTTTTATTTTGTAAGATTAAAATCTCTCTCCTTCCTCTGTAAAGTTAAAAAAACAACTTTTGAGAAACATAGAAGTTGTTTTCCCTTTAATGCACCATATTAGGGTTTAGGTAAATTAGACAATTTGTGAGGGAGGCTGACAATTTAAACTACTTTAGTTCGCAGAAAACGTTATCTTGAAATTAATGGTTTGACTTCTAAACACATTTGGCTTTAAAATGATGTTTTGAGCCGTCAGCCTCCCTTTATATGTGATAAATATTTATAACACAACAGGTTGTAAAAACAGATATTTTCAGGAAATAATTTATAGGGACAGGAAACCCCAAATTTTTCTTTCATAATTTGGAAAGAACATACAATTTTTTATCAAATTTGCTTCATTCTCTTGTCATTCTTTGTTGAAGAAACAGTATTGCACTAATGACATTTTGCTAAACACATCTACTTAGCCAATCACAAGAGACAAATGTGAGCAGGTGTTCTGTCAGAAGAGCGAATTTATCAGACTAGTAAAGGGAAATGACGTCCGTCAGCTGTCTGATTACAAATCCATACCGCACATTGGCTCCTCCTCATAGTCGCATTCCAAAGTGACTACGTCACAACCTAAAGTTCGCTCTTCTGATAGGACACTTGTTACAGCGCATGCGGGAAATATAAACGTCTTTATATTAATTAAACATAGCTGCAGTTTGTGACCAGTTTAATTATTGTATATAAAGGCGTTTGTAAATGTCCAACAAGTGTATAAACACATAGAGTGATAGTAAAGCATATAATTCACACAGCTTCCTTGTACTCTACTTAGAAAAAATAGTACACATACTACATCTAGGCAATGCATAGATTTGGAAGGAAGCTGTGTGAATTATATGCATTACTATCACTCTATGTGTTTATACACTTTACAAATGCCTTTATATATAATAAACTGGTCACAAACTGCAGCTACGTTTAATTAATATATATAAAAGGCATTTGTAAAGGTGTTTGTATTTCCCGCATGCACTGTAACAAGTGTCCAATGACTGTTAGTGCGCACGGTATGCTTCGGAATGCGACTACGATAAGGAGCGCATGCACGGTATGGATTTGTTAGACAGCTGACCAAACGTCACTTCTGTTCGATAGTCTGATGAATTCGCTCTTCTGATAGAGCACAGGCACCAATCAGCAGCTAGCTCCCACTAGTGCGGGATATGTGCGTATTCTTTTTCAACAAGAGATACCAAGAGAACAAAATACATTTTGAAAATCAAAGTGAATTTAAAAGTACACGCTCTGATTTAAGCAAGTTTAATTTTGACGTTCCTGTCCCTCTAAAGGGACACTGTAGTTTTAAAATTACATTCTCTAATTCACTAGAGCATTTCATTTAAGAACTACTGATCCTGTAAGTGTTTAACCCCCGCAAAGATTAGTTAAAGTACCGCTCAGGAGCCGCAAAGGGCTGCTGGTTCAGAGCAGACATGGCTGCTGTGCCAATTATCTGCAGCTGTTGTACGCCCCAGCTGTGCAACTGCTGCTGATTGGTCCTATCTGCTCAGGACCTGCAGTTCTCTGTAGCCCCCAAGCAGTACTTTAACTGTGTTTAACGTCTCTGCAGGGATTAAACAGGGTCAGTTGCGCTAAAATGATATTCCCTAATGAAATAGAGCAAGCAATGTAAAAGAAAAGCATTAAAACTGAAACAGCAAATCAGAGAAAAAAGTGGCTTTAGTGTTTAGAAAAGTTAGATTGATTAGATGTTACATAAACTTATTTTATAAAAGCAAATTCAAATCTAACAGAACAAACAAAATGACAATGCAGGTCATTTATATAAAACCCAACATATTGCATAAGTAACTAATACATACATTTGGCACAAAATCTAAATACAAATTCTCAAGTGCAGAGGTGCCCTTTTAATTTAAATTGGTTTTAAAGAAGGTTAAAAAACATTTTTCTATGAATCCCTAATATTAACAGTATGAAATAATTGCTGATCCATAGTATGGATTAATAAGAAAACTAGTGTCTTAAAAACTTGTAGCCAGAAGTATGACGGTAGCCGAGAGGCAGAATGCCCATACATTTGTTATGTTGCCAACCCTAACCACCCCTAATCTAACAGAAAATAATAATAATAAAATAAAGCTGGGTTTGATAGAATAACAACAGTTACTAAACATAACAATTCACACAAACTTTTTCCCCCATTTATAGTGAAAATGATTTATTAATAAAACAATTATACTGACACATGAAGTGATAGCAGTGTACTCGGCAGGGCCTAATTGATGGGCACACCACCAGCTCATTTTACTGGCCACCCGGCTAAAATTAAAGGTTACATTCATTTGTTTCATTGTTTGTTGCACAAACCATCATTAAATCAATTTATATTAATATGTATGCAATTAATTTGTACTTTGTCTAGTTAAAGGAACATGAAACCCATTTTTTTTTCTTTCATGATTCAGATAGGGCAGCAATTTTAAGCAACTTTATAATTTACTCCAATTATCAATTTTTCTTCATTCTCTTGGTATCTTTATTTGAAAATATCAGGAATGTAAGCTTAGGAGCCAGCCCATTTTTGGTTCAACACCCTGGGTAGCTCAGAGACAAAAATGCTTTAAAAAAAAAAAAAAAAAAAAGATACCAAGAGACCGAATAAAAATCGATAAAAGGAGTAAATCAGAAAGTTGCTAAAAATGACATGCTCTGTCTGAATAATGAAAGAAAAAACAAAATGTATGCTTACCAAATAAATTCCTTTTTTTTCCTGGCAGGGAGAGTCCACGATTTCATTCAATACTGTTGGGAATATCAACACCTGGCCACCAGGAGGAGGCAAAGACACCCCAGCCAAAGGCTATAAATATCCCTCCCGCTTTGTTCTTAAAAGCCCAGTAAGAAGAAACTGCCCTAGTGGAATGAGCCGTTATCCTCTCAAGAGGCTGTTGTCCAGCCTTCTCATAAGCCAAACAGATGATACTTCTCAGCCAATAAGATAAGGAAGTCCCAGTGGCCTTCTGGACCTTGCGTCTACCAGTATATAAAACAAACAAAGAAGAGGATTGTCTAAAATACTTAGTTGCCTGGAGATAAAATTTTAAAGCACGCACAACGTCCAGATTGTGGAGCAAACGTTCCTTCAAGGAAAAAGCGTTAGGACAAAAGGAAGGAACAACAATCTCTTAATTGATGTTGTGATCCGAGATTACCTTAGGTAGAAAACCTAACTTGGTACGTAAAACTGCCTTATCTGCATGGAATACCAAATAAGGGGGTTTACACTGTAAAGCAGAAATCTCAGAGACACTGCGAGCAGAGGCGATGGTCAACAAAAACAGAACCTTCCAGGATAAAAGTTAAGATCAACAGAATGTATAGGTTCAAACGGAGCTTGCTGTAACACTCGAATAACAAGATTGAGGCTCCAAGGGGGAGCAACAGGTTTAAATACAGGCCTGATTCTAACCAGAGCCTAAACACTGTACATCAGGAAGGTCTGCTAATCTCTTGTGCAGTAGGACCGACAGGGCAGAAATCTGACACTTCAGAGAACTAGCCGACAGGCCCTTTTCCAGACAATCCTGAAGAAAAGACAGAATTAGAGCAATTCTCACCTTGTGCCAGGGAAAACCGTGTTCCTCACACCAAAGTAGGTAAGTACACCACACCCTGTGGTAAATACGGTGAGTAATAGGCTTATGAGTCTGGATCAAAGTATGTATGACTCTCTCAGAAAAACCTCTTTTGGGATAAGACTAGGCATTCAATAGCCATGCAGTCAGTCTCAGAGAATCTAAGGTTTGATGCAGGAATGGTCCCTGCATTAGAAAATCCTCTCGGGATGACAATCTTCATGGAGGGGAGGAGGACATCCTCACCAGATCTGTAAACCATGTTCTTTATGGCCAATAGCGCATATAAAAAATAAAGAGGCCGGATGAACTCCAGAAACCAATGTCCCCCCAAGAGTGGTCAAAAGTTTTTGAGAACATGAATGGGCATACCTCCTCCATTGCACAACTAGAGACTAATTTAAAATTGCTATGTAGGTGGTATTACACACCTGTTAGATTATCCACTATTTTTAAGCATAGAGACACCTACCGCTAGAGAGCATGTGGAGATAGGGGTGACTACCTACATATATGGTGGACGTGCCCAAGCATCACTCATTACTGGCAAGATATTCAATTGGCAATTGAACGTGCTCTAAATATCAAATTACCATTAGATCCCGCAACATTCCTACTGAGCAATCTCCCAAAGATTAAGTGCAAGCTGCGATTTAGGCTACTAATTATTATGCTCAATTGTGCTAGGAGACTAATTCCCAGAAATTGGAAATCGGTAAAAGTGCCCTCTCTTTCAGATTGGAAATCTTTAGTCACTCAGACACTATCACTCGAGAAATATCACTATGTAATCACAAAACCATTGGATGATTTCCTAGGTATACATTTTATCTGGGATGAGTATTGTAATTCAAGAGAGTAGTGTATTTTTTTGTCACCTTACTAGGCATCTATGAAACAGGTGGTAGGACTGTATTCATTGAAATGTATGTTATTTTAAATATGCTGAGAAATCTAACTAATAACTAGCGAATGATAGCTAAACGCATAACAGATCGCTAATTGCATATTATGCTTGTTTTCTTCTGGCATGTGTACTATTATACTAAATACTGATACGGATAATCTTCTGTAACATGATATACTATGCATAACAATATATACTACGGTATCTCACAGCGCTTAAAAACATAAACTGTAGGAAAAAAGCTCACCAATTCTTTTCGGCCCAAAACTGGGCCTTTTTCAAGACTTTTTTTCCTACAGTTTATGTTCATTTGTTAGCTTTATTGCACTATTGTATATTTCTTTTACAGGTTGGATATAGGGATTACACCCAGGTTTTACCGGATACTCCCTTACCCACTACCTCCACATTATTTGGAACCTTCTTTTGAGGAGACTTGAGGAAGTTTTACTTACAACACTTATATCATTTGGAACTTTACATCACTGACATTGTTCATCACTATTTTTTATCACTGACTTTTACCACGGACACATTTTTTCACAACTTTTTTTACACAGTTATTTCTTTTATTCTTTTTTACTTTTTCATTTTTTATGCAAAGTTTTTTGTCTAAATAGACACGGTCACATTTTACACTGTCTATTTTTTACACTGTTCACATTGTGAGGGGGTACCCCCATTTTTGTGTATCCTTTTGTACTATATCTGTGCATTTATCATAGCACATTTGCACTTTCCATAGGGAATACTGTTCCTTTCCGAAGCTATATTTATCCAACCATCATCCTTTATTTTTTATGACCTCATTTTTTATGACTACGTTTTCATTTTATATAATGTTTTTATAATGTTTTATATATTTTGTGCCTAATGTTTCATGGATCCATGTTTTTACTTATGTGTTTAACTGTAATAAATTGTATTTTATGTGCACTATTTAAAGGACACTGAATTATTTGGTATTATTTGTTTGATGCAAGTATTTCTCTATCACTTTTTATCACACAATTTTCCTTGTATATATTATATATGGTTTAACTCCACCTACCATATGTCTTTTTAGTTCCCAGCCTATCTTTGGCGCTCCTAGGCTTCTTTCCCATTCTTTATACTATGCATAACAATCCCTATATTGTATTTTCGTATTTTTCTTTTTGTTTATTTTTTCCAAATAAGTAAAATTAAAAAATAAATAAATAAAAAAATAAAATAAAGAGGCCATCCTGCATCAATATGTCAATAGAAGACACCCTCATTAGCCATAAACCCCTTCACGAGTGCTCCAATCACCGGAACTAAACAGTACATGTCCCCAACTGCTCCAGTCCCATAACCTCAACTACAGAGGAAACAAATCCCCAGATCCCATAGGGAATAAACACTTGTCACACTGTGATAAACTGCCTTACTATTAGGGGAGTGATAATACCCACAAGGCACATTCCCATAAATAGATAAAGGGACTTACCCCAGGATCAGTGCTTTGGAGCAGACACAGCAACTCTAAGTGGGACAGACTCTCCGATTTCCTGACAGGGACCCGAGTGAACGGTGTAAAACAGTGTAACTCGTTAACACTGGTTACCCAGTGGTTGTTAGGTTGAGCATCCAGATCAATACAGAGAAGTTCCCTGTCATATCAGGATCTAATGTTCACCACCACACTCACTGAGCGATTTACGTGGTTACTGCAAAAACCCCAGTCCTCTATTGAATGGAAAACACCTATTAAAGGACTATCTTCTTCTAACACTTTCTCTGCCATCCTCCTTTAGTGACGAAAGGCAACGAATGATAGGGGAAGTGGGAGGGGTATTTATAGCCTTTGGCTGGGGTGTCTTTGGATTCTTTAGGACAGACTTGAAAACGAGAGCAATCTCAATGTATCCTTCCTTTATAAATATAAAAATAAATAAATATGACCAACAGTAATGAATGAAGTCGTGGACTCTCCCTGCCTTTGGAAAGAAAATGTGGGCTTCATATCCTTTTAATTAACATCCATAAAGTACAGAAAATGCTATAATATTCACTGCCCCCACCAGGAATATATTTCTGTGGTGAACTAGAAAAACATAATTTATGCTTACCTGATAAATTTATTTCTCTTGTAGTGTATCCAGTCCACGGATCATCCATTACTTATGGGATATTCTCCTTCCCAACAGGAAGTTGCAAGAGGATCACCCACAGCAGAGCTGCTATATAGCTCCTCCCCTAACTGCCATATCCAGTCATTCGACCGAAACAAACATAGAAAGGAGAAACCATAGGGTGCAGTGGTGACTGTAGTTTAATTACATTTTAGACCTGCCTTAAAATGACAGGGCGGGCCGTGGACTGGATACACTACAAGAGAAATAAATTTATCAGGTAAGCATAAATTATGTTTTCTCTTGTTAAGTGTATCCAGTCCACGGATCATCCATTACTTATGGGATACCAATACCAAAGCTAAAGTACACGGATGATGGGAGGGACAAGGCAGGGATTAAGCGGAAGGAACCACTGCCTGAAGAACCTTTCTCCCAAAAACAGCCTCCGAAGAAGCAAAAGTATTAAATTTGTAAAATTTTGAAAAAGTGTGAAGCGAAGTCGCGGCCTTGCAAATCTGTTCAACAGAGGCCTCATTTTTAAAGGCCCAGGTGGAAGCCACAGCTCTAGTAGAATGAGCTGTAATTCTTTCAGGGGGCTGCTGTCCAGCAGTCTCATAGGCTAGGCGTATAATACTCCAAAGCCAAAAGGAAAGAGAGGTTGCCGAAGCTTTTTGACCTCTCCTCTGTCCAGAATAAACGACAAACAGGGAAGATGTTTGACGAAAATCTTTAGTAGCTTGTAAGTAAAACTTCAAGGCACGGACTACGTCCAGATTATGTAAAAGACGTTCCTTCTTTGAAGAAGGATTAGGACACAATGATGGAACAACAATCTCTTGATTGATATTCTTGATAGAAACCACCTTAGGTAAAAACCCAGGTTTGGTACGCAGAACTACCTTATCTGCATGAAAAATCAGATAAGGAGAATCACATTGTAAGGCAGATAGCTCAGAGACTCTCCGAGCCGAGGAAATAGCCATCAAAAACAGAACTTTCCAAGATAAAAGCTTAATATCAATGGAATGAAGGGGTTCAAACGGAACTCCTTGAAGAACTTTAAGAACCAAGTTTAAGCTCCATGGGGGAGCAACAGGTTTAAACACAGGCTTAATTCTAACCAAAGCCTGACAAAATGCCTGGACGTCTGGAACTTCTGCCAGACGCTTGTGCAAAAGAATAGACAGAGCAGAAATCTGTCCCTTTAAGGAACTAGCTGATAATCCTTTGTCCAAGCCCATCAACTGAGCAAACACCTCCGGATGGAGTTCCCACTCCCCCGGGTGAAAAGTCTGACGACTTAGAAAATCCGCCTCCCAGTTCTCCACGCCTGGGATATGGATTGCTGACAGGTGGCAAGAGTGAGTCTCTGCCCAGCGAATTATTTTTGAGACTTCTAACATCGCTAGGGAACTCCTGGATCCCCCTTGATGGTTGATGTAAGCCACAGTCGTGATGTTGTCCGACTGAAATCTGATGAACCTCAGTGTTGCTAACTGAGACCAAGCCAGAAGAGCATTGAATATTGCTCTTAACTCCAGAAAATTTATCGGAAGGAGTTTCTCCTCCTGAGTCCACGATCCCTGTGCCTTCAGGGAGTTCCAGACTGCACCCCAACCTAGAAGGCTGGCATCTGTTGTTACAATTGTCCAATCTGGCCTACGAAAGGTCATACCCTCAGACAGGTGGACACGAGACAACCACCAGAGAAGAGAATCTCTGGTCTCTTGATCCAGATTTAGCAGAGGGGACAAATCTGTGTAATCCCCATTCCACTGAGTTAGCATGCATAATTGCAGCGGTCTGAGATGTAGGCGCGCAAATGGCACTATGTCCATTGCCGCTACCATTAAGCCGATCACCTCCATACACTGAGCCACCGAAGGGCGCGGAATGGAATGAAGAATACGGCAAGCATTTAGAAGCTTTGATAACCTGGACTCCGTCAGGTAAATTTTCATCTCTACAGAATCTATAAGAGTCCCTAAGAAGGAGACTCTTGTGAATGGGGATAGAGAACTCTTTTCCTCGTTCACTTTCCACCCGTGCGATCTCAGAAATGCCAGAACTATCTCTGTATGAGACTTGGCAATTTGAAAGCTTGACGCCTGTATCAGGATGTCGTCTAGATACGGAGCCACCGCTATGCCTCGCGGTCTTAGAACCGCCAGAAGTGAGCCCAGAACCTTCGTAAAGATTCTCGGGGCTGTAGCCAACCCGAAGGGAAGAGCTACAAATTGGTAATGCCTGTCTAGAAAGGCAAACCTTAGTAACCGATGATGATCTTTGTGAATCGGTATGTGAAGGTAGGCATCCTTTAAGTCCACTGTGGTCATGTACTGACCCTCTTGGATCATGGGTAGGATGGTCCGAATAGTTTCCATTTTGAAAGATGGAACTCTGAGGAATTTGTTTAAGATCTTTAGATCCAAAATTGGTCTGAAGGTTCCCTCTTTTTTGGGAACCACAAACAGATTTGAATAAAAACCCTGTCCTTGTTCCGTCCGCGGAACTGGATGGATCACTCCCATTACTAGGAGGTCTTGCACACAGCGTAGGAATGCCTCTTTCTTTATCTGATTTGCAGATAACCTTGTAAGATGAAATCTCCCTTGTGGAGGGGAAGCTTTGAAGTCCAGAAGATATCCCTGAGATATGATCTCCAACGCCCAGGGATCCTGAACATCTCTTGCCCACGCCTGGGCGAAGAGAAAAAGTCTGCCCCCTACTAGATCCGTCGCCGGATAGGGGGCCATTCCTTCATGCTGTCTTAGAGGCAGCAGCAGGCTTTCTGGCCTGCTTGCCTTTGTTCCAGGACTGGTTAGGTTTCCAGGCCTGCTTAGATTGAGCAAAAGTTCCCTCTTGTCTTGAAGCGGAGGAAGTTGATGCTGCACCTGCCTTGGAATTTCGAAAGGCACGAAAATTAGACTGTTTGGCCTTTGATTTGGCCCTGTCCTGAGGAAGGGTATGACCCTTACCTCCAGTAATGTCAGCAATAATTTCTTTCAAACCAGGCCCGAATAAGGTCTGCCCATTGAAAGGAATGTTGAGTAATTTAGACTTTGAAGTCACATCAGCTGACCAGGATTTGAGCCATAGCGCCCTACGCGCCTGGATGGCGAATCCGGAATTCTTAGCCGTTAGTTTAGTCAAATGAACAATGGCATCAGAAACAAATGAGTTAGCTAGCTTAAGAGTTCTAAGCTTGTCAACAATTTCAGTCAATGGAGCTGTATGGATGGCCTCTTCCAGGGCCTCAAACCAGAATGCCTCCGCAGCAGTGACAGGCGCAATGCATGCAAGGGGCTGTAAAATAAAACCTTGTTGAATAAACATTTTCTTAAGGTAACCCTCTAATTTTTTATCCATTGGATCTGAAAAAGCACAACTGTCCTCAACCGGGATAGTGGTACGCTTTGCTAAAGTAGAAACTGCTCCCTCCACCTTAGGGACAGTCTGCCATAAGTCCCGTGTAGTGGCATCTATTGGAAACATTTTTCTAAATATAGGAGGTGGGGAAAAGGGCACACCGGGCCTATCCCACTCCTTACTAATAATTTCTGTAAGCCTTTTAGGTATTGGAAAAACATCAGTACTCACCGGCACTGCATAGTATTTATCCAGCCTACACAATTTCTCTGGCACTGCAATTGTGTCACAGTCATTCAGAGCAGCTAATACCTCCCCAAGCAATACACGGAGGTTCTCAAGCTTAAATTTAAAATTAGAAATCTCTGAATCAGGTCTCCCCGAATCAGAGACGTCACCCACAGACTGAAGCTCTCCGTCCTCAGGTTCTGCATATTGTGACGCAGTATCAGACATGGCTCTTACAGCATCTACGCGCTCTGTATCTCGTCTAACCCCAGAGCTATCGCGCTTGCCTCTCAATTCAGGCAATCTGGATAATACCTCTGACAGGGTATTATTCATGATTGCAGCCATGTCCTGCAAAGTAATTGCTATGGGCGTCCCTGATGTACTTGGCGCCATATTAGCGTGCGTCCCTTGAGCGGGAGGCGAAGGGTCCGACACGTGGGGAGAGTTAGTCGACATAACTTCCCCCTCGACAGACCCCTCTGGTGACAATTCCTTTATAGATAAAGACTGATCTTTACTGTTTAAGGTGAAATCAATACATTTAGTACACATTCTCCTATGGGGCTCCACCATGGCTTTTAAACATAATGAACAAGTATCCTCTGTTTCAGACATGTTTGTACAGACTAGCAATGAGACTAGCAAGCTTGGAAAACACTTTAAAGCAAGTTAACAAGCAATATAAAAAACGTTACTGTGCCTTTAAGAGAAACAAATTTTGACAAAATTTGAAATAACAGTGAAAAAAGGCAGTTACACTAACAAAATTTTTACAGTGTATGTAACAAGTCAGCAGAGCATTGCACCCACTTGCAAATGGATGATTAACCCCTTAATAACAAAAACAGAATAATAAATGACAAAAACGTTTTTTAAACACAGTCACAACAACTGCCACAGTCTACTGTGATTGTTACCCTCCTCAAACACGACTTTGAAGCCTTTTGAGCCCTTCAGAGATGTCCTGGATCATGCAGGAAGAAGCTGAATGTCTCTGTCAGTATTTTTACCTGCACAGAAAAGCACTAAAATAGGCCCTTCCCACTCATATTGCAACAGTGGAAAGCTTCAGGAAACTGTCTCTAGGCAGAAATCAAACCAGCCATGTGGAAAAAAACTAGGCCCCAATAAGTTTTGTCACCAAACATATATAAAAACGATTAACATGCCAGCAAACGTTTTATATTACATTTTTATAAGAGTATGCATCTCTATTAATAAGCCTGATACCAGTAGCTATCACTGCATTTAAGGCTTTACTTACATTAATCCGGTATAAGAAGCATTTTCTAGCAAATTCCATCCCTAGAAAAATATTAACTGCACATACCTTATTGCAGGAAAACCTGCACGCCATTCCCTCTCTGAAGTTACCTCACTCCTCAGAATATGTGAGAACAGCCATGGATCTTAGTTACTTCTGCTAAGATCATAGAAAATGCAGGCAGATTCTTCTTCTAAATACTGCCTGAGATAAACAGCACACTCCGGTACCATTTAAAAATAACAAACTTTTGATTGAAGAAATAAACTAAGTATAAAACACCACTCTCCTCTTACGACCTCCATCTTTGTTGAGGGTTGCAAGAGAATGACTGGATATGGCAGTTAGGGGAGGAGCTATATAGCAGCTCTGCTGTGGGTGATCCTCTTGCAACTTCCTGTTGGGAAGGAGAATATCCCATAAGTAATGGATGATCCGTGGACTGGATACACTTAACAAGAGAAAAGAACATTAACACCACCTTAGGGTTTGTTCTCATATTTATCTACAATAGCTGATAGGAAGGTTACAAGATCCCAGTGATGTTTGTGCAGATGATATTTATATTACTAGAGGATAGTTTCTTGTTGTGAGACACCAGTTCATGGGCAGTTATTTATATTACTACAGGATAGGTTCTTGTTGTGAGATCCCAGTGACGTTTGTGCAGATGATATTTATATTACTACAGGATAGATTCTGGTTGTGAGATCCCAGTGACGTTTGAACAGATGATATTTATATTACTACAGGATAGGTTCTTGTTGTGAGATCCCAGTGACATTTGTGCAGATGATGTTTATATTACTACAGGATAGGTTCTTGCTATGTGATCCAACTGACGTTTGAACAGATGATATTTATATTACTACAGGATAGGTTCTTGCTATGAGATCTCAGTGACGTTTGTGCAGATGATATTTATATTACTACAGGATAGGATCTTGCTATGAGATCTCAGTGACGTTTGTGCAGATGATATTTTTATTACTACAAAATAGGTTCTTGTTGTGAGATCCCAGTGACGTTTGTACAGATGATATTTATATTACTACAGGATAGGTTCTTGTTGTGAGATCCCAGTGACGTTTGTACAGATGATATTTATATTACTACAGGATAGGTTCTTGTTGTGAGATCCCAGTGACATTTGTGCAGATGATATTTATATTACTACAGGATAGGTTCTTGCTATGAGATCCCAGTGACGTTTGTGCAGATGATATTTGTTTTACTACAGGATAGGTTCTTGTTGTGAGATCCAACTGACGTTTGTGCAGGTGATATTTATATTACTACAGGATAGGTTCTTGCTATGAGATCCCAGTGACGTTTGTGCAGATGATATTTATATTACTACAGGCTAGGTTCTTGTTGTGAGATCCCAGTGACGTTTGTGCAGATGATATTTATATTACTACAGGATAGGTTCTTGTTGTGAGATCCCAGTGACGTTTGTGCAGATGATATTTATATTACTACAGGATAGGTTCTTGTTGTGAGATCCCAGTGACGTTTGTGCAGATGATATTTATATGACTATAGGATAGGTTCTTGTTGTGAGATCCCAGTGACGTTTGTGCAGATGATATTTATATTACTACAGGATAGGTTCTTGTTGTGAGATCCCAGTGACGTTTGTGCAGATGATATTTATATTACTACAGGATAGGTTCTTGCTATGAGATCCCAGTGACGTTTGTGCAGATGATATTTGTTTTACTACAGGATAGGTTCTTGTTGTGAGATCCAACTGACGTTTGTGCAGGTGATATTTATATTACTACAGGATAGGTTCTTGCTATGAGATCCCAGTGACGTTTGTGCAGATGATATTTATATTACTACAGGATAGGTTCTTGCTATGAGATCCCAGTGACGTTTGTGCAGATGATATTTATATTACTACAGGATAGGTTCTTGTTGTGAGATCCCAGTGACGTTTGTGCAGATGATATTTATATTACTACAGGATAGGTTCTTGCTATGAGATCCCAATGACGTTTGTGCAGATGATATTTGTTTTACTACAGGATAGGTTCTTGCTGTGAGATCCCAGTGACGTTTGTACAGATGATATTTATATTACTACAGGATAGGTTCTTGTTGTGAGATCCCAGTGACGTTTGTACAGATGATATTTATATTACTACAGGATGGGTTCGTGTTGTGAGATCCCAGTGACGTTTGTGCAGATGATATTTATATTACTACAGGATAGGTTCTTGCTATGAGATCCCAGTGACGTTTGTGCCGGTGATATTTATATTACTACAGGATAGGTTCTTGCTATGAGATCCCAGTGATGTTTGTGCCGATGATATTTATATTACTACAGGATAGGTTCTTGCTGTGAGATCCCAGTAAGGTTTGTGCAGATGATATTTATATTACTACAGGATAGGTTCTTGTTGTCAGATCCCAGTGACGTTTGTGCAGATTATATTTATATTACTACAGGATAGGTTCTTGTTGTGAGATCCCAGTGACGTTTGTGCAGAAGATATTTATATTACTACAGGATAGGTTCTTGCTATGAGATCCCAGTGACGTTTGTGCAGATGATATTTGTTTTACTACAGGATAGGTTTTTGTTGTGAGATCCAACTGACGTTTGTGCAGGTGATATTTATATTACTACAGGATAGGTTCTTGCTAATGAGATCCCAGTGACGTTTGTGCAGATAATATTTATATTACTACAGGATAGGCTCTTGTTGTGAGATCCCAGTGACGTTTGTGCAGATGATATTTATATTACTACAGGATAGGTTCTTGCTATGAGATCCCAGTGACGTTTGTGCAGATGATATTTGTTTTACTACAGGATAGGTTCGTGTTGTGAGATCCCAGTGACGTTTGTGCACATGATATTTATATTACTACAGGATAGGTTCTTGCTATGAGATCCCAGTTACGTTTGTGCAGGTGATATTTATATTACTACAGGATAGGTTCTTGGCATTAACACTGTAGAAATACACAATATTTGACACTTTAATTATCACTAGGTTTTTATAGTTTAGTAAGCAGAGTTTCTGTCTGATCACTTATAGGGGTATTTATTCCCCCCTCCTCACAGCCCCCCTGGTGTTTTTTTTTGTTTTTTTTTTTTATATATAGTTTGTATGTATGATCTATGGACAGATTGTTAGTAACTACAAAAAATACCTCAGAAAATATGCCACCTAAACAACCTAAAAAAACTCGCAATAGTATTGGTGCCCTTGATCTAGAGCAAGCAGACAAGAGCCCAAATATAAACCAAAATATTAATACTGAAAGTCTGGTAAAGCAAATTTCTGACATCTTTACGCCACAATTTGATAATATAAGAAAGGAGATTGTCTCATTGTCTAATGAAGTTAAGCAGTTCTCCAATAGGCTCTCTGAAATGGAGAATAGAATATCTGATATAGACGATTTGCAATTTAGCCAACAATCTACTCTTGACTCACAAGCAAAACTAATACAGAACATGCAAATGCGTATTGACGACCTTGAAGACAGGTCTAGAAGGAACAATTTAAAATTTGTAGGCATACCAGAATTACAAGAATACGCAGATATTATGGAATTAATTTCTTCCGTAATACGTAAAGCGTTGGGATTCCCCTTAGATCAACTCCCATTAGCTGTTGAGAGAGATTATAGAGTAGGGTCATTTAAAACAAAAGGTACTTCCCAAGTGCTGAAGAGACCAATTATAGCAAGATTTTTAAATTTCCAGGACAAGCATAAACTTCTTACTCTTTATCGCAAAGCTATCCCATTCGAAATGCACAATAAACAGATTTTAATATTTCAGGATTTCTCCTCAGAGACGTTAAATAAAAGAAGAGAGATGTCACCTCTCTGTACTGAAATGATTGACTTAGGGGTAAAAGCTACTATGATCTACCCCGCTAGACTCAAAATTTGGCAGAATTCTGAGATTATCCTGATAGACAAAACAGAGGAAGCTAAACAGTTTATTAAAAATACTAAGCATACAAAAAAGTCTGATGTATAAGAACAATATGGCAAGCAGGAAGTATATAAGTTTACAAGCTGATAGACGATGTATGTTTGTTTGTAGGTATGTCTTGTGTTTTTTTTTTCTCTCCTACTCCTCTACTCCCCCCCTCCCGCCCACTATACTGTTTAACTATTAATGATCAGTGCGGCTTTACCAAAATATGTTAAATAGACAAATGAAAAAAACAATTAAAATTTTATCCTGGAACGTGGGGGGAATTAACTCCCCATAAAGAGGAAAAGAATAGTATATCAGCTTAAGAAATCCGCCCCCGATATAACACTAGTACAAGAGACACATCTGAATCAGATAGAAGCGGACAAATTAAGAATGGGATGGATTGGTGAGGTAGTAGCAGCCCCGGCGGTTGGTAAAAAAAGAGGAGTAGCCTGCTTCTTCAATAAAAATTGAGATTATCAGATTAAATCTCAGATAATAGATAAGGAAGGCAGGTTTTTAATTCTAAACTTATATATACAAGAACGTAGGTTTACCATTTGTAATATTTATGCTCCAAATGAGCATTGTCCATTGTTTTGGAAGAATCTCTTTGCCAAACTTTTAGACTTTATAGATTCAGAGTTAATAATTGGAGGGGATTTCAATAGCGTAATCAATCCATATCTGGATCGTTATAAACATACACAGGCTAACAGATATCGTAGGGAAGCAGAAGGTCTAAGTAAATTTGTTAAAAGCTTGAAATTGAGGGATGTATGGAGATTACAGCACCCAGATGAGAGGGCATATACGTGTGAATCAAAATCACACAAAAAATTTTCAAGAATTGATATGTTTTTAATTAGTGAATCGCTTTTAGGCGCTGAGATTAGGACAGACATTGCTAATATCGTGATCTCGGATCACGCTATTATTTCTCTAGTACTAAGCCAGTATAAGATTGAACAGAGTAAAAAGCTGGGGTTCTTCTTTCCCTCTTTTTTAGTATCTAATATTAAATTTAGGAACTGGATGCAAGCTAAATGGAGTTTTTCTATTTTAATAAAAATCATCTATCGAAGATAGAAACTTTCTGGGAGACCTCAAAAGCCTTTTTCAGAGGACAGATCAAGTCTTATATGATAGCAAGAAAGAAAGCTATAGGCAAGAGGGAGATTCAAGTAGCTAACCAGCTAAAAAACAAGTACGCAAAATATCTAGAAAACCCCAGTAAGCTAAATTGGTCCAATTATCAGAATGCGAAGCTAGAGAGAGAAACCTTTATAAATCAACAGGTATCAAAATCTGATGTTAATAATTACTTAAGATTTAAGAGATTCTCACCTAAATTAGCTAAATCTATGGCCAACCTAGTAAAAAGCAAGAAAAGAAATAGTTTTATTGGAGCCATTAAGGTTAAAGATCAGAGATATATCTCTCCGAAAGAAATTTTATCACAGTTTCATAACTATTTCCAAACAATATATTCGGCTGATAAAATTGACCTGGAAGCAAAAAAGAATTTTTGGAAAAAGATTATTACTCCAAGGATTAATGCAGATCAGCTTGAAGTACTGAATAAAGAGATAACGGAGGAGGAAATCGCCTCGGCAATAAAGAAAGCCGCCAATGGCAAAGCTCCAGGCCCAGATCTAATCCCAGTAGAATTTTATAAAATATTGGAGGAGGATGTCGTTTGCATTTTGGGGAGATTATTTAATAGCTATTTTGTGGATAATGTTAAACCCTCTAGGTATTTCTCAGCGGCGAATGTAACATTAATACATAAAAAGGACAAGGACGCAGAATGTATGGACTCTTACCGTCCAATTTCCCTATTGAATTCCGACTATAAACTCATGGCTAGTATTCTGGCAAACAGACTTAAGAGTATCATAGGGGATATTATACACACAGACCAAACTGGATTTATGCCAGGCAGGACCTCACAGAAAAATATTAGAACTGCCATGTTTTTAATAGAGCAGGCATTAACTGGAAAGAGTAAAAAGGAAAAGACTCAGACTTTGCTCTACTGACAGTTGATGCCCATAAGGCTTTTGATAGTATTACCTGGGATCATCTATTCTCAGCATTGAACAGTTTTGGGATAAAGGGAAATTTTTCAAACATCATCAAATTAATCTATCAGGACCCTATTTCTTACATATTAGTTAACGGCCTGAGTTCTCCAGGGGTTACACTTCAGAAAGGAACAAGACAAGGGTGCCCACTGTCACCATTACTTTTTAATATTTCATTGGAACCCCTGGCAATTAGATGTAGGAACAGATTAGAAGGAGTCTTATCAGGTGATAAAAGATATGTTTTGTCTCTATATGCGGACGACATCCTCTTCTACATTTGTAATTCCAGAGTAAATATACCACTGATTACTAGAATAATTGATGAATTCAGTAAATTCTCAGGATATAAAATTAACTTAAAGAAATCCGAGATTATGTGGATTATTAAAAAAAGAAATAGTTTGGTCGATAACCCGTTCAAACTTGCAGAAGGGAAGGTTAAATATCTAGGGATTATTCTATCAAAGAATTTAGACGACTGGTACAGCTTAAATTATGCACCTATCTGGCTGAAATGTACTGATTCCTTAAAAACCTGGGCTAAACTCCCACTCTCTCTATCAGCAAAAGTACTACTTATTAAAATTATGCTTTTTCCAAAAATTCTATTCCTCATGCAAAATATACCAGTGTTTATCCGAGCTAAAGATATTCAAAAATGTAATTCTGAATGTTCACAGTTTTTCTGGGGTAAGGGGAAACCACGGATAGGACTTAAAAATTTGGCTCACTTGACAACTGATGCCGGATTCGCCCTCCCTAATCTAAAAGTATATAACTTGGTTTGTCTTGCAAAAATAGCGCTAGATTGGATATCGGGGGTAGAATATGTAACTAATTACCAAAATGAGGAAAAGGCGATAGCCCCCCTATCCTTGAAAGCTGTATTACATTATCTAGTTTCGAGACCAATGAAAAAAGCTAAGTATAAGTACACAATTCAAAACATTACTGTGGCATGGAAAAAAATATGCCAAATGCTGCAAGTAAACTTTAAAATATCACAGTATTTACCTATTAGGGGGAATCCCGACTTTATAAGCGGGATGGAATCAAGTGTATTTAGTGATTGGACTAGGAAAGGACTAGTATGGATCACCCAGCTAATTGATTACCAAACAATGACTGTTAAACCGTTTGAACTCCTGGCCAAAGAATTTAAGTTGGAAAAAGGCAATTCTATGCGTATTTACAGGTACAACATTTTATTGATAGTAATAATCTAACAGCGGAAAGTCCAAATAATTTGAAAGATATAGACACATTTATTAGAATTTATGGTTCAGGGAATCATTCCATTTCCTACATGTACAGAACTATTATGTCCTTACAGGCTAAAGCCAAAATTAGAATACTCCATGCAAAGTGGTGTGAAGATGTCAGGGAGATTAATTTAGATCGTTTTAGAAAAAGTGTAGTCCTGATCACAGACTTCTCCCGAGAGATTTCATTCAGAGAATCCCACATTAAATTATTAAACAGAGCATATCTTACTCCTCGATCGATGTCGAGGTGGAAGAATGTGCAACCTATTAAATGTACAAGATGTAGTGCCCTAGACACCGATTTGATACATGCCTTTTTTTCTTGTCCTAAAATATATAATTTTTGGTGTAAGGTAGAATATTGGCTAAACAAATTTATACCGAATAAAATAAAGTTAAGCCTAGAATTAATAATATTTCTTGCACAACAGACAGAAATCCGCAACAAACAACTAATTAACACAACTATCTTGGTAGCGAGACAACTAATTATCAGAAATTGGAAAGCAAAGAACGCACCTAGTATAGCTACATTCGCAAAGAAAATGTTACTTCAAATGACACTAGATTTTAAAGACCACTTAATCTTCCTGGAGAGTAAAATAAACTCATTGTTGATAAAATGGGAGAAGTTTCTTTTATCCCATTCGTGTGATATACAAAGACAAATAATCTCACCACTTCAGGATTTGCAGACATTTCAACAGTTAACCTTATTAAATAAATATCAACATCTGGCAACATGATTATGTATAAAGAGAACCATGAATAATTAGGGAGGAGGGAAGCGGAGTTGGTTTTAATTATATATATTTTTTTTTATTTATTTATTTATATATATATGTATTTGTATTGTTTGTAGATAGAGTCTATCATAAAGGAAAAAAGACCAAAAGTAAGACATATGATTTGAGGAAGATTATAGACAATTCAGCTACCCCTGTAATATTAAATTTTCTACAATAAGGGTTTCCTTTGTAGTTGCAGAGTATCAGATGGCTACTTGAATGATTGAGGAGGTAGAGTCTAAGTAGAAAGGTAAAAATACATTTGAATACAGGATGCTGATTTATAAGTTAAGACCTAATCTTTATGAATTAGTACCCTACTATTGCAAAATCAATGTAAGCACCCTGCGAGGTGAAATGTGAGCCTAAAGTGTTGGGCTAAATTTATGTTTTGGTATACCCTGCGAGGTGAAAGATAAGCCGAATTGTAAGGCATTTATTTTTGCTTTTGGTAAATAAATAAAAGTTATAAAAAAAAAAAAAAAAAAAAAAAAAGGATAGGTTCTTGCTACGCGATCCCAGTGACGTTTGTGCAGATGATATTTGCTTTACTACAGGATAGGTTCTTGTTGTGAGATCTCAGTGACGTTTGTGCAGATGATATTTATATAACTACAGGATAGGTTCTTGCTGTGAGATCCCAGTGACGTTTGTGCAGATGATGTTTATATTACTACAGGATAGGTTCTTGTTGTGAGATCCCAGTGACGTTTGTGCAGATGATATTTATATTACTACAGGATAGGTTCTTGTTGTGAGATCCCAGTGACGTTTGTACAGATGATATTTATATTACTACAGGATAGGTTCTTGTTGTGAGATCCCAGTGACGTTTGTGCAGATGATATTTATATTACTACAGGATAGGTTCTTGTTGTGAGATCCCAGTGACGTTTGTACAGATGATATTTATATTACTACAGGATAGGTTCTTGTTGTGAGATCCCAGTGACGTTTGTACAGATGATATTTATATTACTACAGGATAGGTTCTTGTCGTGAGATCCCAGTGACGTTTGTACAGATGATATTTATATTACTACAGGATAGGTTCTTGTTGTGAGATCCCAGTGACGTTTGTACAGATGATATTTATATTACTACAGGATAGGTTCTTGTTGTGAGATCCCAGTGATGTTTGTACAGATGATATTTATATTACTACAGCATAGGTTCTTGCTGTGAGATCCCAGTGACGTTGGTACAGATGATATTTATATTACTACAGGATAGGTTCTTGTTGTGAGATCCCAGTGACGTTTGTACAGATGATATTTATATTACTACAGCATAGGTTCTTGCTGTAAGATCCCAGTGACGTTTGTACAGATGATATTTATATTACTACAGGATAGGTTCTTGTTGTGAGATCCCACTGACGTTTGTGCAGATGATATTTATATTACTACAGGATAGGTTCTTGCTATGAGATCCCAGTGACGTTTGTACAGATGATATTTATATTACTACAGGATAGGTTCTTGTTGTGAGATCCTAGTGACGTTTGTGCAGATGATATTTATATTACTACAGGATAGGTTCTTGTTGTGAGATCCCAGTGACGTTTGTGCAGATGATATTTATATTACTACAGGATAGGTTCTTGTTGTGAGATCCCAGTGACGTTTGTGCAGATGATATTTATATTACTACAGGATAGGTTTGTGTTGTGAGATCCCAGTGACGTTTGTGCAGATGATATTTATATTACTACAGGATAGGTTCTTGTTGTGAGATCCCAGTGACGTTTGTGCAAATGATATTTATATTACTACAGGATAGGTTCTTGCTATGAGATCCCAGTGACGTTTGTACAAATGATATTTATATTACTACAGGATAGGTTTTTGCTATCAGATCCCAGTGACGTTTGTGCAGATGATATTTATATTACTACAGGATAGGTTCTTGTTGTGAGATCCTAGTGACGTTTGTGCAGATGATATTTATATTACTACAGGATAGGTTTGTGTTGTGAGATCCCAGTGACGTTTGTGCAGATGATATTTATATTACTAAAGGATAGGTTTGTGTTGTGAGATCCCAGTGACGTTTGTACAGATGATATTTATATTACTACAGGATAGGTTCTTGTTGTGAGATCCCAGTGATGTTTGTGCAGATGATATTTATATTACTACAGGATAGGTTCTTGCTATGAGATCCCATTGACGTTTGTACAAATGATATTTATATTACTACAGGATAGGTTTTTGCTATCAGATCCCAGTGACGTTTGTGCAGATGATATTTATATTACTACAGGATAGGTTCTTGTTGTGAGATCCTAGTGACGTTTGTGCAGATGATATTTATATTACTACAGGATAGGTTTGTGTTGTGAGATCCCAGTGACGTTTGTACAGATGATATTTATATTACTACAGGATAGGTTCTTGTTGTGAGATCCCAGTGACGTTTGTGCAGATGATATTTATATTACTACAGGATAGGTTCGTGTTGTGAGATCCCAGTGACGTTTGTGCAGATGATATTTATATTACTACAGGATAGGTTTGTGTTGTGAGATCCCAGTGACGTTTGTGCAGATGATATTTATATTACTACAGGATAGGTTTGTGTTGTGAGATCCCAGTGACGTTTGTACAGATGATATTTATATTACTACAGGATAGGTTCTTGTTGTGAGATCCCAGTGACGTTTGTACAGATGATATTTATATTACTACAGGATAGGTTCTTGCTGTGAGATCCCAGTGACGTTTGTGCAGATGATATTTATATAACTACAGGATAGGTTCTTGTGAGATCCCAGTGACGTTTGTGCAGATGATATTTATATTACTACAGGATAGGTTCTTGTTGTGAGATCCCAGTGACGTTTGTACAGATGATATTTATATTACTACAGGATAGGTTCTTGTTGTGAGATCCCAGTGACGTTTGTACAGATGATATTTATATTACTACAGGATAGGTTCTTGCTGTGAGATCCCAGTGACGTTTGTGCAGATGATATTTATATTACTACAGGATAGGTTTGTGCTGTGAGATCCCAGTGACGTTTGTACACATGATATTTATATTACTACAGAATAGGTTCTTGTTGTGAGATCCCAGTGACGTTTGTGCAGATGATATTTATATTACTACAGGATAGGTTCTTGTTGTGAGATCCCAGTGATGTTTGTACAGATGATATTTATATTACTACAGGATAGGTTCTTGTTGTGAGATCCCAGTGACGTTTGTACAGATGATATTTATATTACTACAGGATAGGTTTGTGTTGTGAGATCCCAGTGATGTTTGTACAGATGATATTTATATTACTACAGGATAGGTTCTTGCTGTGAGATCCCAGTGACGTTTGTACAGATGATATTTATATTACTACAGGATAGGTTCTTGTTGTGAGATCCCAGTGATGTTTGTGCAGATGATATTTATATTACTACAGGATAGGTTCTTGTTGTGAGATCCCAGTGACGTTTGTACAAATGATATTTATATTACTACAGGATAGGTTTTTGCTATCAGATCCCAGTGACGTTTGTGCAGATGATATTTATATTACTACAGGATAGGTTCTTGTTGTGAGATCCTAGTGACGTTTGTGCAGATGATATTTATATTACTACAGGATAGGTTTGTGTTGTGAGATCCCAGTGACGTTTGTGCAGATGATATTTATATTACTACAGGATAGGTTTGTGTTGTGAGATTCCAGTGACGTTTGTGCAGATGATATTTATATTACTACAGGATAGGTTTGTGTTGTGAGATTCCAGTGACGTTTGTGCAGATGATATTTATATTACTACAGGATAGGACCTTGCTATGAGATCCCAGTGACGTTTGTACAGATGATATTTATATTACTACAGGATAGGTTCTTGCTATGAGATCCCAGTGACGTTTGTACAGATGATATTTATATTACTACAGGATAGGTTCTTGTTGTGAGATCCCAGTGATGTTTGTACAGATGATATTTATATTACTACAGGATAGGTTCTTGTTGTGAGATCCCAGTGATTTTTGTACAGATGATATTTATATTACTACAGGATAGGTTCTTGCTATGAGATCCCAGTGACGTTTGTACAGATGATATTTATATTACTACAGGACAGGTTTGTGTTGTGAGATCCAAGTGACGTTTGTGCAGATGATATTTATATTACTACAGGATAGGTTCTTGTTGTGAGATCCCAGTGACATTTGTGCAGATGATATTTATATTACTACAGGATAGGTTTGTGTTGTGAGATCCAAGTGACGTTTGTGCAGATGATATTTATATTACTACAGGATAGGTTCTTGTTGTGAGATCCCAGTGACGTTTGTACAGATGATATTTATATTACTACAGGATAGGTTCTTGCTATGAGATCCCAGTGACGTTTGTACAGATGATATTTATATTACTACAGGATAGGACCTTGCTATGAGATCCCAGTGACGTTTGTACAGATGATAATTATATTACTACAGGATAGGTTCTTGCTGTGAGATCCCAGTGACGTTTGTACAGATGATATTTATATTACTACAGGATAGGTTCTTGTTGTGAGATCCAACTGACGTTTGTACAGATATTTATATAACTACAGGATAGGTTCTTGCTGTGAGATCCCAGTGACGTTTGTACAGATGATATTTATATTACTACAGGATAGGTTCTTGTTGTGAGATCCCAGTGACGTTTGTACAGATGATATTTATATTACTACAGGATAGGTTCTTGTTGTGAGATCCCAGTGATGTTTGTACAGATGATATTTATATTACTACAGGATAGGTTCTTGTTGTGAGATCCCAGTGACGTTTGTACAGATGATATTTATATTACTACAGGATAGATTCTTGTTGTCAGATCCCAGTGACGTTTGTGCAGATGATATTTATATTACTACAGGATAGGTTTGTGTTGTGAGATCCCAGTGACGTTTGTACAGATGATATTTATATTACTACAGGATAGGTTCTTGTTGTGAGATCCCAGTGACGTTTGTACAGATGATATTTATATTACTACAGGATAGGTTCTTGCTGTGAGATCCCAGTGACGTTTGTGCAGATGATATTTATATTACTACAGGATAGGTTTGTGTTGTGAGATCCCAGTGACATTTGTACAGATGATATTTATATTACTACAGGATAGGTTCTTGTTGTGAGATCCCAGTGATGTTTGTGCAGATGATATTTATATTACTACAGGATAGGTTCTTGTTGTGAGATCCCAGTGACATTTGTACAGATGATATTTATATTACTACAGGATAGGTTCTTGTTGTGAGATCCCAGTGATGTTTGTACAGATATTTATATTACTACAGGATAGGTTCTTGTTGTGAGATCTCAGTGACGTTTGTACAGATGATATTTATATTACTACAGGATAGGTTTGTGTTGTGAGATCCCAGTGACGTTTGTACAGATGATATTTATATTACTACAGGATAGGTTCTTGTTGTGAGATCCCAGTAATGTTTGTGCAGATGATATTTATATTACTACAGGATAGGTTCTTGTTGTGAGATCCCAGTGATGTTTGTACAGATGATATTTATATTACTACAGCATAGGTTCTTGCTGTGAGATCCCAGTGACGTTTGTACAGATGATATTTATATTACTACAGGATAGGTTCTTGTTGTGAGATCCCAGTGACGTTTGTACAGATGATATTTATATTACTACAGGATAGGTTTGTGTTGTGAGATCCCAGTGACGTTTGTACAGATGATATTTATATTACTACAGGATAGGTTCTTGTTCTGAGATCCCAGTGATGTTTGTACAGATGATATTTATATTACTACAGGATAGGTTCTTGCTATGAGATCCCAGTGACGTTTGTACAGATGATATTTATATTACTACAGGATAGATTCTTGTTGTCAGATCCCAGTGACGTTTGTACAGATTATATTTATATTACTACAGGATAGGTTCTTGTTGTGAGATCCCAGTGACGTTTGTACAGATTATATTTATATTACTACAGGATAGGTTCTTGTTGTGAGATCCCAGTGATGTTTGTACAGATGATATTTATATTACAACAGGATAGGTTCTTGTTGTGAGATCCCAGTGACGTTTGTACAGATGATATTTATATTACTACAGGATAGGTTCTTGTTGTGAGATCCCAGTGATGTTTGTACAGATGATATTTATATTACTACAGGATAGGTTCTTGTTGTGAGATCCCAGTGACGTTTGTGCAGATGATATTTATATTACTACAGGATAGGTTCTTGTTGTGAGATCTCAGTGACGTTTGTGCAGATGATATTTATATTACTACAGGATAGGTTCTTGTTGTGAGATCCCAGTGACGTTTGTACAGATGATATTTATATTACTACAGGATAGGTTCTTGTTGTGAGATCCCAGTGACGTTTGTACAGATGATATTTATATTACTACAGGATAGATTCTTGCTGTGAGATCCCAGTGACGTTTGTACAGATGATATTTATATTACTACAGGATAGGTTCTTGTCGTGAGATCCCAGTGACGTTTGTACAGATGATATTTATATTACTACAGGATAGGTTCTTGTCGTGAGATCCCAGTGACGTTTGTACAGATGATATTTATATTACTACAGGATAGGTTCTTGTTGTGAGATCCCAGTGACGTTTGTACAGATGATATTTATATTACTACAGGATAGGTTCTTGTTGTGAGATCCCAGTGACGTTTGTACAGATGATATTTATATTACTACAGGATAGGTTCTTGTTGTGAGATCCCAGTGATGTTTGTACAGATGATATTTATATTACTACAGTATAGGTTCTTGTTGTGAGATCCCAGTGACGTTTGTACAGATGATATTTATATTACTACAGTATAGGTTCTTGTTGTGAGATCCCAGTGACGTTTGTACAGATGATATTTATATTACTACAGGATAGGTTCTGGTTGTGAGATCCCAGTGACGTTTGTGCAGATGATATTTATATTACTACAGGATAGGTTCTTGTTGTGAGATCCCAGTGACGTTTGTACAGATGATATTTATATTACTACAGGATAGGTTCTTGCTGTGAGATCCCAGTGACGTTTGTACAGATGATATTTATATTACTACAGGATAGGTTCTTGCTGTGAGATCCCAGTGACGTTTGTGCAGATGATATTTATATTACTACAGGATAGGTTCTTGTTGTGAGATCCCAGTGACGTTTGTACAGATGATATTTATATTACTACAGGATAGGTTCTTGTTATGAGATCCCAGTGACGTTTGTGCAGATGATATTTATATTACTACAGGATAGGTTCTTGTTGTGAGATCCCAGTGACGTTTGTACAGATGATAGTTATATTACTACAGGATAGGTTCTTGTTGTGAGATCCCAGTGACGTTTGTACAAATGATATTTATATTACTACAGGATAGGTTCTTGTTGTGAGATCCCAGTGACGTTTGTGCAGATGATATTTATATTACTACAGGATAGGTTCTTGCTGTGAGATCCCAGTGACGTTTGTACAGATGAAATTTATATTACTACAGGATAGGTTCTGGTTGTGAGATCCCAGTGACGTTTGTACAGATGATATTTATATTACTACAGGATAGGTTCTGGTTGTGAGATCCCAGTGACGTTTGTGCAGATGATATTTATATTACTACAGGATAGGTTCTTGTTGTGAGATCCCAGTGACGTTTGTACAGATGATATTTATATTACTACAGGATAGGTTCTTGTTGTGAGATCCCAGTGACGTTTGTACAGATGATATTTATATTACTACAGGATAGCTTCTTGTTGCGAGATCTCAGTGACGTTTGTACAGATGATATTTATATTACTACAGGATAGGTTCGTGTTGTGAGATCCCAGTGATGTTTGTACAGATGATATTTATATTACTACAGGATAGGTTCTTGTTGTGAGATCTCAGTGACGTTTGTACAGATGATATTTATATTACTACAGGATAGGTTCTTGTTGTGAGATCTCAGTGACGTTTGTGCAGATGATATTTATATTACTACAGGATAGGTTCTTGTTGTGAGATCTCAGTGACGTTTGTGCAGATGATATTTATATTACTACAGGATAGGTTCTTGTTGTGAGATCTCAGTGACGTTTGTACAGATGATATTTATATTACTACAGGATAGGTTCTTGTTGTGAGATCTCAGTGACGTTTGTGCAGATGATATTTATATTACTACAGGATAGGTTCTTGTTGTGAGATCTCAGTGACGTTTGTGCAGATGATATTTATATTACTACAGGATAGGTTCTTGTTGTGAGATCTCAGTGACGTTTGTACAGATGATATTTATATTACTACAGGATAGGTTCTTGTTGTGAGATCTCAGTGACGTTTGTGCAGATGATATTTATATTACTACAGGATAGGTTCTTGTTGTGAGATCCCAGTGACGTTTGTGCAGATGATATTTATATTACTACAGGATAGGTTCTTGTTGTGAGATCCCAGTGACGTTTGTGCAGATGATATTTATATTACTACAGGATAGGTTTGTGTTGTGAGATCCCAGTGACGTTTGTGCAGATGATATTTATATTACTACAGGATAGGTTCTTGTTGTGAGATCCCAGTGACGTTTGTGCAAATGATATTTATATTACTACAGGATAGGTTCTTGCTATGAGATCCCAGTGACGTTTGTACAAATGATATTTATATTACTACAGGATAGGTTTTTGCTATCAGATCCCAGTGACGTTTGTGCAGATGATATTTATATTACTACAGGATAGGTTCTTGTTGTGAGATCCTAGTGACGTTTGTGCACATGATATTTATATTACTACAGGATAGGTTTGTGTTGTGAGATCCCAGTGACGTTTGTGCAGATGATATTTATATTACTAAAGGATAGGTTTGTGTTGTGAGATCCCAGTGACGTTTGTACAGATGATATTTATATTACTACAGGATAGGTTCTTGTTGTGAGATCCCAGTGACGTTTGTACAGATGATATTTATATTACTACAGGATAGGTTCTTGCTATGAGATCCCAGTGACGTTTGTACAGATGATATTTATATTACTACAGGATAGGACCTTGCTATGAGATCCCAGTGACGTTTGTACAGATGATATTTATATTACTACAGGATAGGTTCTTGCTGTGAGATCCCAGTGACGTTTGTACAGATGATATTTATATTACTACAGGATAGGTTCTTGTTGTGAGATCCAACTGACGTTTGTACAGATATTTATATAACTACAGGATAGGTTCTTGCTGTGAGATCCCAGTGACGTTTGTACAGATGATATTTATATTACTACAGGATAGGTTCTTGTTGTGAGATCCCAGTGACGTTTGTACAGATGATATTTATATTACTACAGGATAGGTTCTTGTTGTGAGATCCCAGTGATGTTTGTACAGATGATATTTATATTACTACAGGATAGGTTCTTGTTGTGAGATCCCAGTGACGTTTGTACAGATGATATTTATATTACTACAGGATAGATTCTTGTTGTCAGATCCCAGTGACGTTTGTGCAGATGATATTTATATTACTACAGGATAGGTTTGTGTTGTGAGATCCCAGTGACGTTTGTACAGATGATATTTATATTACTACAGGATAGGTTCTTGTTGTGAGATCCCAGTGACGTTTGTACAGATGATATTTATATTACTACAGGATAGGTTCTTGCTGTGAGATCCCAGTGACGTTTGTGCAGATGATATATATATTACTACAGGATAGGTTTGTGTTGTGAGATCCCAGTGACATTTGTACAGATGATATTTATATTACTACAGGATAGGTTCTTGTTGTGAGATCCCAGTGATGTTTGTGCAGATGATATTTATATTACTACAGGATAGGTTCTTGTTGTGAGATCCCAGTGACATTTGTACAGATGATATTTATATTACTACAGGATAGGTTCTTGTTGTGAGATCCCAGTGATGTTTGTACAGATATTTATATTACTACAGGATAGGTTCTTGTTGTGAGATCTCAGTGACGTTTGTACAGATGATATTTATATTACTACAGGATAGGTTTGTGTTGTGAGATCCCAGTGACGTTTGTACAGATGATATTTATATTACTACAGGATAGGTTCTTGTTGTGAGATCCCAGTGATGTTTGTGCAGATGATATTTATATTACTACAGGATAGGTTCTTGTTGTGAGATCCCAGTGATGTTTGTACAGATGATATTTATATTACTACAGGATAGGTTCTTGTTGTGCGATCCCAGTGATGTTTGTACAGATGATATTTATATTACTACAGGATAGGTTCTTGTTGTGAGATCCCAGTGACGTTTGTACAGATGATATTTATATTACTACAGGATAGATTCTTGCTGTGAGATCCCAGTGACGTTTGTACAGATGATATTTATATTACTACAGGATAGGTTCTTGTTGTGAGATCCAACTGACGTTTGTACAGATATTTATATAACTACAGGATAGGTTCTTGCTGTGAGATCCCAGTGACGTTTGTACAGATGATATTTATATTACTGCAGGATAGGTTCTTGTTGTGAGATCCCAGTGACGTTTGTACAGATGATATTTATATTACTACAGGATAGGTTCTTGTTGTGAGATCTCAGTGACGTTTGTACAGATGATATTTATATTACTACAGGATAGGTTCTTGCTGTGAGATCCCAGTGACGTTTGTGCAGATGATATTTATATTACTACAGGATAGGTTCTTGTTGTGAGATCCCAGTGACGTTTGTACAGATGATATTTATATTACTACAGGATAGGTTCTTGTTATGAGATCCCAGTGACGTTTGTGCAGATGATATTTATATAACTATAGGATAGGTTCTTGTTGTGAGATCTCAGTGACGTTTGTACAGATGATATTTATATTACTACAGGATAGGTTCTTGTTGTGAGATCCCAGTGACGTTTGTACAGATGATATTTATATTACTACAGGATAGGTTCTTGTTGTGAGATCCCAGTGACGTTTGTGCAGATGATATTTATATTACTACAGGATAGGTTCTTGTTGTGAGATCTCAGTGACGTTTGTGCAGATGATATTTATATTACTACAGGATAGGTTCTTGTTGTGAGATCCCAGTGACGTTTGTACAGATGATATTTATATTACTACAGGATAGGTTCTTGTTGTGAGATCTCAGTGACGTTTGTACAGATGATATTTATATTACTACAGGATAGGTTCTTGTTGTGAGATCTCAGTGACGTTTGTACAGATGATATTTATATTACTACAGGATAGATTCTTGCTGTGAGATCCCAGTGACGTTTGTACAGATGATATTTATATTACTACAGGATAGGTTCTTGTTGTGAGATCTCAGTGACGTTTGTACAGATGATATTTATATTACTACAGGATAGATTCTTGCTGTGAGATCCCAGTGACGTTTGTACAGATGATATTTATATTACTACAGGATAGGTTCTTGTTGTGAGATCCCAGTGACGTTTGTACAGATGATATTTATATTACTACAGGATAGGTTCTTGTCGTGAGATCCCAGTGACGTTTGTACAGATGATATTTATATTACTACAGGATAGGTTCTTGTTGTGAGATCCCAGTGACGTTTGTACAGATGATATTTATATTACTACAGGATAGGTTCTTGTTGTGAGATCCCAGTGACGTTTGTACAGATGATATTTATATTACTACAGGATAGGTTCTGGTTGTGAGATCCCAGTGACGTTTGTACAGATGATATTTATATTACTACAGGATAGGTTCTTGTTGCGAGATCTCAGTGACGTTTGTACAGATGATATTTATATTACTACAGGATAGGTTCTTGTTGTGAGATCCCAGTGATGTTTGTACAGATGATATTTATATTACTACAGTATAGGTTCTTGTTGTGAGATCCCAGTGACGTTTGTACAGATGATATTTATATTACTACAGGATAGGTTCTGGTTGTGAGATCCCAGTGACGTTTGTACAGATGATATTTATATTACTACAGGATAGGTTCTGGTTGTGAGATCCCAGTGACGTTTGTGCAGATGATATTTATATTACTACAGGATAGGTTCTGGTTGTGAGATCCCAGTGACGTTTGTGCAGATGATATTTATATTACTACAGGATAGGTTCTTGTTGTGAGATCCCAGTGACGTTTGTACAGATGATATTTATATTACTACAGGATAGGTTCTTGTTGTGAGATCTCAGTGACGTTTGTACAGATGATATTTATATTACTACAGGATAGGTTCTTGTTGTGAGATCCCAGTGACGTTTGTACAGATGATATTTATATTACTACAGGATAGGTTCTTGCTGTGAGATCCCAGTGACGTTTGTGCAGATGATATTTATATTACTACAGGACAGGTTCTTGTTGTGAGATCCCAGTGACGTTTGTACAGATGATATTTATATTACTACAGGATAGGTTCTTGTTGTGAGATCCCAGTGACGTTTGTACAGATGATATTTATATTACTACAGGATAGGTTCTTGCTGTGAGATCCCAGTGACGTTTGTACAGATGATATTTATATTACTACAGGATAGGTTCTTGCTGTGAGATCCCAGTGACGTTTGTGCAGATGATATTTATATTACTACAGGACAGGTTCTTGTTGTGAGATCCCAGTGACGTTTGTACAGATGATATTTATATTACTACAGGATAGGTTCTTGTTATGAGATCCCAGTGACATTTGTGCAGATGATATTTATATTACTACAGGATAGGTTCTTGTTGTGAGATCCCAGTGACGTTTGTACAGATGATATTTATATTACTACAGGATAGGTTCTTGTTGTGAGATCCCAGTGACGTTTGTACAGATGATATTTATATTACTACAGGATAGGTTCTTGTTGTGAGATCCCAGTGACGTTTGTGCAGATGATATTTATATTACTACAGGATAGGTTCTTGCTGTGAGATCCCAGTGACGTTTGTACAGATGAAATTTATATTACTACAGGATAGGTTCTGGTTGTGAGATCCCAGTGACGTTTGTACAGATGATATTTATATTACTACAGGATAGGTTCTGGTTGTGAGATCCCAGTGACGTTTGTGCAGATGATATTTATATTACTACAGGATAGGTTCTTGTTGTGAGATCCCAGTGACGTTTGTACAGATGATATTTATATTACTACAGGATAGGTTCTTGTTGTGAGATCCCAGTGACGTTTGTGCAGATGATATTTATATTACTACAGGATAGGTTCTTGTTGTGAGATCCCAGTGACGTTTGTACAGATGATATTTATATTACTACAGGATAGGTTCTTGTTGTGAGATCCCAGTGACGTTTGTGCAGATGATATTTATATTACTACAGGATAGGTTCTTGTTGTGAGATCCCAGTGACGTTTGTACAGATGATATTTATATTACTACAGGATAGGTTCTTGTTGTGAGATCTCAGTGACGTTTGTACAGATGATATTTATATTACTACAGGATAGGTTCTTGTTGTGAGATCTCAGTGACGTTTGTACAGATGATATTTATATTACTACAGGATAGGTTCTTGTTGTGAGATCTCAGTGACGTTTGTACAGATGATATTTATATTACTACAGGATAGGTTCTTGTTGCGAGATCTCAGTGACGTTTGTACAGATGATATTTATATTACTACAGGATAGGTTCGTGTTGTGAGATCCCAGTGATGTTTGTACAGATGATATTTATATTACTACAGGATAGGTTCTTGTTGTGAGATCTCAGTGACGTTTGTACAGATGATATTTATATTACTACAGGATAGGTTCTTGTTGTGAGATCTCAGTGACGTTTGTGCAGATGATATTTATATTACTACAGGATAGGTTCTTGTTGTGAGATCTCAGTGACGTTTGTGCAGATGATATTTATATTACTACAGGATAGGTTCTTGTTGTGAGATCTCAGTGACGTTTGTACAGATGATATTTATATTACTACAGGATAGGTTCTTGTTGTGAGATCTCAGTGACGTTTGTGCAGATGATATTTATATTACTACAGGATAGGTTCTTGTTGTGAGATCTCAGTGACGTTTGTACAGATGATATTTATATTACTACAGGATAGGTTCTTGTTGTGAGATCTCAGTGACGTTTGTACAGATGATATTTATATTACTACAGGATAGGTTCTTGTTGTGAGATCCCAGTGACGTTTGTACAGATGATATTTATATTACTACAGGATAGGTTTGTGTTGTTAGATCTCAGTGACGTTTGTACAGATGATATTTATATTACTACAGGATAGGTTCTTGTTGTGAGATCTCAGTGACGTTTGTGCAGATGATATTTATATTACTACAGGATAGGTTCTTGTTGTGAGATCTCAGTGACGTTTGTGCAGATGATATTTATATTACTACAGGATAGGTTCTTGTTGTGAGATCTCAGTGACGTTTGTGCAGATGATATTTATATTACTACAGGATAGGTTTCTAACCTTTACCCTCAAGAACAGAAGGTGCTGATAGCCGCACAGGAACAAGGCGAATGTCACTAGATGGTAGCAGAACTTACTGCCATGTAGTGCTCCAGACATACCATGAGAACAAAGCAAATCTGATAGTAAAAGTGAATTGAAAACTAATTGTATGTTCTGTCTGAATCACAAAAGAAAAAGCTTTTGGGTTCCATGTCCCTTTATCACCTCCACATAGCAGTTAATGAAAGTGGTCTGTATATCAGCTTATTAAAGCTGTAATATTGCACAGTAATATTGTGTTCTCTCTCATGTTATTTGTCTAATAAATGTCTATAATACCCCATATAAACGCTGATGTAAAGCTTCATACACGGTCCTAAAACAAACAGCAGTAAAGTGCCTTAATTAAACGGAAAAAAAATAACTTCTTTTGCAGCAGTTTTACTACACTAACCAAATAAATGCCCTGATAGTATTATAATAAATAACCTTATAATATTATTACCTGATGAACTATCTTGCTAAAGGCCTCCTGAAGTTTCCCGTGAATAGTAGATAGTTTCTTTGCATCTCTGTTGGCTTCATGTATAGGAATAAGTACTTTATAAACTTCATTTACAGCTTCATACATGCCAGCCTGTAAAAAGAACGAAAACAAGAAAACAGGGTTATTTATTGTATCCTCAAGGTGGGGCCCTTATTGACATACACTGCAGATTCACAATGAAAAAGATATGAAATTTATATTTACAAAGAATCAATTATTTTATACTTGAAGTGATTTCATATAACCTTTTATATATGGAACATCATAACCCTTGGAAGAGGATTTCTATAAGACTGGAAAATCTCCCTTTTCCCAAAATAGGACCTATTTGGAAGGAGAAAGAGGCCTGATCCCAAACCCGATTCCAGGAAAACAACAAGTTATAAAACACAAACTATAGTTTATAAAATAGTGTGTCTGGCTCAACCTTTATACGGTATAACGGTCTATGAATTTGAATAAAATTATTTGACATCTTTTCTCTGTAATACACAATTTATTTGTATCTGAAGTGGTGGATTCCACACTGGAGCAAGAAAAGGGAGTGAAACTGTTTACCCAGGTTTGATAAAATGCTATGTGCAAACGATACAAACACATCAAAAACATAATCAGTGTTCCTTTTATCCTTTATAGTTTTCAAATAATACTTAGAAACACACCTTGTTTGTGCAGAAAAAAAAAATCCTTACCGTTCTTAGAATTTCAACAGAATGATGGAACATTTAGGGTTTATTAGTTTTGAGAAATGAAGATTTCCTAAAAACAACCTTATTTTGATAAAAGATCTGATACTGAAGGATACAGAGTAAATACAAACGGTCTGATGCTTGATAAGCGGAGAACAATAAATTTGTCTTGTAAATCAACTACGTGAAAAAACGCATGAGGGGTTTAAAAAACAAAATTTATGCTTAACTGATAAATTATTTTCTTCTTTCGGAATGATGATGGTCCCCAGTCCTCCATAACATATGTGATATATTTCCTGTCCCTAGGAGGAGGTCAAGAACCCATATCAGAGCTTTAAATCCCTCCCTCTTCCATCTCTCTCTTAGTTGAACGTATAGTAGAGAATAGGAAAAACACATAATTTATGCTTACCTGATAAATTTATTTCTCTTGTGATGTATCGAGTCCACGGATTCATCCTTACTTGTGGGATATTCTCCTCCCCTACAGGAAGTGGCAAAGAGAGCACCCACAGCAGAGCTGCCTATATAGCTCCCCCCTTAACTCCACCCCCCAGTCATTCGACCGAAGGCTAGGAAGAAAAAGGAGAAACCATAGGGTGCAGTGGTGACTGAAAGTTTAAAAATAAAAATATATATGCCTGTCTTAAAAAACAGGGCGGGCCGTGGACTCGATACATCACAAGAGAAATAAATTTATCAGGTAAGCATAAATTATGTTTTCTCTTGTAAGATGTATCGAGTCCACGGATTCATCCTTACTTGTGGGATCCCAATACCAAAGCTTTAGGACACGGATGAAGGGAGGGACAAGACCGGGACCTTAAACGGAAGGCACCACTGGTGGTAGAACCTTTCTCCCAAAAATAGCCTCCGAAGAAGCAAAAGTATCGAATTTGTAAAATTTGGCAAAAGTATGCAGTGAAGACCAAGTCGCTGCCTTACAAATCTGTTCAACAGAAGCCTCATTCTTGAAAGCCCATGTGGAAGCCACAGCTCTGGTGGAATGAGCTGTAATTCGTTCAGGAGGCTGCTGCCCAGCAGTCTCATAAGCCAATCGGATGATGCTTTTCAGCCAGAAGGAAAGAGAGGTAGCAGTCGCTTTCTGACCTCTCCTCTTACCAGAATAAACGACAAACAAGGATGATGTTTGTCTGAAATCTTTAGTTGCTTGTAAATAGAATTTCAAAGCACGAACCACATCAAGATTGTGTAAAAGCCGTTCCTTCTTAGAAGCTGGATTAGGACACAGGGAAGGAACAATGATTTCCTGGTTAATATTCTTATTAGAAACAACCTTAGGAAGAAAACCAGGTTTGGTACGTAAAACTACCTTATCTGCATGGAACACCAGATGAATTGTAAGCAGACAATTCAGAAACTCTTCGAGCAGAACGATATAGCTACCAAAAACAAAACTTTTCAAGACAATAACTTAATATCTATGGAATGTAAAGGTTCAAACGGAACCCCTTGAAGAACTGAAAGAACTAAATTTAGACTCCATGGCGGAGCAACTGGTTTATAGACAGGCTTGATTCTGACTAAAGCCTGAGCAAATGCTTGAACGTCTGGTACCTCCTTCAGACGCTTGTGTAAAAGAATAGACAGAGCAGATATCTGTCCCTTTAAGGAACTAGTTGACAAACCTTTCTCCAATCCTTCTTGGAGAAAAGACAATATCCTTGGAATCCTAATCTTACTCCACGAGTAACCCTTGGATTCACACCAACAAAGATATTTCCGCCATATCTTATGGTAAATTTTCCTGGTGAAAGGCTTTCTAGCTTGAATCAGAGTATCTATAACTGATTCAGAGAAACCACGCTTAGCTAGAATTAAGTGTTCAATCTCCAAGCAGTCAGCCGCAGAGAAACTAGATTTGGATGCTTGAATGGACCTTGTATTAGAAGATCCTGCCTCATTGGCAGTGTCCATGGGGGGACAGATGACATGTCCACTAGGTGTGCATACCAAGTCCTGCGTGGCCACGCAGGCGCTATCAGAATTACCGAAGCCTTCTCCTGCTTGATTCTGGCTACCAGACGAGGGAGAAGGGGAAACGGTGGAAAGACATAAGCCAGATTGAAGGACCAAGGCGCTACTAGAGCATCTATCAATGCCGCCTTGGGGTCCCTGGACCTGGATCCGTAGAGAGGAAGTTTGGAGTTCTGACGGGACGCCATCAGATCCAATTCTGGAATGCCCCATAGCTGGGTCAGCTGAGCAAAAACCTCCGGATGGAGTTCCCACTCCCCCGGGTGAAAAGTCCGACAACTTAGAAAATCCGCCTCCCAGTTGTCTACTCCTGGGATATGAATTGCAGATAGATGGCAGGAGTGATCCTCCGCCCACCTGATTATTTTGGTTACTTCCTTCATCGCTAGGGAACTCTTTGTTCCCCCCTGATGATTGATGTACGCTACAGTCGTGATGTTGTCCGACTGAAATCTGATGAATTTGGCCGCCGCTAGTTGAGGCCATGCCTGGAGCGTGTTGAATATTGCTCTCAGTTCCAAAATGTTTATCGGGAGTAGAGACTCTTCCCGAGACCATAGGCCCTGAGCTTTCAGGGAGTCCCAGACCGCGCCCCAGCCTAACAGACTGGCGTCGGTCGTTACAATGATCCATTCCGGTCTGCGGAAGCACATTCCCTGAGACAGGTGATCCTGAGACAACCACCAGAGAAGAGAATCTCTGGTTTTCTGGTCCAGTTGTATTTGAGGAGACAAATCTGCATAATCTCCATTCCACTGTTTGAGCATGCACAGTTGCAGTGGTCTTAGATGTATTCGAGCAAAAGGGACTACGTCTATTGCCGCTACCATTAATCCGATTACCTCCATGCACTGAGCTACAGATGGCCGAGGAATGGAATGAAGAACTCGGCAAGTAGTTAAAAGCTTTAATTTTCTGACCTCCGTCAGAAATATTTTCATTTCTACCGAGTCTATTAATGTTCCCAGGAAGGGAACCCTTGCGAGCGGGGACAGAGAACTTTTTTCTGTGTTCACCTTCCACCTGTGAGACCTTAGAAAGGCCAGAACAATCTCCGTATGAGCCTTGGCTCTGGGAAAAGACAACGCCTGTATTAAGATGTCGTCCAAATAAGGTGCTACTGCAACGCCCCGCGGTCTTAGTACCGCCAGAAGGGACCCTAGCACTTTTGTGAAAATTCTGGGAGTGGTGGCCAACCCGAAGGGAAGGGCCACAAACTGGTAATGCTTGTTCAGAAAGGCGAACCTTATGATGATGATGATGATCTTTGTGGATAGGAATATGTAGGTACGCATCCTTTAGATCCACGGTAGTCATATATTGACCTTCCTGGATCATAGGTAAGATTGTCCGAATGGTCTCCATCTTGAATGATGGAACTCTGAGGAATTTGTTTAGAATTTTTAGATCCAGGATTGGCCTGAAAGTTCCTTCCTTTTTGGGAACCACAAACAGGTTTGAGTAAAAACCCAGTCCTTGTTCTGTAATTGGAACTGGATATATCACGGCCATCTTGAGTAGATCTTCTACACAGCGTAAGAACGCCTCTTTCTTTGTCTGGTCTGAAGACAGATGAGAAATGTGGAATCTTCCCCTTGGAGGGGAGTCCTTGAATTCTAGAAGATATCCCTGAGTAACAATCTCTAATGCCCAGGGATCGTGAACATCTCTTGCCCAAGCCTGAGCGAAGAGAGAGAGTCTGCCCCCTACCAGATCCGGTCCCGGATCGGGGGCTACCCCTTCATGCTGTCTTAGTAGCAGCTGCAGGCTTCTTGGCCTCTTTACCCTTGTTCCAGCCCTGCAAAGGCTTCCAGGTTGCCTTGGGCTGTGAAGCGTTACTCTCTTGCTTTGAGGTTGCAGAGGTTGAAGCAGGACCGCTCCTGAAGTTGTGAAAGGAACGAAAATTAGCCTTGTTTTTAGCCTTAAAAGGCCTATCTTGCGGGAGAGCATGGCCCTTTCCCCCGGTGATATCCGAAATAATCTCTTTCAACTCGGGCCCGAAAAGGGTCTTTCCCTTGAAAGGGATATTTAGTAATTTTGTTTTGGACGACACATCGGCCGACCATGACTTGAGCCAAAGCGCTCTGCGCTCCATAATGGCGAAACCTGAATTTGCCGCTAACTTAGCTAATTGCAACGCAGCATCTGTGATAAAAGAATTAGCCAGTTTTAAAGCTTTAATTCTATCCATAATTTCGTCATATGAGGTCTCCCTCTGGAGCGACTCCTCCAGCGCCTCAAACCAGAAAGCCGCTGCAGTAGTTACAGGAATAATGCAGGCGATCGGTTGTAGAAGGAACCCTTGTTGAACAAAAATTTTCTTTAGTAAACCTTCTAATTTTTTATCCATAGGATCTTTAAAAGCACAACTGTCTTCAATTGGAATGGTTGTGCGCTTAGCCAGCGTAGAAACTGCTCCCTCTACCTTAGGGACCGTCTGCTACGAGTCCCGCCTGGGGTCAGTAATGGGGAACATTTTCTTAAAAATAGGAGGGGGAACAAAAGGGACACCTGGTCTTTCCCACTCCCTGGTAACAATATCCGCAACCCTTTAAGGGATCGGAAACGCATCAGTGTATACAGGGACCTCTAGGTATTTGTCCATTTTACACAATTTCTCTGGAACCACCATAGGGTCACAATCATCCAGAGTGGATAGAACCTCCCTAAGCAATACGCGGAGGTGTTCCAACTTAAATTTAAAAGCTAATGAATCTGAATCTGCCCGTTGAGAAACCTTTCCTGAGTCAGAAATTTCTCCCTCAGACATCACATCCCTCGCCCCTACATCAGAGTGTTGTGAGGGTACGTCAGATAAACCTCCCAAAGCTTCCGACTGCTCATAATCTGTTCTTAAAACAGAGCTATCTCGCTTTGTAGGAAAAACTGGCAGTTTGGATAGAAAGGCCGCAAGGGAATTATCCAAAACTGTCGGTAGTTGTTGCAATGTAATAGGTGCCAATGCACTAGAGGTACTAGGTATTGCTTGCGCTGGCGTAACTGGTGGTGACACTTGGGGAGAGGAAGGTGGACTATCTTCATTACCTTCCATCATAGAATCATCTTGGGCTACATTTTTAAGTGACACAATATGATCTTTAAATTGTAGAGACACATTAGTGCACTTGAGACACATTTTGAGTGGGGGTTCCACCATGGCTACTGAACACATAGAGCAAGGCTTTTCCTTAGTGTCAGACATGTTAAACAGATTAGTATTATATGCAAACAGGCTTGGAAAACACTTTAATCAAATAAAAAACACAATTTGAAAAAAACCGTACTGTGCCTTTAAGAAATAAAAAGCGCACACAATTTTACAAAACAGTGAAAAATGCACCAAATCTTTTGAAATTTTCACAGTATGTGCCTAATGCTTCGATATGATTGCACACCAAGTTTCAACCTGATTAACCCCTTAATGCCCAAACCTTCTAAAGCCCACAACCGGTTTCAAAACTACAGCACCTTGCCACAGAAGTCTGCTGTGGCCCTACCTTCCCTTATGGATTAGTTTAGGGGAAAAACAGCTTCTGTGAGTCCCTCAAGCAGTCTCTGGACCCTCCATGTGAAGCAGCATGAACTGTCTGGAGAAATTAACTGCGCAACAGAGGCGCAAAATTAGGGCCCCTCCCACTCCACTCCGGAGTTGTGAGGCCCTCAAAGTCACACTTAGTTGACTAAATATATGCCATGTGGATAAAAAAAACCTTAATAACCACACCAAAGGTGTTTAAAAGTGTCTACCAAAGAGTATTTGCTAAATAAAATAATCAATTGCCCTTTCCCAGTGTCCACCAGCCTATTGAGCCCTGTTAAATAAGCCCTTTTATAACAAGTCTCAGAAAATGGCTTACCCTTCCCTCATGGGGATTCCTGTCAGTCTTCTAGCATTATCGTGTCTTGACTAGAAAAAAGATGACTGAAACATACCTTAATGCAGTTAAGCCTGCAAACTGTTCCCCCCAACTGAAGTTTTCTGGTACTCATCAGTCCTGGGTGGGAACAGCAGTGGATTTTAGTTACAACATGCTAAAATCGTTTTCCTCTCAGCAGAAATCTTCATCCCTTTTCTGCCAGAGAGTAAAAAGTACAAACCGGTACCATTTAAAAATAACAAACTCTTGATTGAAGATATAAAACTACAAATCTAACACCACATTCACTTTACCCTCCCGTGGAGATGCCCTACTGCTAGAGCGGCAAAGAGAATGACTGGGGGGTGGAGCTAGGGGGGGGGGCTGTATGGACAGCTCTGCTGTGTGCTCTCTTTGCCACTTCCTGTAGGGAATGGGAAGGTCCCACAAGTAAGGATGAATCCGTGGACTGGATACACCTTGCAAGAGAAAAGTAAACAAACAGCTATTTCATACAAAAAAATTCTATATAAGAAAGTCTTGAACACTATAAGAAATCTATTTCACGTGTTACATTGAAAATGACATAACATTTGTATAAATGTTGAAAAACAAAAATAAAGGACATATTAAATGACTTACCATTGAGAAAGATGCTGCGGCCTGCTCCAACAGTCCCACAAGACCAGCCTCTGTAAAATACTTTCCAGAGCAGATGCCTTCTTCATCAGGTGATACAACGTCGTCAGACACTGCAGACTCTTCCAAAACATTTGAAGAAATGTTCTGAGGGGACATTATAAATGTTGGATATTACAGCTGAGAAACTGTAGTAAACAGTAAATTATAGCGAATCTTCAATAAAAAGGATGAATTAAAGTCCACCTAACACATTGTTTCCATTCTGGACCTGATTATACAAATTGAAAACTTTACCATCACTTTAGTCTAGTTTGGCATAAATAAAGTAATTGGCGCTAAGCAAGTTGATTTTTCATATCAAACTCTTGTTGACCTCTTGGAGGAAACTAAATTACAGAGATCAGCGCCGTACCCTGTACAACGCTGCTGTCCTGGGCCTCTCTCTGCCGCGATTTTGCGAACCGTATCGAGATTGTGCTATTTCTGCAGTGTGGCAGTGCAGAAATAGAGTTGCAGAGTTACCAATGCAGAGAGAGACACTCTGTGCCCCTCTCTGCATCGGGTAGCGGTGGTGCTGATCATTGGTGGTGTGGGAGGGTTTGGAGGGAGGCAGGTGGGTGGAGGTAGGGGCAGGAACAGGTGGGACCGCAACACTGCAGAAAAAATAAATGCTTAGAGTGGCAGGGAGCGGGAGGAGGGAGTCCTAGAGTGGAGAGGGGGATTAGAGGGTAGGAAAAAAATCTTGGAAGGGGAGGTGGGGTAAATGAGGAGGGGGGCAGCTACACTACAGAATTTTGTTTTTTATTAAGCAGAAAAGAAAAAATTATGTAAAACTGGGTACTGGCAGATATCTGCCAGTACTTAAGATGGTGGAAATTAGTTAGAAAGGGAAGGGTTAGAGAGGAGGAAAGTAAGGGGGTAATCCTACATTGAAGAAAATAATAATAAAACTAATAATAATAATAAAAAAAAAAAAGTTCTAAAACTGCATACTGGCAGACTGTCTTGCCAGTACTTAAGATGGGGGTGAGAGAGGGAAGAGAGCTGTTTGAGAGGGATCAGGTAGGGATCAGGGGGTGGGAAGTGTCAGGTGGGAGGATAATCTCTACACTAAAGCTAAAATTAACCTTAAAAGCTACCTGATTAACCCCCTCACTGCTGGAAATAATAAATGTGTGGTGCGCATCTGCAATGAGCGGCCTTCTAATTACCAAAAAGCAATGCCAAAGCCATATATGTCTGCTATTTCTGAACAAAGGGGACCCCAGAGAAGCTTTTACAACCATTTGTGCAATTATTGCACAAGCGGTATATAAATAATTTCAGTGAGAAACCTAAAGTTAACTATTTTTTTTATATGTTTGTATTTGGAGGTAAAATAGTGGCATGAAATATATAAAAATGGGCCTAGATCAATACTTTGGGTTGTCTACTAAAAAAAAAGATATATAGTTTTGATAAGTAAATAAAACAAACAAACAAGGCTCTATTTCTGTTTAAATGGAGTGAAGGCAAAAATGATTTAAATGCTTTGGTGTTTTGGGGAAGTTTTAGTCTGAAATACCCAGTCCTTAAGGGGTTAAGTACCTGAGCATCTTCTACTGTACGAGAATTTGCTTATTCAACTGCGTTTCTGCATTATTAATACCTGAAAGGTCACACAGCCTACTGGAAGGTATTTACGATCCTCTAACATGCTTAAATATTCTGCCACGAGAGCTGCAGAGTGAACAAGACATTGCGCAGATTCTGCGTGATTGCTCCTCTCAGAGTGCTTCCCAGCCATGTTTTGCAGCCACGTTAAACGCAGATCAGGTGAGGTCTGATATCCTTTTGCAATCCTGTAAGGGAGAAAGCACGAACAAATCAGTTTATCCGGTGTTTATTTATATATAAGTGAAATGTGAAACTTGTCTTTCATCATTCAGATAGAGCAGCAATTTTAAACAACTTTCTAATTTATTTCTATTATCACATTTTCTTCATTCTCTTAGTATCTTTTGTTGAAAGCAGGAATGTAAGTTTAGGAGCGAGCACATGTCTAGGGCACTATATGGCAGTTGTTTAGGAAGAATGTTATCCATTAGCAAGAGCACTAGATGACAGCGCTATTTCCGCTCATGCTCCATACACCTACCTACGTATCTCTTTAACAAAGAATATCATGGGAACAAAGCAAATTTGATAACAGAAGTAAATAGTAAACTTTTTAAAAACAATTTGCTCTGTCAGAATCACAAAAGAAATTTGTTGGGTTCCATATCCCTTTAATTGAGTGCTAACGACGGCTCAGAGCCATCGCTGGCACTCAACCACATTTTTTTGCAATCTGGGGGCTCCTACCGACTCCCAACCCCGTGATCAGGCCTGTATAGGGCTTCCTGTTACGTGCGGTGACGTCACGCGCAATGACGTGATGACAACACCGTGCAACTTTATTTAAAATTGACAATACAAAGTATAGGGGAAGGGGGCATGCTGCTTAGAAGCCTCTATCTCAGGCATCTAAGCAGCTACAAACCCCCAAGACCCCCCGTTAGAAAGGTAATCGCTTAACCTTTCCAACGGTATAAGTCTTGGGGATCTGGGGGAGTAAAAAAAGGGTTAATCTACTGTAGGATAATCACAATACTAAAATATGGTTAAACTACAGTTCTTATGCACCTAAAACAGGACTCATTTTATTTCAGTTCCTGCTTAGGTTCATTACTGCACAATAACCGACTCACCTGTCCTCTTGCATGAAACCATTTCTAATTCATTTAGATAATCTGCTGCATTTTTAAAACCTCGATCACAGATATTGTGTTTTTTTCACCTGCTTAGAGAGTTTGGGTCAGAGAACAAATTTACACAAAAGCAGGAGGGGTTTTAATCCCTATTAGGGCTTGAAAATACAACTTCCTCCTCTTTAGGAGCTCTGGTCTAAATTAACCCTCCGCTGCTGTACAATTTGTGTGAGAGGAGGAGGCGCGGCTGCAAGAGAATTTACCGTGGGCAGCAGATACCGGGTGATTTCCCAGCAGGCAAACCTTATCGCCCAGCATTTGATAAATAGGGCCCAATGATTGACTTTTTAATCAAAATAAGGTACTAAAGGTTTCGTGTGACACTCATAACACAATAGTAAATTCTCTAAAAATAAAATAATAAATATCCTTCTGAGTAACAAACAGAGACATTACCTGTACATTAGGTCAATCAGCATTTCTGGGTCTTCTTGGTGTTCTTTCATTTTTACCGTGTCTGAAAGAATCATGTGCAGATTGAACACAAGGTCCTGAACCTGAAATAGATCAGTCGAGATGTTACGTGTTAACGAGTCGTCACACTGGTAACTTAATAAATGCATATTGATGATACCCTTACATGCAAGTAGTTATGCTCCATTGTGAGGATTATACGAAGTAATGATGGCTCCTCCCTGTTCTTATTAGGAAGCTAATAACCTACAGACAGGACCCTCAGTTGTAATGCAGAGGTGGCATTTTCTTACCTGTCCCAAAACTCTCTTTATGTCACATACAAGACCCCTTACCAAATATATATAATTGCTATAGGGTCTTTTACACACATGCCATTTTAAAATAAGTATGTATATTGACCACATTGTCATTATCATGAAGGCTATACACTGATCCACTCCTAATGTCAACCCCTATTGACATCATCATTTAGGCGAATATATAAATTAGTTTAGTCTGTCAGAAGCGAATTTGTAAGCACTGTATGAGGGCTAATGTTGGACTGACATGAAAAGCGTTTACCACAGTAGACTATGTCCTTCTGATTTCTCGTAACACTTTATTAGGATTATCAAGGCATACTTAGGTAGTACGTAATCGCAACAAGACTGTCATTCACATAATAAGAGCTGTTTAACATACAAGGTCTGTTTGACTGTTGTTTACTTGATACGCCTACTTTGTGATGTTAGTTCACTCCATTCTATTGCGACGATTGCCCAAACAATGGGTAATAAAGTTAAACCAGACTTTACAATGCATTCCCATCCCCATCATAATATACATCACGCATGCCTTCATGTTAGCCGTGTATTCTCACGGATAAATTAGAGGAAGCCGGATGTGTTATGAGTGGGGAGTGTATTACTCAGAAGTACACTGCTAATCCGGGTCTTTTCGTTTCACCAGCGTAATATAGTCTTATAAGAATTACGTAGTACGCATATAGATCCGGATGAGGTAACACATGTTATCTGTCAGAAGTTGTTTATACACTACGCCCCCTGTTTGTGATGTCACAAACACCCCTGACACCTGATGCCGATGTCTGCAGCTATCGGCCAGGGGGGTGAATGCATGCGTTTTTAATTAATTTTTTTCACTTTATTATAGTTTTGGTTGGTGGGGTCCCATTTACTATATAGAGCCTGTATCCTCATTTTTATTTCATATTATTAAAAGTTATGTTTTAATTACTTACTACTTAGACTAGGAAAGATTGCTCATTAAACCTAAACCTTTTAATTCACCTTTTTGTTTAATTATCTTTTTTAGGAGTAGCAACGAACTGTTACACTTAGCTCAGTCCAGGATCACAGGGTCCTAGTGCCAGTATTCTGGCACTTTTATCATTGTCCCTTAACCAAATATGTCACAAAAGATCAGCAGAGCAGGTTGCTCACACTCAAGAGCTGTTATGATGTCCTGCACTAGCTAGTGGGCAGCACTTATTGCTTAGTGGTTAAAATTGGTTCTATCCACTGAATTAGTTAATTTAAGTGCATCAGCAACTCCTGGTGAGTAACGTAATTATGTCAGACATTGTTTGATGGGGAGATTTATGACATTTTAATGGCCCTTTCACTCTCATGGGGGATTATCTTTTCCCCACCAGCATCCCTTCTACCTTGCCCTTATCTTTTAAGGTGCCCCTTTTTGGTCTTTTCCCAAAAAAAAAGCCAACAACCGCCTTTCACAACAAAGCCAAGGAAGCTCCGCTTGGTTATCCTTACCATGGAAGTTACATTGTAATATTTCCTGACCTAGGTGAAGCTACATATTCCAGCCCTTTACTAACCAGACCCCAAGGTTGGACATTATGAAGGTGGTGGATTAGAATTTTTGGGACACATAGAATGGCCCCTTTACCCTTCTGAGGTGTGCAATCTCTCTCTGTGCACTGGAACACTCCATCAGATGTCATGGTATTAAACTAAAACTTCATTATGGCTTTATGCAGCTGCAGAACTGATGGTCCCCAGAGAGACTTTATAGTTGTACTGACCATGCCTTGGAAGTTTTCCATCACCTTCATTTTCACTCATTATTATGGCCCCCCCAACCTGCACAAGATTAAGCACGGTTGTCAATGCATGATTCTCATTGCCCCATTGTGACTTTAAATGTGTTCATTTGCATATCTGTGGGATCCTTCATTCCCCCCCCCCCCCCCCACTCACATATTTATTTACAGGTTCCTTTACTCTGCCTAGAGTTGTTCATGATAGAAATGTTTTTTTTTCTTCTCCTGGAGTTTTTTCAGACAATTTCAGAAAATAACTTAAGTGTTATAGCTGCTAAGTGTTATAGCTGCTTATCCATTGGCTCTATCTATGCCATTTTCATTGTAGCTTCATTCTTCTTCAGAATATTGTTCACCCTTCCACTTGTCTTTATTCTTCCATGTGAGCCTCCACATGGCTTTTAGAACTATTTAGCATCTCCGTCTCCCTTGGTGGGCTCAGATATTGTAACTTCAATTCATTGCTCATCCTGAAGAGGTTTCTCTTGGTGACTCCATATCCTGTAAACACATTTCTCCCCCTTGTTTTCTCTTCTTATTTCCTATTTTTCATTAAAATTATATTTGGATACTTCAATAAATAATATTTCCTTTTTAACAAAAAATTGTAAAAAGCCAACTCTCCATTGAGTGCAAATGATAACGCTAATGATAGTGAATCTCTGGAAGAAGGATTAGGAAGGCTAATAACAGGTGCAATGCTCAACAACAGCAGCAGAAAACTGCATAACTCAGCACACTTAAAGTTAGACTCCCTTCCAGGGGGTACAACCTGTGAATTGTGGAGCCTGGACACTGAAGATAAAAAGGCAAATATATGAACAGCATGGTCAACCACAAGTTGAACTTGACAATGGTAAGTGCAAGCACACATCTGGTAATGGCTTTCATTTATTTACTAAAATGTGAAGCTTATTTAAGATCAGAAGAGTTGTGATACAGAAGTAACTGGGCAGCTAAAATCTGCCAATAAATTGCAGCAAAAAACACCTTTTGGGTGAATACAGAAAAAAAGGTTTTGTTAACACACTTCAATTGATATAAAGAACTAAATGGATTTACATTACCCCCCAAAAACAATCACCTTCTGCTTCATATGATGACATAATGAATGAGAAAGGAGATTGTTCAGATAATGGAAAGTCTTCAGCATAAAAACAACAAGGATCCCTGATTATAACATTACTGAGCCTGCCTGGGATTACATGGGCAGACAAAAGCATCTGAGGCTGCCTAAATCCACCAAAGAACCTGCAGAGTTCCTTAAAAAACTGTGTGCAAGTTTACCTAAAAGAATTGATGCGGTCGCACAACTATTGATTTGATTTTAATTTTTCTTCTGTTCATCAACTTTGCATTTTGTGACTTGAAAAAAATAAACTCTTAACATTTCAATTTTTTAAAGCATTATTCCTTTAAAATATTTTTGTAATCTAGCTGCTGATTGATGGCTGCACATATGTCTTGTGACAATGGCCCACCCAATGTGTTCAGCTAGCTCCCAGTATTGCATTGCTGTTCCTTCAATGAAGGATACTAAGAGAATAAAGGCAGTTTAATAATAGAAGTAAACTAGGAAGTTGCTTAAAATTGTACGCTCAGTCTGAATCCTGAAAGAAAATTTGGGGTCTCTTATCCATTTAAACACATAATCATTTGTATATGTAAGCTCCAGTAATCATTTGTACATGTAAGCTCCAGTAATCATTTGTACATTTAAGCTCCAGTAATCATGTGTACATGTAAGCTCCAGTAATCATGTGTACATGTAAGCTCCAGTAATCATTTGTACATGTAAGCTCCAGTAATCATTTGTACATTTAAACTCCAGTAATCATGTGTACATGTAAACTCCAGTAATCATGAGAATATGTAAACTCCAGTAATCATGTGTATATGTGAACTCCAGTAATCATTTGTATATGTAAACTCCAGTAAACATTTGTATATGTAAACTCCAGTAATCATGTGTATATGTGAACTCCAGTAATCATTTGTATATGTAAACTCCAGTAATCATTTGTATATGTAAACTCCAGTAATCATGTGTATATGTAAACTCCAGTAATCATGTGTATATGTAAACTCCAGTAATCATTTGTATATGTAAACTCCAGTAATCATTTGTATATGTAAACTCCAGTAATCATGTGTATATGTAAACTCCAGTAATCATGTGTACATGTAAACTCCAGTAATCATTTGTATATGTAAACTCCAGTAATCATTTGTACATGTAAACTCCAGTAATCATTTGTACATGTAAACTCCAGTAATCATGTGTATATGTAAACTCCAGTAATCATTTGTATATGTAAACTCCAGTAATCATTTGTATATGTAAACTCCAGTAATCATTTGTGCATGTAAACTCCAGTAATCATGTGTATATGTAAAACGCCAGTAATCATGTGTATATGTAAAACTCCAGTAATCATGTGTACATGTAAACTCCAGTGATCATGTGTACATGTAAGCTCCAGTAATCATGTGTATATGTAAACTCCAGTAATCATGTGTATATGTAAACTCCAGTAATCATGTGTATATGTAAAGCTCCAGTAATCATGTGTACATATAAACTCCAGTAATCATGTGTACATGTAAACTCCAGTAATCATTTGTACATGTAAACTCCAGTAATCATGTGTATATGTAAAGCTCCAGTAATCATGTGTACATGTAAGCTCCAGTAATCATGTGTACATGTAAACTCCAGTAATCATGTGTACATGTAAACTCCAGTAATCATGAGAATATGTGAATTCCAGTAATCATGTGTATATGTGAACTCCAGTAATCATGTGTATATGTAAACTCCAGTAAACATTTGTACATGTAAACTCCAGTAATCATGTGTATATGTAAACTCCAGTAATCATGTGTACATGTAAACTCCAGTAAACATTTGTACATGTAAACTCCAGTAAACATGTGTACATGTAAACTCCAGTAATCATGTGTACATGTAAACTCCAGTAATCATGTGTACATGTAAACTCCAGTAATCATGTGTACATGTAAACTCCAGTAATCATGTGTATATGTAAACTCCAGTAATCATGTGTATATGTAAACTCCAGTAATCATTTGTATATGTAAACTCCAGTAATCATTTGTATATGTAAACTCCAGTAATCATTTGTATATGTAAACTCCAGTAATCATTTGTATATGTAAACTCCAGTAATCATTTGTGCATGTAAACTCCAGTAATCATGTGTACATGTAAACTCCAGTAATCATTTGTGCATGTAAACTCCAGTAAGCATGTGTATATGTAAAACGCCAGTAATCATGTGTATATGTAAAACGCCAGTAATCATTTGTACATGTAAACTCCAGTAATCATTTGTATATGTAAACTCCAGTAATCATGTGTATATGTAAAGCTCCAGTAATCATGTGTACATGTAAAGCTCCAGTAATCATGTGTACATATAAACTCCAGTAATCATGTGTACATGTAAACTCCAGTAATCATTTGTATATGTAAACTCCAGTAATCATGTGTATATGTAAAGCTCCAGTAATCATGTGTACATGTAAGCTCCAGTAATCATGTGTATATGTAAGCTCCAGTAATCATGTGTATATGTAAACTCCAGTAATCATGTGTATATGTAAGCTCCAGTAATCATGTGTATATGTAAACTCCAGTAATCATGTGTATATGTAAAGCTCCAGTAATCATGTGTACATGTAAGCTCCAGTAATCATGTGTATATGTAAGCTCCAGTAATCATGTGTATATGTAAACTCCAGTAATCATGTGTATATGTAAGCTCCAGTAATCATGTGTATATGTAAACTCCAGTAATCATGTGTATATGTAAACTCCAGTAATCATTTGTACATGTAAACTCCAGTAATCATGTGTATATGTAAACTCCAGTAATCATGTGTACATGTAAACTCCAGTAATCATGTGTACATGTAAACTCCAGTAATCATGAGAATATGTGAACTCCAGTAATCATGTGTATATGTGAACTCCAGTAATCATTTGTATATGTAAACTCCAGTAATCATTTGTATATGTAAACTCCAGTAAACATTTGTATATGTAAACTCCAGTAAACATTTGTATATGTAAACTCCAGTAAACATTTGTATATGTAAACTCCAGTAAACATTTGTATATGTAAACTCCAGTAAACATTTGTATATGTAAACTCCAGTAATCATGTGTACATGTAAACTCCAGTAATCATGTGTACATGTAAACTCCAGTAATCATGTGTACATGTAAACTCCAGTAATCATGTGTATATGTGAACTCCAGTAAACATTTGTATATGTAAACTCCAGTAAACATTTGTATATGTAAACTCCAGTAAACATTTCTATATGTAAACTCCAGTAATCATGTGTACATGTAAACTCCAGTAATCATGTGTACATGTAAACTCCAGTAATCATGTGTACATGTAAACTCCAGTAATCATGAGAATATGTGAACTCCAGTAATCATGTGTATATGTGAACTCCAGTAATCATGTGTATATGTGAACTCCAGTAATCATGTGTATATGTAAACTCCAGTAATCATTTGTATATGTAAACTCCAGTAAACATTTGTATATGTAAACTCCAGTAATCATGTGTACATGTAAACTCCAGTAATCATGTGTACATGTAAACTCCAGTAATCATGAGAATATGTGAACTCCAGTAATCATGTGTATATGTGAACTCCAGTAATCATGTGTATATGTGAACTCCAGTAATCATTTGTATATGTAAACTCCAGTAATCATTTGTATATGTAAACTCCAGTAAACATTTGTATATGTAAACTCCAGTAATCATGTGTATATGTAAACTCCAGTAATCATGTGTACATGTAAACTCCAGTAATCATGTGTACATGTAAACTCCAGTAATCATGTGTATATGTAAACTCCAGTAATCATTTGTACATGTAAACTCCAATAATCATGTGTATATGTAAACTCCAGTAATCATGTGTACATGTAAACTCCAGTAATCATGTGTACATGTAAACTCCAGTAATCATGTGTATATGTAAACTCCAGTAATCATTTGTATATGTAAACTCCAGTAAACATTTGTATATGTAAACTCCAGTAATCATGTGTACATGTAAACTCCAGTAATCATGTGTACATGTAAACTCCAGTAATCATGTGTACATGTAAACTCCAGTAATCATGTGTATATGTGAACTC
>NC_069508.1:206675613-206713113 GCF_027579735.1 Bombina bombina
TGACGACAGACAATGCCGTCTGGATGAAGACTTCAGCCCGCTTGGATGAGGATGGATGTCCGGTCTTCGAAAACTAAGTGCATCTTCTGGGATTAGTGTTAGGTTATTTTAAGGGTTTATTGGGTGGGTTTTAATTTTAGGTTAGGGACTTTGGGCTGAAAAAGAGCTAAATGCCCTTTTCAGGGAAATGGGGAGCTTAGGTTTTTTAGATAGGTTTTTATTTGGGGGGGTTGGTTGTGTGGGTGGTGGGTTTTACTGTTGGGGGTGGCAATTGTATTTTATTTTACAGGTAGAAGAGCAGATTTCTTTGGGGCAATGCCCCGCAAAAGGTCCTTTTAAGGGCCATTGGTAGTTTATTGTAGGCTAGTTTTTTGGGGTTTTTTTGTTTTTTTTTTTGGGGGGGGGGCTTTTTTATTTTGATAGGGCTATTAGGTTAGGTGTAATTAGTTTAAATATTTGATAATTTATTTTTTATTTTGTGTAACAGTGTTTTTTTATTTTGTGTAACTTAGTTGTTATTTTCTATAGTAGACTTAAATAACTTGAGTAGGGTTAGGGTTTTTAAATATGTAATATAGTTAATTTAATTGCCATTTAATGTAGTTTTAGTATAATAGTGGGGTAGGTTAATTAATAGTTTAATATAGTTTAATGCGATTGTAGGATAATAGTTAGGGTAGGTTAATTAGTAGTTTAATATAGTTTAATTTCATTCTAAAGGTAAGTTTAAATTTATTATAAGATAGGGATGAGTTAATATTTAATATAAAGTTAGCGGGTTGTAAGGTTTAGGGGTAATTAGTTTAATTTAGATTGTGGCAATGTGGGGGGCTGGCGGTTTAGGGGTTAATAGGTTTAGTAAGTGGTAGTGATGTGGGAGGCCAGGGATTTAGGGGTTAATACATTTATTTAGTTGTGGTGGGCTCCGGGAGCGGAGGGATAGGGGTTAATAACTTTATTTAGTTGTGGTGGGCTCCGGGAGCGGAGGGATAGGGGTTAATAACTTTATTTAGTTGTGGTGGGCTCCGGGAGCGGCGGGATAGGGGTTAATAACTTTATTTCGTTGCAGAGGGGTCCGGAAGCGCCGGGATAGGGGTTAATAACTTTATTTAGGTTGCGGCAGGGTCCGGGAATGGCGGGATAGGGGTTAAACATTTTAGTATAGTGGCGGTGTTTAGTGACAGGGTATAAATAAAGTTGGGAAAAAGCCGAATAGCAGCAAGATCGATTACTGTTAGTTAAAAATAGTCCGCTGCTCATCGCCCCGTACTTGGTGCGCGCTTTTTGACTATTTTGTTTTATAAATATGGAGAGCGTATTCAGGTCCGCAGCTGCAATGTTAGGCGAGCTTATTGGTGCCAGCGAATGCAGCACAGTTGACAGCTTGAAAGCTAGGCCTCTAACTTGTTAACCACCCTTAACATCTGGAGCGGAGAGCAAATGATATCTTTATTGCAAAAAGCTGGCAATTACTGGTTTTAATAAGAAAAGGGGTTAAAAATAAACACTTTAACAAATATGCTGTAACGAACAAAATTATCAAAATGGATCAAATTTAAGAAGTGGGTAATCACCATCCACTCCTAAATATTCACTTAGGGATGATCCAACAAAGTTAAAAACATTAAAAGGGCTGTGTGCCCTAGAGGCTCTATTGCTGAAACACAGGAGAGTGAAATGAGCAGAAGAATGTACAGGGATTTTCAATCACATAGAACACACAGACTATGCGCTCAAAGGCGTCCTCCTGCCTGTGTACTGCTGGGATTAAACCCACTCAGCCGATAGCTAAATAAATACCCTGTACTTATCGTCACATTCCTACCACAAATCACTCAGTGGATCTGCATGTCATACAGCATGCTTGTATTTCCAAAACTAGCTCAAAATTCACTCTGAATGGCTTGTATGCGTTTATAAATAGATACAGTGTGTCACCAATCGTCACTGTGTAACACAAAAGCTCCTCAATGATTCATCTGTATACTAAATATATATCATTATAAATAGTTACAAACGATAATCATGGTCATTTTATACCCAGTACTTAGAAATGCAATATCTCTACACGATATAAAGTGCTCGTTATACACATAGAGCCAGTACTATTTGGGCTAAAGATTATACATAAAGTATAAATCGCTATAGTTAGCAATCGTTTGAACTAAAATAACAAGCCGTAATTCTTATGAACAACAAAGAGCACCTCTAGGACACGCCCACTGACGCGTTTCGTCACTGTAGCGTGACTTCGTCAGGGCATGGGGTGGTCCAGCCGTACACTCAGTGTGATATACTGTTTCGTTACCATGGAAACAGTGTCTGTATGCGGAAGTGTTAACCGCATCTATCTGGCGATCCTGTTATCAATGGTTTAATAACAAGTCTCCCAATCAGGTAGGTATATGTGTCCACTTAACATCATGATAAAAAAGAGCTATTATGTCAACATCTATAGGGTCATTGATAAAGACAAATATTAACCATAAACGTCTGTAAATAAAAAAGTCATTATTATTGCAGCGCCCATGAAAACCTTTACACATCCCCAGTCAGGAAAAAGTTATCAGATAAATGATTTCATGAAATGCAGAACAAAAAGAGTCATATATGTAATGACATGCAAGTGCCCCCTAATTTATGTAGACGAGACCTCCCGAGAATTACGCACCAGAGTACTGGAACATATGGGAGATATAAAGTGGGACCGTAATGTACCTGTAGCTAAACATATGAATACTGTACACAAGGATGATAAACATCAAATACATTTCTTTGCAATTGAACAGCTTAAATTGAGAGGGAGAAGGGGAGATATTAACAAATTACTCCTGCAAAAAGAATGCAGATGGATACATGAATTATGATCTGCATCCCCCAAAGGCCTTAATGAAGCAATTTCATTTAAAAGTTTTTTATAATATCTGTATTTTACCTCTGATAATAATGAATAACTGCTAAATACATTTGCTAGATTATAATATTATATGACCATGTGTCCCTTAGGAGGTTTCCTACCTTACTAACATAAAGTGAGTAGATGACTGGTGACACTGGAAATATGAACAGTAGTGATAGTCACTTGAAACTATGCACAAAATACTAAACACAAAACACCAAATTCAGAACTGGAGTGATTTTATCAACACTGGATCTACACCAGGGAATCACAACAACCCAATTAGCAAGTGTTATTTTGGTATATGTCGTTGCTATGGCAATTGTACAATACTGAGAGGTATGTCACAATAATAATGGCCACTCTAACTTTCAATTTTTAATTATTAATTTTTAATCTTTACAGTTCAAATAAACTTTAAGATGATGACATTATATATGTTTCAGCATGGATTGAAAATGTTTGAATCACATATAAAAAGGATGAATAGATTCAATTGTGAAATGTACACATACATGCTTTTGAGTAAATGTGAGGCACGCTGCAATAATAATGACTTTTTTATTTACTGACGTTTATGGTTAATATCTGTCTTTATCAATGACCCTATAGATGTTGAGATAATAGCTCTTTTTTATCATGATGTTAAGTGGACACATATACCTACCTGATTGGGAGACTTGTTATTAAACCATTGATAACAGGATCGCCAGATAGATGCGGTTAACACTTCCGCATACAGACACTGTTTCCATGGTAACGAAACAGTATATCACACTGAGTGTACGGATGGACCGCCCCTATGCCCTGACGAAGTCACGCTACAGTGACGAAACGCGTCAGTGGGCGTGTCCTAGAGGCGCTCTTTGTTGTTCATAAGAATTACGGCTTGTTATTTTAGTTCAAACGATTGCTAACTATAGCGATTTATACTTTATGTATAATCTTTAGCCCAAATAGTACTGGCCCTATGTGTATAACGAGCACTTTATATCGTGTATAACGAGCACTTTATATCGTGTAGAGATATTGCATTTCTAAGTACTGGGTATAAAATGACCATGATTATCGTTTGTAACTATTTATAATGATATATATTTAGTATACAGATGAATCATTGAGGAGCTTTTGTGTTACACAGTGACGATTGGTGACACACTGTATCTATTTATAAACGCATACAAGCCATTCAGAGTGAATTTTTAGCTAGTTTTGGAAATACAAGCATGCTGTATGACATGCAGATCCACTGAGTGATTTGTGGTATGAATGTGACGATAAGTACAGGGTATTTATTTAGCAATCGGCTGACTGGGTTTAATCCCAGCAGTACGCAGGCAGGAGGGACGCTTTTGAGCGCATAGTCTGTGTGTTCTATGTGATTGAAAATCCCTGTACATTCTTCTGCTCATTTCACTCTGTTTCCTGTGTTTCAGCAATAGAGCCTCTAGGGCACACAGCCCTTTTAATGTTTTTAACTTTGATGGATCATCCCTAAGTGAATATTTAGGAGTGGATGGTGATTACCCACTTCTTAAATTTGATCCATTTTGATAATTTTGTTCGTTACAGCATATTTGTTAAATAAAGTGTTTATTTTTAACCCCTTTTCTTATTAATTCACTAGTGCCTAATTCAGCATTTGGCTTCAATGCCAAAATCCCTTAATTTTTCTAACATATTAATAATTACTGGTTTTAATAATAATAATAATTTATTATTATTATTATATGAATGTTTTACACACGATTCAGACTTTAAAGAGACAAAAAAGTGCAAAAAGATGGGGTAGAATATTTTATTATTGCACTTTTGCCAGCATAGAACTGTGCGTTTCCACACGGCAAATTCCTCCTTATTTTCGCTACTGGTACTTTTTCACTATAAACTGGTTTAAGAGTCTTTTCATAATATATAACAAATAGGTTAATTTGTGAGAAAGAAAAAATAAATACAAACTTGCTTTTTTCATACAGCACAAAGGTCTTAAATCTCTAGATACTAACCAGCCGTATAAACTTTGTGTGAGGCAGCTTTTTATTTTAGTGGGGCCTACCGCAGGGCAGATTCAATCAGCACCGATACGCATTCCTACACATATCTATGGAATGCTAAGCATATTTATATAAAAAGCAGCAATGAAAGCTGGTCATAGAAATAGGTCTTGTTAGCCTCCTCAGTATATGAAATGTGTATTCAGGCTATAGCAGTGCGCAGCTGTTTCTCAGAAATTACTGGTTGGGCAAATTCTAAATTGGTTCAATAAAGAGAAGGTCTAAATACAGAACAGAAGAGTAATAATACAGAGAAAAAAGATCTTATATAGAAGATGAACTAAAGTGGTGCAAACATGTTTTCATTCAAGGATAACAGGTTTTATAGGGACAAGCAACATTTAAGAGGCTTTTAAGTTTGCTTATATTATCATGTTTACTTTGTTCTCTTGGTATCCTTTGTGGAAAAGCAAACCTCAGTCGGCTCAGGAGCAGCAATACAATACTGAGAGCTAGCTGGTAATTGGTGGCTACACATATGCCTCTTTTCATTGGCTCACCAGATGTGTTCTGCAACCTCCCAGTAGTGCATTGTGACTTTAAATGTAACACAGTTATATGCAAGCAATATACAATAATACAATTTTAAAGAAAATTATTACTGTTGAGCTGAATACGTTTTGGCACTTTACATAACCCTAGTAAGGTTTACAAAATGAAAAGAAAGAAGGATAGAATATGTAGTTAGATATATAGCCGTTACTAATGCACCTATGCTAACTAGCGAGCTGAGGACCTGAACTACGCAGAATATACAAATTCTAACTGTGACAGCAGAGATAAACTTTATAAAGCAGACTATGTTAAAGCAAGTGCACGGGATGAGGTAGCACAAGAATACAGAAAAAAACAGCTAATATAATGTTTATTCATTAGCTCATATCAAACAACATGATGCAGAATACGTTTCAAAGGCCTCAAGTCATCACACACACAACAAAAAATAAAGAAATAAAAAGATGCAGAGATACCCCCCAAGGCGTCCCAAGGGGGGGAGTCACCAGCAGTCCGGTGTAAGCAAATATACAGTTTATAAATATTGCAGCACTAATGAAGAAAGAACTACATTTCCCAGAATTCCCTGCAAAGGAAAGTAGTACATAAGTACAAGAGCGGACGTAGTTTTTAGAGGTTGGTTACCGTGGAGATGAAATGAGTAAAAAGAAAAAACTTTGGAATGAACAATGTGAAGATTCCTGACATTTTTTAACTTCTGTTTTTAAGTGAAAAATACAAACGCACAGACACTATTGTTTGGTATATAAAAACATAATTTATGTAAGAACTTACCTGATAAATGCATTTCTTTCATATTGGCAAGAGTCCATAAGCTAGTGACATATGGGATATACAATCCTACCAGGAGGGGCAAAGTTTCCCAAACCTCAAAATGCCTATAAATACACCCCTCACCACACCCACAATTCAGTTTAACGAATTGCCAAGCAGTGGGTGAAAAAGAAATAAGTAAAAAGCATCAACAAAGGAATTTGGAAATAATTGTGCTTTATACAAAAAAATCATAACCACCATAAAAAGGGTGGGCCTCATAGACTCTTGCCAATATGAAAGAAATGAATTTATCAGGTAGGTTCTTACATAAATTATGTTTTCTTTCATGTAATTGGCAAGAGTCCATGAGCTAGTGACGTATGGGCTATCAATCAATCAAATAATTCAGAAACTCTTCTAGCAGAAGAGATGGCCAAAAGAAACAACACTTTCTAAGAAAGTATTTAAATTTCCAAAGAATTCATAGGCTCAAACGGAGGAGCCTTTAAAGCCTTCAAAATCAAATTAAGACTCCAAGGAGTAGAGATTGATTTAATGACAGGCTTGATACAAACCAAAGCCTGAACAAAACAATGAATATCAGGAAGCTTAGCAATCTTCCTGTGAAAAAAAACAGAAAGAGCAGAGATTTGTCCCTTCAAGGAACTTGCAGACAAACCCTTATCCAAACTATCCTGAAGAAATTGTAAAATTCTAGGAATTCTAAAAGAATGCCAAGAGAATTTATGAGAGAAACACCATGAAATGTAAGTCTTCCAAACTTGATAATAAATCTTTCTAGAAACAGATTTACGAGCCTGCAACATAGTATTAATCACAAAGTCAGAGAAACCTCTATGACTAAGCACTAAGCGTTCAATTTCCATACCTTCAGATTTAAAGATTTGAAATCCTGATGGAAAAAAATGGACCTTGAAACAGAAGGTCCGGCCTTAATGGAAGTGGCCAAGGTTGGCAACTGGATTTCCGAACAAGATCCACATACCAAAACCTGTGAGGCCATGCTGGAGCCACCAGCATCATAAACTATTGCTCCATGATGATTTTGAAGATCACTTTTGGAAGAAAAACTAAAGGCGGGAAAAATATAAGCAGGTTGATAACACCAAGGAAGTGTCCACGCATCCACTGCTTCAGCCTGAGAATCCCTGGACCTGGACAGATGCCTGGGAGGTTTCTTGTTAAGATGAGAAGCCATCAGATCTATTTCTGAAAGACCCCACATCTGAACAACCTGAGTAAACACATCTGGATGGAGGGACTACTCCCCTGGATGTAAAGTCTGACGGCTGAAATAATCCGCTTCCCAATTGTCTATACCTGGGATATGAACCACAGAAATTAGACAGTATCTGGAATCTGCCCAAGCAAGTATCCAGGATACTTCTTTCATAGCTTAAGGACTATGAGTCCCATCCTGATAAATTGACAAATGCCACAGTTGTGATATTGTCAGTCTGAAAACAAATGAACGGTTCTCTCTTCAACAGAGGCCAAATCTGAAGAGCCCTAAAAATCGCACGGAGTTCCAAAATATTGATTGGTAATCTCGCCTCTTGAGATTTCCAAACCCCTTGCACTGTCAGAGATCCCCAAAATAACTCCCCAACCTGAAAGACTCACATCTGTTGAGATCACAGTCCAGGTTGGACGAACAAAAGAGGCCCCTAGAACTATACGATGGTGATTTATCCCCCAAGTCAAAGATAGTCGAACATTGGGATTTAAGGATATTAATTGTGATATATTTGTATAATCCCTGCACCATTGGTTCAGCACACAAAGCTGGAGAGGTCTCATATGAAAACGAGCAAAAGGGGATCGCGTCCGATACTGCAGTCATGAGACCTAAAACTTCCATGCACATAGCAACTGAAGGGAATGACAGACTGAAGGTTCCAACAGGCTGCAACCAATTCAAAACGTCTCTTGTCTGTTAGAGACAGAGTCATGGACACTGAATCTATCTGGAAACCTAAAAAGGTGACCCTTGTCTGAGGAATCAAATAACTTTTTAGTAAATTGATCCTCCAACCATGTTTTCGAAGAAACAACACTAGTTGATTCGAGTAAGATTCTGCAGAATATTAAGACTGAGCTAGTACCAAGAAATCATCCAAATAAGCACCACAATATCCCGCTCTCTGAATACAGAGAGTAGGGCGCCCAGAACCTTTAGAAAAGATTCTTGGAGCTGTCGCTAGGCCAAAAGGAAGAGCGACAAATTGGTAAAGCTTGTCTAGAAAAGAGAATTTCAGAAACTGAAAATGAACTGAATGAATCAGAATATGAAGATATGCACCCTGTAAGTCTATGGTGGACATATAATGCCCTTACTGAACAAGAGGCAGAATAGTCCTTATAAATCACCATTTTGAAAGTTGGTACTCTTACATTATGATTCAAAAAAATGTCAGACCCAGAACTGGCCTGAATGAATTGTCTTTCTTTGGGACAATAAATAGATTTGAATTAAAACCCCAAACCCTGTTCCTGAAACGGAACTGGCATGATTACCCCTGAAACTCCAGGTCTGAAACACACTTCAGGAAAGCCTGAGCCTTTACTGGATTTGCTGGAATGCGTGAGATAAAATATCTTCTCACAGGAGGTCTTACTCTGAATCCTATTCGGTACTCCTGAGAAATCTTAATCTGCCCCCTACTAGCTGAGCTGGAATGAGGGCCGCACCTACATGCGGACTTAGGGGCTGGCTTTGGCTCCTTAAAAGGCTTGGATTTAATCCAATTTGAAGACAATTTCCAATAGGAAACAGATTCCTTGGGGGAAGGAATAGGTTTCTGTTCCTTATTAGTCGAAAAGAACGAAAACGGTTAGAAGCTTTAGATTTACCCTTAAGTCTTATCCTAAGGCAAAAAACTCCCTTCCCCCAGTGACAGTTGAGATAATCAAATTCAACTGAGAACCAAATAACTTATTACCTTGGAAAGAAAGAGATTGCTATCTAGACTTAGAAGTCATGTCAGTATTCCAAGATTTAAGCCACAAAGCTCTTCTAGCTAAAATAGCTAAAGACATAGATTTAACATCAATTTTGATGAAAAAAATGGCATCACAAATAAACTGATTAGCATGTTGAAGCAAGCGAACAATGCTAGACAAATCATAATCCAATTCTTGTTGCACTAATTTTCAAACCAAAAAGTTGATGCAGCTGCAACATCAGCCAAAGAAAATGCCCCGAATATAAATAGGCTTTCTTTGGATAAGATTCAAGTTTCCTATCTAAAGGATCTTAAAAAAGAAGAAGTACTATCTTCAATAGGAATAGTAGTACGCTAAGCAAGAGTAGAGATAGCCCCATCAACTTTGGGGATGTTTTCCCAAAACTCCAATGTAACTGCTGGCAAAGGATACAATTCTTTTTTTTTTTTAAAAAAACCTTTAAAGAAGGAATAAAAGAAATACCAGGCCTATTCCATTCCTTAGAAATCATATCAGAAATAGCATCAGGAACTGGAAAAACCTCAGGAGTAACCACGGGAGGTTTATAAACAGAATTTAAACGTTTACTAGTTTTAATATCAAGAGGACTAGTCTCCTCAATATCCAATATAATCAACATTTCTTTAACAAAGAATGAATGTACTCCATTTTAAATAAATAAGTAGATTTGTCAGTGTCAATATCTGAGGAAGGACCTTCTGAATCAGATAGATCCTCATCAGAGGAGGATAATTCAGTATGTTGTCAGTCATTTAAAATTTCATCAACTTTATGAGAAGTTTTAAAAGACCTTACATTTATTAGAAGGCGGAATGGCAGACAAAGCCTTCTGAATAGAACCAGCAATAAATTCTTATAAATACACAGGGATATCTTTTACATTAGATGTTAAAGGAACAGCAACAGGCAATGTACTATTACTGATGGACACATTCTCTGCATGTAAAAGTTTATCATGACAACTTATTACAAACCACAGCTGGAGATATAATCTCCACAAGATTACAACAAATGTACTTAGCTTTGGTAGAACTGTTATCAGTCAGCAGGATTCCAACAGTGATTTCTGAGACAGGATCAGATTGAGACATCTTGCAAATGTAAGAGAAAAAACAACATATAAAGCAAAATTATCAATTTCCTTATATGGCAGTTCCAGGAATGGAAAATAATGCAAACAGCATAGCCCTCTGATAGAGAAAATTACACACTCGTGTCATTGAAGACGCAACATTGTGAAAGGACTCAGCGTGGCAAAGACGGCGGAAATGCCGAATTTGCGTCATCGAACGTAACTTCACGACAAAAAAATCTCGCGCCAAGAATGATGCAATATACTTTGGCATTTCACGCCCTTGCGAACCTAATTCTGCCCGCAAATTTAAAATGACAGTCAACTGAAAAAAAGACTTTACCCCAGGTAAGAAATAAAATTTTCCTAAAAATGCATTTCCCAGATATGAAACTGACAGTCTGTAAAAGGAAATATACTGAAACCTGAATCATGGCAAATATAAGTACAATACATATATTTAGAACTTTATATAAATACATAACATGCCAAACCATAGCTGAGAGAAAGACACCTATCCACATATAGCAGATAGCCAAAACAGTACTGAAACGGTTATCAGTAGAGGTAATGGAATATGAGAGTATATCGTCGATCTGAAAAGGGAGGTAGGAGATGAATCTGTACGACTGATAACAGAGAACCTATGAAATAGATCTCCCGAGAGCAAAACCATTGCATTCAATAGGTGATACTCTCTTTACATCCCTCTGACATTCACTGTACTCTGAGAGGAATCGGGCTTTAATAAAATGCTGAGAAGCGCATATCAATGTAGAAATCTTAGCACAAACTTACTTTTGTAAAACTGAATTGTGCGTGTGGTGAGGGGTGTATTTATAGGCATTTAGAGGTTTGGGAAACTTTGCCCCTCCTGGTAGGATTGTATATCCCATACATCACTAGCTCATGGACTCTTGCCAATTACATGAAAGAAACAAGCTATACGTAAAAAAAACATAGTTATATGACTTATATTCCAAAAGTTGGCCGGCGATACCCAGGCTGGGGATATGAAACTTAACGTAAAACCCCCTTACACGTTTAATTAAGCACAATAAAAAATATATATATATATATATATATATATATATATATATATATACACTGTACATTGTGTATTCATTATTTATTTTGCTCATCGGTTTTTCTACTCCCCTCGGAACCAGGAGTACATATACCATTCTATGGTACAGTTTATCTAACCCTGTTGCATGCTACACAGTGACTGCTTACATTGGTGCAGAAATTCACAAGAATTTATTCAACTCTAATTAAACATAGTAAAGAGGTGTTTACAGAACTGTCGGTCCGGGACTACTAACAATATTACAGTTTTAAATGGTTATAAAACGTTTATATAGAACACTGGTTTCACACCTATCCCCAGGCCTCACTAACAGGCCACATTTTTAGGATATCTGAACTAGAGCACAGGTGACATAATCAGCTGATTAGCAAGCACGCGGCTAGATTACGAGTTGTGCGTTAGGCTTAAAAAGCAGCGTTGGCCGGTCCTAACGCTGATTTTTAACGCCCGCTGGTACGAGTCTTGCAGGTACAGGCTCACCGCTCACTTTTTTGGCCAGACTTGTAAATACTGCAAATCCACTTACGTAAATTGCGTATCCTCTTTTTTCAATAGGACTTGCATAGCGCCGGTATTATGAGTCTGCCAAAAAGTGAGCGGTAGACCCACTCCTGTCAAGACTGGTACCGCATTTTAAAGTCAGTAGTTAAGAGTTTTACACTACAACGCCGTAGCATAAAACTCTTAACTGAAGTGCTAAAAAGTACACCAACGCCCAGAAATGACCTATTAACCCCTAAACCGAGGCCCTCCCCACATCGCAAACACTAAAATAAAATTTTGAACTCCCCAAATGTCGCCGCAACCTACCTACACTTATTAACCCATAATCTGCCCTCCCCAAAGTAGCCACCACTATAATAAACATATTAACCCCTAAACCGCCGCATCGCAAACATTAGTTAAATATTATTAACCCCTAATCTAACGTCCCTAACATCGCCGACACCTACCTACATTTATTAACCCCTAATCTGCCACCCCCAACGTCGCCGCCACTATATTAAAGTTATTAACTCCTAAATCTAAGTCTAACCCTACCCCTAACAAATATAATTTAAATAAATCTAAATAAAAATAACTATTAACAACTAAATTATTCCGATTTAAAACTAAATACTCACCTATAAAATAAACCCTAAACTAGCTACAATATAACTAATAGTTACATTGTAGCTATTTTAGGGTTTATTTTTATTTTGCAGGCAAGTTTGTATTTATTTTAACTAGGTAGAATAGTTATTAAATAGTTATTAACTATTTAATAAACTACCTAGCTAAAATAAAGACAAATTTACCTGTAAAATAAAACCTAACCTAAATTACACTAACACCTAACACTAAATTAAAGAAAATAATAAACAAATTACAAGATTTTTTAACTAATTACACCTAATCTAATCCCCCTAACAAAATAAAAAGCTCCCCCAAAATAAAAAAGCCCTACCCTACACTAAATTACAAATAGCCCTTAAAAGGGCCTTTTGCGGGGCATTGCCCCAAAGTAATCAGCTCTTTTACCTGTAAAATTACAAATTCCGCCCCCCCCACATTAAAACCCACCACCCACACAACCAACCCTACTCTAAAACCCACCTAATACCCCCTTAAAAAAACCCAACACTAACCCCTTGAAGATCACCTTACCGGGAGAAGTCATCATCCAACCGGGCCGAAGTCCTTAACGAAGTTTTAGGGGTTAATAAATTTAGAATAGTGGCGGCGACGTTGGGGGCGGCAGATTAGGGGTTAATAATATTGAACTAATGTTTGTGATGCGGGAGTGCGGCAGATTAGGGGTTAATGTTTATTATAGTGGCGGAGACTTTGGGGGCGGCAGATTAGGGGTTAATAAGTGTAGGTAGGTTGTGGCGACATTGGGGGTAGCAGATTAGGGGTTAATAAATATAATATAGGTGTCTTCGATGTTGGGGGTAGCAGATTAGGGGTTCATAAGTATAATGTAGGTGGCGGCGGTGTCCGGAGCGGCAGATTAGGGGTTAATAATTATAATGTAGGTGTCGGCGATGTCGGGGGCGGCAGATTAGGGGTTAATAAGTGTAAGATTAGGGGTGTTTAGACTCAGGGTTCATGTTAGGGTTTTAGGTGTAAACATAAATTTTATTTCCCCATAGGAATCAATGGGGCTGTGTTAAGGAATTTTACGCTGCTTATTTGCAGGTGTTAGACTTTTTTTTAGCCGGCTCTCCCCGTTGATTCCTATGGGGAAATCGTGCACGAGCACGTACGACCAGCTCAACGCTGACTTAAGCAGCGCTGGTATTGGAGTGCGGTAATGAGCAAAATTTTGCTCAACGCTCACTTCTTGTCTGGTTTGTAAAAACCTGTAATACCATCGCTGTCTGTAAGTGAGCGGTGAGCATAAACTGCTTGTTAGCACCGCACAGCCTCTAATCTAGGTGACGGTTATTTTACCTTCTCTCATCCAAGGTAATCCTGAAAATATGGCCTGTTGGGGAGGCTTTAAAGAATGGTTTGTGCTTCTCACTTGTCTCAAGTCCTCCAACCAAGAAGGAATTATACACAAATGTCATTTTCTACATCCCAGAGTCACTGACAGGGGCTGGCAAGAGAATCACACATTTTGGTGCTAATCATCTTTGCCAGTGCATGCAGCATGTTGCATTTTTGCTTGGCTGACAGGTAATATTGTAGCCAGACCCAGCACTCTTTGCCTTTTAACAACCTTGCACAGAAACGCTCCCCATGCAGGACCTGAGGGACAGCCTGACAAATACAGCGCAAAAAGCAGCAAAATTACAGTAAAGGACTGCTGGAGCAGTGGTCTGATCTAAGGTCTGGTGTGGGAATGTGCCAGGCTGCAGGGTCAGGAATTTGATTAAAAAGGGAGTATGTGGCTTAGATAGGCTTAAGGACCAGGAAGAAGATCTTAGATCTGACCTGGACAAGTGGCTCACAGAGACTTACATGACCAAACTATCTTGTGCATCAGGACAAACACATAGACAATAGGTAAAGTAGTTTAGGCTGGTGCTATTGTCCCTTGGACAAATTAAAATTTTCACAATTTCTGCACACCTGATTACACACATTTTTACCTAATTTGTGTATAAAGAAGTTTCAGTGCTTTCATAAGAAAACATATTTCCCTATGGGCAGATTATTTTCAATAACAAAGATTAGAGTCTTCCAGCAAAAACTGCAACAGTTTCAAACATTTAACCCTGAAGAAAATAATTTGCCGTTATCTGTAAAGTTATTTTGTGCCACACACAGACACAGTAATCCTTACCTGTACGTACTGTTTGGGACATACACATCCCTTGCTGGGAACTCCAAAATCTCCCTTGTTGGTCTCACTCTACTGTCGGGGTAAAATTTCACTTGTAACAATTCTGGTGTAAGGCAGTAACTGGGGTTTTCTGGGGCTGGGGATATATCTATCTTCAGCTGAGCTATAGTAGAAAGAAAGAAATACATCTGTTAGTTTACTTAAAGGAGACACTTACATCTTGGTATCTTTTGCTGAATCTAAATCTTGGCTCAGAAGAAGCAACTCACTGCTGAGAGCAAGCAGAACACACTGAGTGAGCCTACAACAAGAAGCATATATGTTTAGTCACCAATCACCTGCTAATTTCCAGAAGTGAACTACTGCTCCTGAGGCTGCGTAGCTTTGCTTTCAAGAATACCAAGGGAACAAAGCAAATTTATGCTCTATCTGAATCATAAGAGTCTAATTTTCACATTAAAGGGACAGTATACAGCAATGTTCATAGAACTGAATGTAATAGACACTACTGTAAAGAATAAGATGCATAGATACTGATATAAAAATCCAGTATAAAACCATTTAAAAACGTACTTAGGAGCTCTTAGTTTAGTTCTGTTGAAAAGGTAGATGGAAAGCCCACTGCAAGTGGGAAATAAGACCCTCCCCCATTTTTTGCATATGAAAAGACCCTTTACACAAACAGGAGCAAGCTGGAGTACGTATACGTCAGTATTCTCATAAAACTTTGGGGCTTGGTTAGGAGTCTGAAAATCAGAGCAATGTTATTTAAAAATAAGCAAAACTATACATTTAAAAAAACATTCAAACAAACAAAAAAAAAAGTGTATAATATTCTTTTAAAGGGATAGGAAAGTCAAAATTAAAATTATGACTGTTAGCTTTCTGTTCTATATTCATTTTTATCTGCCTGAGGAAACCACTAGAGTGCGGTTGAGAAACGCGTTGCCGTTTTTATTCAAGAAGTGTTTTAATTTTACCATACGGAGGTTGTCCGTCTTCTGTGTGCCCATATCTTTGGGTCTTTGAACAGTTTGGTTTTGCTACACCTGGCTTGTTTCATAGAGCGGTGTCTGGATACAACCGATGATAGCGGCTGATGCGGTGAGCTGTCCTGATATGATTACGACGCTATACACCAGTACACAGAAAGTCTGTCACCTGTGACCTAACCACTGTTAAGGGGGCGATTTATCAAGTTGAGGCGGACAGGGACGCCCCTGTCCGCTGCAGCTCGCCTCTGGCGGTCTGAATTCTCCTGGAGGAATTCAGCATTGCACACGAGCGCTATTTTGCGCTCGCATGCAATCCCACCCCTTGTCCGCGTACAGTCAATCACGCATGGACAGGAGCTTCGCCAAACAAGAGGTGGCGAAGAGGTTGGCAATGCAGTGGTCTGATGACCGCTGCTTGTTAGATACGGAGTGCAGGTTCTCGTGTGAGAACCTGCACCTGCAGGGGCTCAAAGGCTGGCGAAAGCCTTTGATAAATCGACCCCTAAGTGTTAGCCTGCCGTATTGCACCCATTTCAGGACGGGTGCCATTTATCTTGTGAGTGCATTTTCCCTTTTTTTTAAAAAAAAATAAAAAAACTGTATATATGTATATATATATATATATATATATATATACACACACACACAAATATATACATATACACCTACAAACATACATGAAATACACTATGAGGCGCCCCTTTTTTCTTTCTTTCATTTGCTACAGATGACCTTCGACATCAGGTTTTCAAGTGGAGCTGCCTCAACACACCATTTTAGCTGATTTGATTGGACTTACACAAAATTTTTCTCCAAATAGTATATTTACACATATATACTTATTTAGTTTCATGGGACATTGTTCACTTATTCAAGTTTGGTATTTATCCTTTTTTATAAATTTTTCTTTATCTACTATTTAAATTTTTTATTTTCATTATTAACGATTTAATAATTTTAATTTTGTGTGATATTAACTCTTTGTATTCATTTTTACAAATACTTTGTAGTTATTTACACAAACACCTATTTAATTTATCAAATTAATTTCAGTGCGCCCCCTATAAGATATCACATACAGATTTCCCTTTTTCAAAACTAAACCTGCATGATTCAGATAGAGCCGGTCATTTTAACACACTTTTAAATTCACTTCTATTTTCAAATGTGCTTTGTTTTGTTGGTATCCCTTGTTGAAAATGAATACACAAATATCATACACTAGTGGGAGCCGCTGCTGATTGGTGCCTGCACACATTTGTCTCTTGTGATTGGCTGACTAGATGTGTTCAGCTTCCTGTCAGTAGTGCAATGCTGTCCCTTCAGCAATGGATAACAAAATAATTAAGCAAATTTGATAATAGAAGTAAATTGGAAAGTTGCTTAAAATTGTATGTTCTATCCAAATCATGAAGAAAATTTTGGGGTTTCCTGTCCTTTTAAAAGGGACACAGAAGTGAAAATTATTATGATTCATATAGAGCTTAAACTGAAATTGGAAAGTTGTTTAAATTCCAACCACCACTTGCCTTATTTGTAGGAGCCAATCAAGGCTTGAGTCTGCAGACAACAGGGCTAAGTTAGTATAAAGTGAATAGTTTTGATGTTTTCAAGCCAATTAGGTACATATATGTAACAATGTTAGCCTTATGAAGTCAGCAGGGTGCATTCCCAGCTCTGAGAATTAGAAAATCCTCAATTTCCAGAGCTAAATTACGTGAAAAGGGGACAAAATAAATACTGGAACTATAAAAGTTATTTTATTATGCATAACTAAACATTTTATATTAGAATCTCAAGATATTTTTGCTCCTTTAAAAAGGTAAAAAATTGTATGTTGTGAACTTCATTTGCATATCCTTACACAGTATTCCCTGCTATAGTGGGAGTGTGCTGAGGATTTGTCTCCTCCATCACATAAACCTACAGACACACTTGGGTTTAGCTACCAGACCACATGCACTCTTGTATCTGTAGTAGCAGCAGAGGTGCTATTGGCTTTATGGAGGATTTGGCACCTAAATTGCCTACTGCATGTAGGAACCAGATTTAAGGTCATTTTCATCCTTGCTTTGTATCAAATTAAACAGAGTGTACAAAAGAGAAAGGTAGAACATTTTGTAGTCTGCGAATACGTCAGGCTGTTTCTCTTGCACATTTTTAAATTTTCAAGTTCTAAATTAAAGGGACACTGAACCCAAATATTTTCTTTCATAATTCAGATAGAGCAAGCAATTTTAAGCAACTTTCTAATTTACTCCTATTATCAAATTTTCTTCTTACTCTTGCTATCTTTCTTTGAAAAAGAAGGCATCTAAGCTAAGGAGCCAGCAAATTGTTGGTTCAGACCATGGATAGCATTTGTTTAGTGGTGTTGTTCAATCAGCAAGGACAACCCAGGTTGTTCACCAAAAATGGGCCGGCATCTAAACATACATTCTTGCTTTTCAAATAAACATACCAAGAGAATGAAGAAAATTTGAAAATAGGAGTGAATTAGAAAGTTGCTTAAAATGGCATGCTCTATCTGAATCACGAAAACAAAAAAATTGGGTTCAGTGACCCTTTAAGTTTTATTTTAATTGATTAAATACAGTTTCTATGGTTCAGCGAGTAGCGGATTTTTCCTTAAAAAACACAAATCTAACTTGTTTTGATTTGTAAAATGTGCTACACAATAAATTGTTTTATTAGCCGTACTAAAGTGTCTGACTTACATCTAGGAGATTTGTTTACTAAGTACCAGGTTACGGGTCAGGTTTTGATTTGCGATCAGTTTTAAAACTAATGGTAAACAACAAACTAGAACTTACTGATGACTTTCAAATATATTTGCTCTATTAATTATTTTAGATAAGAAAGATCAAGTACAGCTTTTCCTGTTATGAATATAAATTACAAAAAATTACCAGTAATAGGTCTTAATCTCCTTAACACAGAAGATGGTCTTCGCATATCAGCAAGAAACTTAAACAGATCTTCATCACTAAGGCGATCTCCTTCCTACAAAAAATAAATAATCATTTTAGTCCAGTGAATAACATTTTTGATGCTTTCAAATATTTTTTCCCCTTCAAATTTCATGTTAGCTGTCCCTGGGACGTCTCAAAAGAACGATCTTTAAAAGGTGAGGTGTGTTTGACTCAACTCATTTTCTTCTGAGAGGGTAGTACAGTTGCAGAGGATGTTAGATGACTCTTGGCATTCAGTGGTTATTAAAATGTGTAAATAGTTTGCCAGGCAGCTGTTTTTACTGACATTACATAAATATCTCATGCAGTGTGCTATAGCGTCACTTATACCGTTGTTTAGTGGAAAGTGTTCTTTTCAACATTTCACTTATTGTTGTGTAGGTCAGACAACTACCCCCTGCAGAGAAAGAGGTGCTTGTCACTTGTATGCAAGGGTATGTGTGTGTGTGTATGAGAGTGTTAGAATGGGAGAGTTTGAGAGTGTGTATGTGTGAGAGAGAGAGAGAGAGAGAGAGAGAGAGAGCGCACATGTGTGAGAGTGTATGTGAGAGTATTAGAGTGAGAGAGACAGAGAGAGAGAGAGACAGAGAGAGAGAGAGAGAGAGTGCACATGTGTGAGAGTATTAGAGTGAGAGTATGTGAGAGAGAGTATTAGAGTGAGAGTTTTTATAAGTTTATGCAGGAAAGAAGACAGCAATAGCACTACACAAATAAAGTGGGGTTGCTCAATCTTGTTTTATCGCAAGTATACCTTGTGAGCTAGAGTGCTTGTGCACAGGAACAAATTACAAATTTAAGTCATAACACCAAAGGGATTGGACTCGAAAGAATACACTTATGTAGCACTTCTAACACCCCTCAGATGAAGGACATCATACTGAACGAAAAAGCAAAAAAATAGGGGTTCATATATTAAAACATAACTTTTATTATCTTCAAAATTTCATAAAACCATTGTGTGTGTGAGTGTAGATTAAAAATCACAAAGAGACTCGAATTTGCATTACATTTAATGCTGTTAGGACACTGATAACTGAGGGCGTAGTAAAAAAACATAATTTATGCTTACCTGATAAATTTATTTCTCTTGTAGTGTATCCAGTCCACGGATCATCCATTACTTGTGGGATATTCTCCTTCCCAACAGGAAGTTGCAAGAGGATCACCCACAGCAGAGCTGCTATATAGCTCCTCCCCTAACTGTCATATCCAGTCATTCGACCAAAAACAAACAGAGAAAGGAGAAACCATAGGGTGCAGTGGTGACTGTAGTTTAATTAAAATTTAGACCTGCCTTAAAAGGACAGGGCGGGCCGTGGACTGGATACACTACAAGAGAAATAAATTTATCAGGTAAGCATAAATTATGTTTTCTCTTGTTAAGTGTATCCAGTCCACGGATCATCCATTACTTGTGGGATACCAATACCAAAGCTAAAGTACACGGATGATGGGAAGGACAAGACAGGTACCTTAAACGGAAGGAACCACTACCTGAAGAACCTTTCTCCCAAACACAGCCTTCGAAGAAGCAAAAAGTATCAAATTTGTAAAATTTTGAAAAAGTGTGAAGCGAAGACCAAGTCGCAGCCTTGCAAATCTGTTCAACAGAGGCCTCATTTTTGAAGGCCCAGGTGGAAGCCACAGCTCTAGTAGAATGAGCTGTAATCCTTACAGGGGGCGGCTGTCCAGCAGTCTAATAGGCTAGGCGTATTACGCTCCGAAGCCAAAAGGAAAGAGAGGTTGCCGAAGCTTTTTGAACTCTCCTCTGTCCAGAGTAAACGACAAACGGGGAAGATGTTTGACGAAAATCCTTAGTAGCTTGTAAGTAAAACTTCAAGGCACGGACTACGTCCAGATTATGTAAAAGACGTTCCTTCTTTGAAGAAGGATTAGGGCACAACGATGGAACAACAATCTCTTGATTGATAGTCTTGTTAGAAACCACCTTAGGTAAAAACACAGGTTTGGTACGCAGAACTACCTTATCTGCATGAAAAATCGGATAAGGAGAATCACATTGTAAGGCAGATAGCTCAGAGACTCTCCGAGCCGAGGAAATAGCCATCAAAAACAGAACTTTCCAAGATAAAAGTTTAATATCAATGGAATGAAAGGGTTCAAACGGAACTCCTTGAAGAACCTTAAGAACCAAGTTTAAGCTCCACGGGGGAGCAACAGGTTTAAACACAGGCTTAATTCTAACCAAAGCCTGGCAAAATGCCTGGAAGTCTGGAACCTCTGCCAGACGCTTGTGCAAAAGAATAGACAGAGCAGAAATCTGTCCCTTTAAGGAACTAGCTGATAATCCTTTGTCCAAGCCCTCTTGGAGAAAAGACAAAATTCTAGGAATCCTAACCTTACTCCATGAGTAATTCTTGGATTCACACCAATAAAGATATTTACTCCATATCTTGTGGTAGATTTTCCTGGTAACAGGCTTTCGTGCCTGTATTCAAGTATCAATGACTGACTCGGAGAAGCCACGCTTTGATAGAATCAAGCGTTCAATCTCCATGCAGTCAGTCTCAGAGAAATTAGATTTGGATGATTGAAAGGACCTTGTATCAGAAGGTCCTGTCTTAGAGGCAGAGTCCATGGTGGAAAGGATGACATGTCCACTAGGTCTGCATACCAAGTCCTGCGTGGCCACGCAGGTGCTATCAGAATCACTGATGCTCTCTCCTGTTTGATTTTGGCAATCTGTCGAGGGAGCAGAGGAAACGGTGGAAACACATAAGCCAGGTTGAAGAACCAAGGCGCTGCTAGAGCATCTATCAGCGTCGCTTCTGGGTCCCTGGACCTGGATCCGTAACAAGGAAGCTTGGCGTTCTGGCGAGACGCCATGAGATCCAACTCTGGTTTGCCCCAACGATGAATCAACTGAGCAAACACCTCCGGATGGAGTTCCCACTCCCCCGGATGGAAAGTCTGACGACTTAGAAAAACATAATTTATGCTTACCTGATAAATTCCTTTCTTCTGTAGTGTGATCAGTCCACGGGTCATCATTACTTCTGGGATATTACTCCTCCCCAACAGGAAGTGCAAGAGGATTCACCCAGCAGAGCTGCATATAGCTCCTCCCCTCTACGTCACTCCCAGTCATTCGACCAAGGACCAACGAGAAAGGAAAAGCCAAGGGTGAAGTGGTGACTGGAGTATAAATTAAAAAATATTTACCTGCCTTAAAAACAGGGCGGGCCGTGGACTGATCACACTACAGAAGAAAGGAATTTATCAGGTAAGCATAAATTATGTTTTCTTCTGTTAAGTGTGATCAGTCCACGGGTCATCATTACTTCTGGGATACCAATACCAAAGCAAAAGTACACGGATGACGGGAGGGATAGGCAGGCTCTTTATACAGAAGGAACCACTGCCTGAAGAACCTTTCTCCCAAAAATAGCCTCCGATGAAGCAAAAGTGTCAAATTTGTAAAATTTGGAAAAAGTATGAAGCGAAGACCAAGTTGCAGCCTTGCAAATCTGTTTAACAGAGGCCTCATTCTTGAAGGCCCAAGTGGAAGCCACAGCTCTAGTAGAATGAGCTGTAATTCTTTCAGGAGGCTGCTGTCCAGCAGTCTCATAAGCTAAACGAATTATGCTACGAAGCCAAAAAGAAAGAGAGGTAGCGGAAGCTTTTTGACCTCTCCTCTGCCCAGAGTAAATGACAAACAGAGAAGACGTTTGTCGAAATTCCTTAGTTGCCTGTAAGTAAAATTTTAGAGCACGGACTACATCCAGGTTGTGCAGTAGACGTTCCTTCTTTGAAGAAGGATTTGGGCATAAAGAAGGAACAACAATCTCTTGATTGATATTCCTGTTAGTAACTACCTTAGGTAAGAACCCAGGTTTAGTACGCAGGACTACCTTATCCGAATGAAAAATCAAATAAGGAGAATCACAATGTAAGGCTGATAATTCAGAGACTCTTCGAGCCGAGGAAATAGCCATTAAAAATAGAACTTTCCAAGATAACAACTTTATATCAATGGAATGAAGGGGTTCAAACGGAACGCCCTGTAAAACATTAAGAACAAGGTTTAAACTCCATGGTGGAGCAACAGTTTTAAACACAGGCTTAATCCTGGCCAAAGCCTGACAAAAAGCCTGGACGTCAGGAACTTCTGACAGACGTTTGTGTAACAGAATGGACAGAGCTGAGATCTGTCCCTTTAATGAACTAGCAGATAAACCCTTTTCTAAACCTTCTTGTAGAAAAGACAATATCCTAGGAATCCTAACCTTACTCCAAGAGTAACCTTTGGATTCACACCAATATAGGTATTTACGCCATATCTTATGGTAAATCTTTCTGGTAACAGGTTTCCTAGCCTGTATTAAGGTATCAATAACTGACTCAGAAAACCCACGTCTTGATAAAATCAAGCGTTCAATTTCCAAGCAGTCAGCTTCAGAGAAGTTAGATTTTGATGTTTGAAGGGACCCTGTATCAGAAGGTCCTGTTTCAGAGGTAGAGACCAAGGTGGACAGGATGACATGTCCACCAGGTCTGCATACCAAGTCCTGCGTGGCCACGCAGGTGCTATTAGAATCACTGATGCTCTCTCTTGTTTGATTCTGGCAATCAATCGAGGAAGCAACGGGAAGGGTGGAAACACGTAAGCCATCCTGAAGTCCCAAGGTGCTGTCAGAGCATCTATCAGGACTGCTCCTGGATCCCTGGATCTGGACCCGTAACGAGGAAGCTTGGCGTTCTGTCGAGACGCCATGAGATCTATCTCTGGTTTGCCCCAACGTCAAAGTATTTGGGCAAAGACCTCCGGATGAAGTTCCCACTCCCCCGGATGAAAAGTCTGACGACTTAAGAAATCCGCCTCCCAGTTCTCCACTCCCGGGATGTGGATTGCTGACAGGTGGCAAGAGTGAGACTCTGCCCAGCGAATTATCTTTGATACTTCCATCATAGCTAGGGAGCTTCTTGTCCCTCCCTGATGGTTGATGTAAGCTACAGTCGTGATGTTGTCCGACTGAAACCTGATGAACCCCCGAGTTGTCAACTGGGGCCAAGCCAGGAGGGCATTGAGAACTGCTCTCAATTCCAGAATGTTTATTGGCAGGAGACTCTCCTCCTGACTCCATTGTCCCTGAGCCTTCAGAGAATTCCAGACGGCACCCCAACCTAGAAGGCTGGCGTCTGTTGTTACAATTGTCCAGTCTGGTCTGCTGAATGGCATCCCCCTGGACAGATGTGGCCGAGAAAGCCACCATAGAAGAGAATTTCTGGTCTCTTGATCCAGATTCAGAGAAGGGGATAAGTCTGAGTAATACCCATTCCACTGACTTAGCATGCACAGTTGCAGTGGTCTGAGGTGTAAGCGTGCAAAGGGTACTATGTCCATTGCCGCTACCATTAAGCCGATTACCTCCATGCATTGAGCCACTGACGGGTGTTGAATGGAATGAAGGGTGCGGCAAGCACTTTGAAGTCTTGTTAGCCTGTCCTCTGTCAGGTAAATCTTCATTTCTACAGAATCTATAAGAGTCCCCAGGAAGGGAACTCTTGTGAGTGGAACGAATGAACTTTTCTTTTCGTTCACCTTCCATCCATGTGACCTTAGAAATGCCAGCACTAACTCTGTATGAGACTTGGCAGTTTGAAAGCTTGAAGCTTGTATCAGAATGTCGTCTAGGTATGGAGCTACCGAGATTCCCCGCGGTCTTAGTACCGCCAGAAGAGCACCCAGAACCTTTGTGAAGATTCTTGGAGCTGTAGCCAATCCGAATGGAAGAGCCACAAACTGGTAATGCCTGTCTAGGAAGGCAAACCTTAGGTACCGATAATGATCTTTGTGAATCGGTATGTGAAGGTAAGCATCTTTTAAATCTACAGTGGTCATGTACTGACCCTCTTGGATCATAGGTAAAATTGTCCGAATAGTCTCCATCTTGAACGATGGAACTCTTAGGAATTTGTTTAGGATCTTTAAGTCCAGGATTGGTCTGAAAGTTCCCTCTTTTTTGGGAACCACAAACAGATTTGAGTAAAACCCCTGTCCCTGTTCCGATCGTGGAACTGGATGGATTACTCCCATTAACAAGAGCTCTTGTACGCAGCGTAGAAACGCCTCTTTCTTTGTCTGGATTGTTGACAATCTTGACAGATGAAATCTCTCTCTTGGAGGAGAGTATTTGAAGTCCAGAAGGTATCCCTGAGATATTATCTCTAGCGCCCAGGGATCCTGAACATCTCTTGCCCAAGCCTGGGCGAAGAGAGAAAGTCTGCCCCCCACTAGATCCGATCCCGGATCGGGGGCCCTCAATTCATGCTGTTTTAGGGGCAGCAGCAGGTTTCCTAGTCTGCTTGCCCTTGTTCCAGGACTGGTTAGGTTTCCAGCCTTGTCTGTAGCGAGCAACAGCTCCTTCCTGTTTTGGTGCAGAGGAAGTTGATGCTGCTCCTGCTTTGAAATTACGAAAGGAACGAAAATTAGACTGTCTAGTCTTGGCTTTGGCTTTGTCCTGAGGCAGGGCATGGCCTTTACCTCCTGTAATGTCAGCGATAATCTCTTTCAACCCGGGCCCGAATAAGGTCTGCCCTTTGAAAGGTATATTAAGCAATTTAGACTTAGAAGTAACATCAGCTGACCAGGATTTTAGCCACAGCGCCCTGCGTGCCTGAATGGCGAATCCTGAATTCTTCGCCGTAAGTTTAGTAAGATGTACTATGGCCTCCGAAATGAATGAATTAGCTAGTTTAAGGACTCTAAGCCTGTCCGTAATGTCGTCCAGAGTAGCTGAACCAATGTTCTCTTCCAGAGACTCAATCCAGAATGCCGCTGCAGCCGTGATCGGCGCAATGCATGCAAGGGGTTGCAATATAAAACCTTGTTGAACAAACATTTTCTTAAGGTAACCCTCTAATTTTTTATCCATTGGATCTGAAAAAGCACAGCTATCCTCCACCGGGATAGTGGTACGCTTAGCTAAGGTAGAAACTGCTCCCTCCACCTTAGGGACCGTTTGCCATAAGTCCCTTGTGGTGGCGTCTATTGGAAACATTTTTCTAAATATCGGAGGGGGTGAGAACGGCACACCGGGTCTATCCCACTCCTTAGTAACAATTTCAGTAAGTCTCTTAGGTATAGGAAAAACCTCAGTACTCGTCGGTACCCGCAAAATATTTATCCAACCTACACATTTTCTCTGGTATTGCAACTGTGTTACAATCATTCAGAGCCGCTAACACCTCCCCTAGTAATACACGGAGGTTTTCCAGTTTAAATTTAAAATTTGAAATATCTGAATCCAGTCTGTTTGGATCAGAACCGTCACCCACAGAATGAAGTTCTCCGTCCTCATGTTCTGCCACCTGTGACGCAGTGTCTGACATGGCCCTAATATTATCAGCGCACTCTGTTCTCACCCCAGAGTGATCACGCTTACCTCTTAGTTCTGGTAATTTAGCCAAAACCTCAGTCATAACAGTAGCCATATCCTGTAATGTGATTTGTAATGGCCGCCCAGATGTACTCGGCGCTACAATATCACGCACCTCCCTCTGAGCGGGAGATGTAGGTACTGACACGTGAGGCGAGTTAGTCGGCATAACTCTCCCCTCGTTGTTTGGTGAAATTTGTTCAATTTGTACAGATTGACTTTTATTTAAAGTAGCATCAATACAGTTAGTACATAAATTTCTATTGGGCTCCACTTTGGCATTGCAACAAATGACACAGGTATCATCCTCTGAATCAGACATGTTTAACACACTAGCAAATAAACTTGCAACTTGGAAATACAATTCAATTAGAATAATATTAAAACGTACTGTGCCTTTAAGAAGCACAGAAGATCTATGACAGTTGAAAATTAATAAATTGAAACAGTTATAGCCTCAATCCTTGTAAACAACACAACTTTAGCAAAGGTTTAATCCCATTAGCAAAGATAACAAATTCTGAAAGCAGGAAACAAATTACAGAATAAACGTTTTTTATCTCAGTCAAACTATAATTCTCACAGCTCTGCTGAGAGAAATTACCTCCCTCAAAATAAGTTTTGAAGACCCCTGAGCTCTGTAGAGATGAACCGGATCATGCAGGGAATACAATGAGTTGCTGACTGAAATATTTGATGCGTAGTAAAAGCGCCAAAAAAACGGCCCCTCCCCCTCACACACAGCAGTGAGGGAGAACAGAAACTGTCAGAAAACAGATTAAGCAACTGCCAAGTGGAAAAATAGTGCCCAAACATTTATTCACTCAGTACCTCAGCAAATGAAAACGATTTTACATTCCAGCAAAAAAAAACATAATTTCTAGTTATTAAACAGCTTTATGTACTTCTTACAGTGTAATTCTAGTGAAGTACCATTCCCCAAAATACTGAAGTGTAAAGTATACATACATGACATTATATCGGTATGGCAGGATTTTCTCATCAATTCCATTGTCAGAAAATAAAAACTGCTACATACCTCTATGCAGATTCATCTGCCCGCTGTCCCCTGATCTGAAGTTTACCTCTCCTCAGATGGCCGAGAAACAGCAATATGATCTTAACTACTCCGGCTAAAATCATAACAAAAACTCTGGTAGATTCTTCTTCAAACTCTGCCAGAGAGATAATAACACACTCCGGTGCTATTTTAAAATAACAAACTTTTGATTGAAGATATAAAACTAAGTATAATCACCATAGTCCTCTCACACATCCTATCTAGTCGTTGGGTGCAAGAGAATGACTGGGAGTGACGTAGAGGGGAGGAGCTATATGCAGCTCTGCTGGGTGAATCCTCTTGCACTTCCTGTTGGGGAGGAGTAATATCCCAGAAGTAATGATGACCCGTGGACTGATCACACTTAACAGAAGAAATCCGCCTCCCAGTTCTCCACGCCTGGGATATGGATTGCTGACAGGTGGCAAGAGTGGTACTCTGCCCAATCTGTCCAATCTGGCCTGCGAAAGGTCATACCCTTGGACAGGTGTACCCGAGACAACCACCAGAGAAGAGAATCTCTGGTCTCTTGATCCAGATTTAGCAGAGGGGACAAATCTGTGTAATCCCCATTCCACTGACTCAGCATGCATAATTGCAGCGGTCTGAGATGAAGGCGCGCAAATGGCACTATGTCCATTGCCGCTACCATTAAGCCGATTACCTCCATACACTGAGCTACCGAAGGGCGCGGAATGGAGTGAAGAACGCGGCAAGCATTTAGAAGTTTTGATAACCTGGACTCCGTCAGGTAAATTTTCATTTCTACAGAATCTATAAGAGTCCCTAAGAAGGAGACTCTTGTGAGTGGGGATAGAGAACTCTTTTCCTCGTTCACATTCCACCTGTGCAACCTCAGAAATGCCAGAACTATCTCTGTATGAGACTTGGCAACTTGAAAGCTTGACGCATGTATCAGGATGTCGTCTAGATACGGAGCCACCGCTATGCCTCGCGGTCTTAGAACCGCCAGAAGTGAGCCCAGAACCTTTGTAAAGATTCTCGGGGCTGTAGCCAACCCGAAGGGAAGAGCTACAAATTGGTAATGCCTGTCTAGAAAGGCAAACCTTAGAAACCGATGATGATCTTTGTGAATCGGTATGTGAAGGTAGGCATCCTTTAAGTCCACTGTGGTCATGTACTGACCTTCTTGGATCATGGGTAGGATGGTCCGAATAGTTTCCATTTTGAAAGATGGAACTCTGAGGAATTTGTTTAAGATCTTTAGATCCAAAATTGGTCTGAAGGTTCCCTCTTTTTTGGGAACCACAAACAGATTCGAATAAAAACCCTGTCCTTGTTCCGTCCGCGGAACTGGATGGATCACTCTCATAACTAGGAGGTCTTGCACACAGCGTAGGAATGCCTCTTTCTTTATCTGATTTGCAGATAGCCTTGAAAGATGAAATCTCCCTTGTGGAGGGGAAGCTTTGAAGTCCAGAAGATATCCCTGAGATATGATCTCCAACGCCCAGGGATCCAGAACATCTCTTGCCCACGCCTGGGCGAAGAGAGAAAGTCTGCCCCCTACTAGATCCGTCGCCGGATAGGGGGCCGTTCCTTCATGCTGTCTTAGAGGCAGCAGCAGGCTTTTTGGCCTGCTTGCCTTTGTTCCAGGACTGGTTAGGTTTCCAGGCCTGCTTAAATTGAGCAAAAGTTCCCTCTTGTTTTGAAGCGGAGGAAGTTGATGCTGCACCTGCCTTGAAATTTCGAAAGGCACGAAAATTAGACTGTTTGGCCTTTGCTTTGGCCCTGTCCTGAGGAAGGGTGTGACCCTTACCTCCAGTAATGTCAGCAATAATTTCCTTCAAACCAGGCCCGAATAAGGTCTGCCCCTTGAAAGGAATGTTGAGTAATCTAGACTTCGAAGTCACGTCAGCCGACCAGGATTTAAGCCATAGCGCCCTACGCGCTTGGATGGCGAATCCGGAATTCTTAGCCGTTAGTTTAGTCAAATGAACAATGGCATCAGAAACAAATGAGTTAGCTAGCTTAAGTGTTCTAAGCTTGTCAATAATTTCAGTCAATGGAGCTGTATGGATGGCCTCTTCCAGGGCCTCAAACCAGAATGCCGCCGCGGCCGTGACAGGCGCAATGCATGCAAGGGGCTGTAAAATAAAACCTTGTTGAATAAACATTTTCTTAAGGTAACCCTCCAATTTTTTATCCATTGGATCTGAAAAAGCACAACTGTCCTCAACCGGGATAGTAGTACGCTTTGCTAAAGTAGAAACTGCTCCCTCCACCTTAGGGACCGTCTGCCATAAGTCCAGTGTAGTGGCGTCTATTGGAAACATTTTTCTAAATATAGGAGGTGGGTAAAAAGGCACACCCGGTCTATCCCACTCCTTGCTAATAATTTCTGTAAGCCTTTTAGGTATAGGAAAAACATCAGTACACACCGGTACCACATAGTATTTATCCAGCCTACACAATTTCTCTGGTACTGCGACTGTGTTACAGTCATTCGAGCAGCTAATACCTCCCCAAGCAACACACGGAGGTTCTCAAGCTTAAATTTAAAATTAGAAATCTCTGAATCAGGTTTCCCCGAATCAGAGATGTCACCCACAGACTGAAGCTTTCCGTCCTCATGATCTGCATATTGTGACGCAGTATCAGACATGGCCCTTACAGCATCTGCGCGCTCTGTATTTCTCCTAACCCCAGAGCAATTGCGCTTGCCTCTTAATTCAGGCAACCTGGATAATACCTCTGACAGGGTATTATTCATGATTGCAGCCATGTCCTGCAAGGTAATCGCTATGGGCGTCCCTGATGTAATTGGCGCCATATTAGCGTGCATCCCCTGAGCGGGAGGCGAAGGGTCTGACATGTGGGGAGAGTTAGTCGGCATAACATCCCCCTCATCAGAATCTTCTGGTGATATTTCTTTTATAGTTAAAGACCGATCTTTACTGTTTAAGGTGAAATCAATACATTTAGTACACATTCTCCTATGGGGCTCCACCATGGCTTTCAAACATAATGAACAAGTAGTTTCCTCTGTGTCAGACATGTTTAAACAGACTAGCAATGAGACTAGCAAGCTTGGAAAACATTTTAAACAAGTTTACAAGCAATATAAAAAACGTTACTGCACCTTTAAGAAACACAAAATTTTGTCAAAATTTGAAATAACAGTGAAAAAAAGGCAGTTACACTAACAAAATTTTTACAGTGTATGTAACAAGTTAGCAGAGCATTGCACCCACTTGCAAATGGATGATTAACCCCTTAATACCCAAAAAGGAATAATAAAAGACAAAAACGTTTTTTCAAACAGTCACAACAACTGCCACAGCTCTACTGTGGCTTTTTAACTCCCTCAAAAACGACTTTGAAGCCTTTTGAGCCCTCCATAGATGTCCTGGATCATGCAGGAAGAAGCTGGATGTCTGTGTCTGTAATTTTTGCTGTGCAAAAAAATGGCAAAATAGGCCCCTCCCACTCATATTACAACAGTGGAAAGCCTAAGGAAACTGTTTCTAGGCAAAATTCAAGCCAGCCATGTGGAAAAAAACTAGGCCCCAATAAGTTTTATCACCAAATACATATAAAAACGATTAAACATGCCAGCAAACGTTTTATATTACATTTTTATAAGAGTATGTATCTCTATTAATAAGCCTGATACCAGTCGCTATCACTGCATTTAAGGCTTTACTTACATTAGTTCGGTATCAGCAGCATTTTCTAGCAAATTCCATCCCTAGAAAAATATTAACTGCACATACCTTATTGCAGGAAAACCTGCACGCCATTCCCTCTCTGAAGTTACCTCACTCCTCAGAATATGTGAGAACAGCCATGGATCTTAGTTACTTCTGCTAAGATCATAGAACACGCAGGCAGATTCTTCTTCTAAATACTGCCTGAGATAAACAGTACACTCCGGCACCATTTAAAAATAACAAACTTTTGATTGAAGAATAAACTAAGTATAAAACACCACACTCCTCTTACGACCTCCATCTTGGTTGAGGCTTGCAAGAGAATGACTGGATATGACAGTTAGGGGAGGAGCTATATAGCAGCTCTGCTGTGGGTGATCCTCTTGCAACTTCGTGTTGGGAAGGAGAATATCCCACAAGTAATGGATGATCCGTGGACTGGATACACTTAACAAGAGAAAGTACCACTATATTAGACGTGTTAAGATAAATAGTATACAATAAGAATTATTCCTATAATTCCTCAATCGCAATTATGAACGGAATTATGAATTTTGTAGGTCTTTTATTATCACTGAGTAATCACCTTTCTATTGTTCATATGTACAGTATATACTATATGAGGTAGAATCTTCCGATTATCTATAAGTACTACACAGATATCACATATGATTTTATTGCACAATAGGCCCGATATTATTAGCTTGTGTAATGCTTCAAAGGAATATGCTGATGATTGCACAACTTAGGGGTGTAAATGTACTGGGAACTGGACCCAGGATAGTTTCTTGGGGTTAAGAGGTTGGTCACTAAATATCTGCAGTAACTTCTTGTTGTAATATCTGCTGACAGTATTTGGAGTTTGGGACTGAGTATAAATTGAATTAATTCTAGAGCATTCAAACTACTATGCTAGTAAGTGTGCTCAATATATTACTTGCTATATGATGAAATTCACAAAGCTCGGCGAGAGTGTGTCAACATGTGTTGGATAATATTCTTAGAATAATATGGTAAATTCTGCAGTAAAATAATGGAGCTAATATTTCCTGGGTTAATATTCTTTCAAGAGTTTATTCTCTGTAGTCTTGTTGGATATATTAAATTGGATTAAAAATAAATAAAACACCTATCTTTCAATTTAGAGCAGTATTGTACTTGATTACTGTTGTACGTTATTATATAAATGTATTTTTTATACTTAGAACAAAATACAGTGGTATAAGTCTTTTAACAATCAGTTAAATACTAGTTGGGGATGCCCCATGATTCTATATATCATACCCTCACTATAATAATTTAGATATCACATATTTATGTGTATCACTGTATACTGAGCATTCATGATGTTTTGGAAGTGAGTGTGCCCAGTTTGTTTCTGTATTTACTCAGCCTGTAAATGCTGTCGTAACTTAAAATTGTGGTTAAGTGGGGTACTAGTCAAACAAGTCACAGTGAAAAGTGCTGAATATTGAGTGCTATTATATATATTCTTTATTTTGTTCTATAGGAGGTATATATAGCACAATGCAAATATAACACTGCATCAACACAAGTGCCCTTCTCTTAGTTATGGTGAATAAGTGTTGGAATAATAGCGCAATACTGAATTGCCGTTCACTTGTGCACACAGTGTTGCAATACAATTACTATATAGTATTGCTGCAATTGTGTCAAGTCTTGGAACAGCTCAGACTCTCTTCTAGAGTTTATTTAGAAATGTTTTAGCTCCACAAATTTTGAACAAGTCTTTTCAATTTGTACTATATTAGTACTTATAGATAATCGGAAGATTCTACCACATACAGTATATAATGTACATATGAACAATAGAAAGGTGATTACTCAGTGATAATAAAATACCTACACAATTCATAATTCAGTTCATAAATGTGATTGCGGAATTATAGGAATAATTCTTATTGTATACCATTTATCTTAACACGTCTAACATAGTGGTACGTTTTTACTACGCCCTCAGTTATCAGTGTCCTAACAGCATTAAATGTAATGCAAATTCGAGTCTCGGTGATTTTTAATCTACACTCACTCACTCACACAATGGTTTTATGAAATTTTGAAGATAATAAAAGTTATGTTTTAATATATGAACCCCTAATGTTTTGCTTTTTCCTTCAGTATGATGTCCTTTATCTGAGGGGTGTTAGAAGTGATACATAAGTGTATTCTTTCCAGTCCAATCCCTTTGATCTGTGAGCAAAAAATCTGTAAAAACAGAAAGGGGTGTGGAGCGCAGCCAAGGAAAAAAACACGCTGATCTAAGTGCAGATTAAAAAACACCTTTTCACTTTATTCACAATAAAATCATCTGGATGTACACTTACAAGCTTCACCCTCAAACATATGAGGTATGTGCAGGCACTTTGTATAAGTTGTCCCAAACACGGATAAACTGGATACTGTATGTTCAAACTGTGTCTGTGTCCCACTGTGAGTAAAACACTGGCCCACTTTAAATATATAGCTAACCGGGATAATGTTGTCCCTTTATGGCTGTTAGAAAGGCACTGAGAAGCAAAGTCCCAATATATAGTGCGATAACAAATAGGGCTGTGTAACAACTCAGGGGAACAGGCTATGGTCGTTGGGAGGCGGTAAGAAACAGTGGCAGCGCGGTCCTATAATGATAGCCGGCTAAAGGAGACGCCGCTGCACACAGTGCTAACCTGATCCTCCGTCAAATAGATGGGCGTGGCCTTACGCGTTTCGCTGGGCTCCTCCCAGCTTCGTCAGAGGCGATGCCCATCTACTCTACTGACGTTTCTTATAAGGGGTGTCCTATACTGTGCTTTAGCCAATCCTGGCTATCCATTTGGTAACACACCCACATATCATAGTAACTAATAGCTGGGCCTGCACAGCTGTTACACATAATACACAGAAGATAAAATGCACAGAATATAAACCAATATTTCTCAGATGCAAGCAGGTCAATATAAAATGTAGCCATAAAACTTTCATCATGGCAGCAAATATAAATTACATAGTAAGCAAAACACATAAGAGTTACAAATAAAAACGTAAAAATATAAATATCGAGAAAGAGAGCAATGAAACATAGTAAAAAATTTTTGATTAAAAAATGTGTTAGAACTGCAAGTATATCTAAAACATCTAAACGAAATCCTCTCACTCTAATATTAGTGTAACAAGCTTAAACATAAACTGCCTGTAATATAAAAAAGATCTGTGCATGCAACCAATATATATCCTACTAAGTGTCTAAAAATGCAGCTAAATCAATATCACGGTTAAGGCCGTCTGGACCCATAGACCCCAGTCTATGGATCCAATACGTCTCCCGTTTTCTCAGCTCAAGGAGGCGATCCCCTCCCCTCATTCTGTTCCTAATATGTTCAATGGCAACTACAGTTAACCCTGCACTATCTCTATTATGACACTCCAAAAAATGTGCTGATAGACCATGACTCTCTAGACCATTTTCTATATTCCTGAGGTGCTCCCCGAACCTCGTTTTTATCTGGCGCTTCGTGCGTCCAACGTAAATTTTGTCACAGGAGCACCTCAGGAGATATACCACATAACTGGTTTTACACGTCATTAAACTTTTAATTTTGTATTCGTTGTCATTTCTTAGTATTCCAAAAGATTTATTCTGTGGATTTTGGTGAGCACAGCATTTACAGTTTTTTCTACCACATTTGAAAAAGCCGTGTGTGTGTTTCTGTAGCCATGGATCTTTACTAGCAGGTCTCAACATACTTGGGCTAATTTTATTCTTGATGTTAATATTTCTCTTAAAAACTACCTGACCTTGTTCATTAATAGAATCCCTCAAAATTGGGTCCTGCATTAGTATAGGCCAGTGTCTCTTTATTGCTTTCTCTATATCTCTAGAGGCTCTATTGTATCTAGTGACCAGTTGTATTTTCCTTTTTTCCTTTTTCTTCCCTTGTCTATTCTCTGATGTATATAGTTGTTTTGTTTTTTCACACTTTGCCTTCCCTTTCACAAGTGTGTTCCTATCCATCTTACCTACTCTTTCCTGCGTGTCTACTAACATTGCTTCAGGATAGCCTTTTGCCAGAAATCTGTTTTTGATTATTTCTGCTTCTCGTAGGAAATCAGTATCTTTGGTACAATTTCGCCTGGCCCTCTGAAACTGTCCAAAAGGGATGTTTCTTTTCCATTTCTCGTGGTGTCCACTATGGGCATGTAGATACCCGTTGGTGTCCGTGGGCTTTCTATATAGACTGGTGTATATACTTGATCCCTCTTTTATTAGTTCAAGATCTAGAAACGTGACTTTTTTAGAATTAAACTCCATGGTGAAATTCAGGTCCATTACATTCTTATTTACATATTCAAGGAACAGTCTAATCCCTTCAGCAGGGCCCTGCCACACTATCAGAATGTCATCTATGTATCGATGCCATCTTATTATGTTAGGTTTATATGGATTCTCCTTATTGAAAATGAACAGGTCCTCCCACCACCCCATATAGAGGTTCGCAAAATTGGGGGCAAATTTAGTCCCCATTGCGGTCCCTCTTTTTTGTAGGAGGTACCTGTTTTCGAATAAGAAATAGTTCCTGGTCAAAATGAAATCCATTGCTGACTCTAAGAAACTACTCTGTATTTCATTTATATATCCACTTTTCTCCAGGAAGTATTTTACAGCTGTTATACCTAGAGAATGTGGGATGGAAGTGTACAATGCGCACACATCCATCGTTATCCATATATAATCCTCTTTCCACTCGAGACCCTCCACCAACTCTAGTAAATGTGGTGTGTCCCTTACATAGGACCTTAAACAGGGTACCATGGGTTTCAATATGACATCCACATACTCAGACAACCTGGTGGTGAGTCCCCCTATCCCCGACACAATGGGCCTACCTGGGGGATCTGTTAGGCCCTTGTGAATCTTGGGTAAATGATAAAAAATCGGTAGGACAGGGTTCTCCACCACCAGGTAGTCAAATTCAGTTTTAGATAAAACGCCTTTCTTTAAGCCATCTCTAATAAGATTCTCATATTCATTTAAAAAATCCTTGGTGGGATTTTTATCTAAAGTGCAGTAAGTCTCTGTATCTGACAACAGGCGAACTGCTTCCTTAATGTACTCTTGTCTATTTTGTACCACAATACCGCCGCCTTTATCGGCGTTGCGGATGATGATACTTCTATCTTCACTAAGATTTTTAAGAGCACATAATTCCGGTCTGGAGAGGTTACCCTTCCCATAATGTAATCGTTTTTTATTGTCGATCTTATTTTTGTTACAGATTTCTCTAATTTCTTTATCCATTAGAGATTCAAAGACTGGTATACAGTAACCCTTAGACTGTGTTGGGTAAAACGAGGATTTTTTCTTTAATGAGCTATGATTAATAGGTATATCTTTAGCTTCATTCTCTAAACCTCGTAAGATCTCAAGTACTTCTCCCTCATTATTTTCGTATGAAACCTGATTCTCTAATTCTAAACTTTCCAGGACTAAAAGGGATTCATCCCCCTGTTTTTCACTTTCATTCTCTATGCAGTGACTCTCCCTTAGTTGAAAATGTCTGGTGAGAGTGAGCTTCCTCACCAGCTTTTTCAAGTCAATGAATAATTCAAAATCATTAGGGACCATATCTGGTGAAAAAGAAAGTCCTTTTTCTAGGAGTTTCTCTTCTTCCCTAGTAAGCACTCTTTCTGAAATGTTAAAAATCTTTTGTCCATGTGCTTTCAGTATTGCTTGTCTCTCCCTTTTTTGTTCTTTGATTCGACATACCACCCCTCCTCTACATCCCCTTCTTCGTACTCTATACCTCTTTTGGGATTTCTGTTCCCCTCGTTTGGGGGGTCTCTGGGGTGTATGTCTAAAAAACGGTCCTGTACCTGGTCTCTTCTGAATGGAAAATATCCCCCAATGACAACGAATACAAAATTAAAAGTTTAATGACGTGTAAAACCAGTTATGTGGTATATCTCCTGAGGTGCTCCTGTGACAAAATTTACGTTGGACGCACGAAGCGCCAGATAAAAACGAGGTTCGGGGAGCACCTCAGGAATATAGAAAATGGTCTAGAGAGTCATGGTCTATCAGCACATTTTTTGGAGTGTCATAATAGAGATAGTGCAGGGTTAACTGTAGTTGCCATTGAACATATTAGGAACAGAATGAGGGGAGGGGATCGCCTCCTTGAGCTGAGAAAACGGGAGACGTATTGGATCCATAGACTGGGGTCTATGGGTCCAGACGGCCTTAACCGTGATATTGATTTAGCTGCATTTTTAGACACTTAGTAGGATATATATTGGTTGCCTGCACAGATCTTTTTTATATTACAGGCAGTTTATGTTTAAGCTTGTTACACTAATATTAGAGTGAGAGGATTTCGTTTAGATGTTTTAGATATACTTGCAGTTCTAACACATTTTTTAATCAAAAATTTTTTACTATGTTTCATTGCTCTCTTTCTCGATATTTATATTTTTAAGTTTTTATTTGTAACTCTTATGTGTTTTGCTTACTATGTAATTTATATTTGCTGCCATGATGAAAGTTTTATGTCTACATTTTATATTGACCTGCTTGCATCTGAGAAATATTGGTTTATATTCAGTGCATTTTATCTTCTGTGTATTATGTGTAACAGCTGTGCAGGCCCAGCTATTAGTTACTATGATATGTGGGTGTGTTACCAAATGGATAGCCAGGATTGGCTAAAGCACAGTATAGGACACCCCTTATAAGAAACGTCAGTAGAGTAGATG
>NC_069508.1:206720613-206805613 GCF_027579735.1 Bombina bombina
ATTCATACTTCCAGAGCACAGATTTTTGTATTTCCAAGTCATATCTGTCATAGGGAAAAACAACATTATCTACATATGAAAAGATATTGATTAAATGTCTATTTTTGATATGAATTTTTTTTTTTAAATACCTAAACTACTTTTTACTAAAACATACTCTACTGTGGGGGAAAAAAAGATGTTTTTTCTTCTGTACCTGTTTAAAGAAATTTGTCACTGTCAGAGTGGCTGGTCGGAAACTTGTCAAGTTGCAAGATTCATCCCCGCTTGTGGTGCGCTCTAAGGACCGCCTTCCGACGATGCTAGAATTCCTTCGTTCAGACCAGGACCCCTTACGTTCTATAGAAAAGTCAGCAGCTATGTCAAGGAAAACTGAGCATTTAAACAGCGTACATTTAAATGATTAGGTGATCACATAAACTGAGTGAGCTACAATAAATAGAAAGCTTCCATCTCAAAACTGCTTTCTTTAACTTGATCAAGCGGATTGGGCCACCAAACAAAAGCGCTACTTGAGTTGCAGACAATTTTTATGAACAGCAAAAAAGCTCCATTATAAAGTATGATTGCAATACCGGACACAATTTCATCATCTTGCAGAACTACAATCTTTGTGATTTGACAACATTCAGCAACGATGTAACCTAAGGCTCATCTTTTAAAATGAGACAATTGGAAACATGAAACTTTATAATGCAAACGAAACAGAGTACAGTAGAAGAATATTGTTAAAATACCAGATATTTGCCCCACATAGATATCAGAGCCTACATAGCACCCTCAAGAAGCAGTGATGTCTAGAAAATAAAACGCAGAAATCCCTCCTTATTCTCATTCATAAACAATGACAAAAAAAACACAACTAAGAAATTCTGAAAATGAAATCCTGATTACTGGGCAGAACTGTTCACCACTAGAGGACAGGATGTCCGATTACAGAAGAACCCTGGTTACATTTAGTTATTGGCTACTAAGATACAGGAGTATTCCTTGTGGTTTTGTGATGCAGACTGAACACGTCATGCACGGTTTAAAAGGACATGAAACGCAATTGTTTTCATTCATGATTCAGATAGAGCATTCTACTTTACTTCTATCATCAAATTTGCTTTGTTCCCATGATATTCTTTGTTGAAGAGATGCCTAGTTAGGTGTCTGAAACACTACATGGCAGGAAACAGTGCTGTCCTCTAGTGCTCTTGCAAATGCATAATATTCTTGCAAACTGTTGCCAAATAGTGCCCCAGACACGTGCACGCTCCTGAGCTTACCTCCCTGATTTTCATCAAAAGATACCAAGAGAATGATGAAAATTTCATAATAGAAGTAAATTGGAAAGTTGTTTAAAATTGCTGCTCTATCCAGATCATGAAAGGAAAAATCTGGGTTTCATGTCCCTTTAATAAATGCAACATTTATTTTAATGCCAATGTGAAGGAACAAATAAACCGAAAACGTTTTGGGCTCACAGACTTTATTCAAATATTGTTTATTATTTCCAAATTATTATTTTATTAAACTAGGTTTGTTTATTTATCTATTCTCAGTTTAATTAATAGACAAATTCGGCATGAAAAGGATTCAGGTTTCATATGCACGTGATATCATTCAGAGTGGTATTAAATTGCACAGGTTACCCCACTGCAAGTGATATCATTCAGAGTGGTATTAAATCGCACACGTTACCCCACTGCAAGTGATATCATTCAGAGTGGTATTAAATCGCACACGTTACCCCACTGCAAGTGATATCATTCAGAGTGGTATTAAATCGCACACGTTACCCCACTGCAAGTGATATCATTCAGAGTGGTATTAAATCGCACACGTTACCCCACTGCAAGTGATATCATTCAGAGTGGTATTAAATCGCACACGTTACCTCATGGTAAGTGATATCATTCAGAGTGGTATTAAACCGCACACGTTACCCCACTGCAAGTGATATCATTCAGAGTGGTATTAAATCGCACACGTTACCCCACTGCAAGTGATATCATTCAGAGTGGTATTAAATCGCACAGGTTACCCCACTGCACGTGATATCATTCAGAGTGGTATTAAATCGCACAGGTTACCCCACTGCACGTGATATCATTCAGAGTGGTATTAAATCGCACAGGTTACCCCACTGCACGTGATATCATTCAGAGTGGTATTAAATCGCACACGTTACCCCACGGTAAGTGATATCATTCAGAGTGGTATTAAATCGCACACGTTACCCCACTGCACGTGATATCATTCAGAGTGGTATTAAATCGCACAGGTTACCCCACTGCACGTGATATCATTCAGAGTGGTATTAAACCGCACACGTTACCCCACTGCAAGTGATATCATTCAGAGTGGTATTAAATCGCACACGTTACCCCACTGTAAGTGATATCAATCAGAGTGGTATTAAATCGCACACGTTACCCCACGGTAAGTGATATCATTCAGAGTGGTATTAAACCGCACACGTTACCCCACTGCAAGTGATATCATTCAGAGTGGTATTAAATCGCACAGGTTACCCCACTGCACGTGATATCATTCAGAGTGGTATTAAATCGCACACGTTACCCCACGGTAAGTGATATCATTCAGAGTGGTATTAAATCGCACAGGTTACCCCACTGCACGTGATATCATTCAGAGTGGTATTAAATCGCACACGTTACCCCACTGCAAGTGATATCATTCAGAGTGGTATTAAATCGCACACGTTACCCCACTGTAAGTGATATCAATCAGAGTGGTATTAAATCGCACACGTTACCCCACTGCAAGTGATATCATTCAGAGTGGTATTAAATCGCACACGTTACCCCACGGTAAGTGATATCATTCAGAGTGGTATTAAATCGCACACGTTACCCCACTGTAAGTGATATCATTCAGAGTGGTATTAAATCGCACACGTTACCCCACTGTAAGTGATATCATTCAGAGTGGTATTGAATCGCACACGTTACCCCACTGCACGTGATATCATTCAGAGTGGTATTAAATCGCACAGGTTATCCCACTGCAAGTGATATAATTCAGAGTGGTATTAAATCGCACACGTTACCCCCACTGTAAGTGATATCATTCAGAGTGGTATTAAATCGCACACGTTACCCCACTGTAAGTGATATCATTCAGAGTGGTATTAAATCGCACACGTTACCCCACTGCAAGTGATATCATTCAGAGTGTTATTAAACCGCACACGTTACCCCACTGCAAGTGATATCATTCAGAGTGGTATTAAATCGCACAGGTTACCCCACTGCACGTGATATCATTCAGAGTGGTATTAAATCGCACACGTTACCCCACGGTAAGTGATATCATTCAGAGTGGTATTAAATCGCACAGGTTACCCCACTGCACGTGATATCATTCAGAGTGGTATTAAATCGCACACGTTACCCCACGGTAAGTGATATCATTCAGAGTGGTATTAAATCGCACACGTTACCCCACGGTAAGTGATATCATTCAGAGTGGTATTAAATCGCACAGGTTACCCCACTGCACGTGATATCATTCAGAGTGGTATTAAACCGCACACGTTACCCCACTGCAAGTGATATCATTCAGAGTGGTATTAAATCGCACACGTTACCCCACTGTAAGTGATATCAATCAGAGTGGTATTAAATCGCACACGTTACCCCACGGTAAGTGATATCATTCAGAGTGGTATTAAACCGCACACGTTACCCCACTGCAAGTGATATCATTCAGAGTGGTATTAAATCGCACAGGTTACCCCACTGCACGTGATATCATTCAGAGTGGTATTAAATCGCACACGTTACCCCACGGTAAGTGATATCATTCAGAGTGGTATTAAATCGCACAGGTTACCCCACTGCACGTGATATCATTCAGAGTGGTATTAAATCGCACACGTTACCCCACTGCAAGTGATATCATTCAGAGTGGTATTAAATCGCACACATTACCCCACTGTAAGTGATATCAATCAGAGTGGTATTAAATCGCACACGTTACCCCACTGCAAGTGATATCATTCAGAGTGGTATTAAATCGCACACGTTACCCCACGGTAAGTGATATCATTCAGAGTGGTATTAAATCGCACACGTTACCCCCACTGTAAGTGATATCATTCAGAGTGGTATTAAATCGCACACGTTACCCCACTGTAAGTGATATCATTCAGAGTGGTATTGAATCGCACACGTTACCCCCACTGCACGTGATATCATTCAGAGTGGTATTAAATCGCACAGGTTATCCCACTGCAAGTGATATAATTCAGAGTGGTATTAAATCGCACACGTTACCCCACTGTAAGTGATATCATTCAGAGTGGTATTAAATCGCACACGTTACCCCACTGTAAGTGATATCATTCAGAGTGGTATTAAATCGCACACGTTACCCCACTGCAAGTGATATCATTCAGAGTGTTATTAAACCGCACACGTTACCCCACTGCAAGTGATATCATTCAGAGTGGTATTAAATCGCACAGGTTACCCCACTGCACGTGATATCATTCAGAGTGGTATTAAATCGCACACGTTACCCCACGGTAAGTGATATCATTCAGAGTGGTATTAAATCGCACAGGTTACCCCACTGCACGTGATATCATTCAGAGTGGTATTAAATCGCACACGTTACCCCACGGTAAGTGATATCATTCAGAGTGGTATTAAATCGCACACGTTACCCCACGGAAAGTGATATCATTCAGAGTGGTATTAAATCGCACACGGTTACCCCACTGCAAGTGATATCATTCAGAGTGGTATTAAACCGCACACGTTACCCCACTGCAAGTGATATCATTCAGAGTGGTATTAAATCGCACACGTTACCCCACTGTAAGTGATATCAATCAGAGTGGTATTAAATCGCACACGTTACCCCACGGTAAGTGATATCATTCAGAGTGGTATTAAACCGCACACGTTACCCCACTGCAAGTGATATCATTCAGAGTGGTATTAAATCGCACAGGTTACCCCACTGCACGTGATATCATTCAGAGTGGTATTAAATCGCACACGTTACCCCCACGGTAAGTGATATCATTCAGAGTGGTATTAAATCGCACAGGTTACCCCACTGCACGTGATATCATTCAGAGTGGTATTAAATCGCACACGTTACCCCACTGCAAGTGATATCATTCAGAGTGGTATTAAATCGCACACGTTACCCCACTGTAAGTGATATCAATCAGAGTGGTATTAAATCGCACACGTTACCCCACTGCAAGTGATATCATTCAGAGTGGTATTAAATCGCACACGTTACCCCACGGTAAGTGATATCATTCAGAGTGGTATTAAATCGCACACGTTACCCCACTGTAAGTGATATCATTCAGAGTGGTATTAAATCGCACACGTTACCCCCACTGTAAGTGATATCATTCAGAGTGGTATTGAATCGCACACGTTACCCCACTGCACGTGATATCATTCAGAGTGGTATTAAATCGCACAGGTTATCCCACTGCAAGTGATATAATTCAGAGTGGTATTAAATCGCACACGTTACCCCACTGTAAGTGATATCATTCAGAGTGGTATTAAATCGCACACGTTACCCCACTGTAAGTGATATCATTCAGAGTGGTATTAAATCGCACACGTTACCCCACTGCAAGTGATATCATTCAGAGTGTTATTAAACCGCACACGTTACCCCACTGCAAGTGATATCATTCAGAGTGGTATTAAATCGCACAGGTTACCCCACTGCAAGTGATATCATTCAGAGTGGTATTAAATCGCACACGTTACCCCACGGTAAGTGATATCATTCAGAGTGGTATTAAATCGCACAGGTTACCCCACTGCACGTGATATCATTCAGAGTGGTATTAAATCGCACACGTTACCCCACTGCAAGTGATATCATTCAGAGTGGTATTAAATCGCACACGTTACCCCACTGTAAGTGATATCAATCAGAGTGGTATTAAATCGCACACGTTACCCCACTGCAAGTGATATCATTCAGAGTGGTATTAAATCGCACACGTTACCCCACGGTAAGTGATATCATTCAGAGTGGTATTAAATCGCACACGTTACCCCACTGTAAGTGATATCATTCAGAGTGGTATTAAATCGCACACGTTACCCCACTGTAAGTGATATCATTCAGAGTGGTATTGAATCGCACACGTTACCCCACTGCACGTGATATCATTCAGAGTGGTATTAAATCGCACAGGTTATCCCACTGCAAGTGATATCATTCAGAGTGGTATTAAATCGCACACGTTACCCCACTGTAAGTGATATCATTCAGAGTGGTATTAAATCGCACACGTTACCCCACTGTAAGTGATATCATTCAGAGTGGTATTAAATCGCACACGTTACCCCACTGCAAGTGATATCATTCAGAGTGGTATTAAATCGCACACGTTACCCCACTGTAAGTGATATCATTCAGAGTGGTATTAAATCGCACACGTTACCCCCACGGTAAGTGATATCATTCAGAGTGGTATTAAATCGCACACGTTACCCCACTGCAAGTGATATCATTCAGAGTGGTATTAAATTGCACACGTTACCCCACTGCACGTGATATCATTTAGAGTGGTATTAAATCGCACACGTTACCCCACGGTAAGTGATATCATTCAGAGTGGTATTAAATCGCACACGTTACCCCACGGTAAGTGATATCATTCAGAGTGGTATTAAATCGCACAGGTTACCCCATGGTAAGTGATATCATTCAGAGTGGTATTAAAACGCACACGTTACCCCACTGTAAGGGATATCATTCAGAGTGGTATTAAATCGCACACGTTACCCCACTGCAAGTGATATAATTCAGAGTGGTATTAAATCGCACACGTTACCCCACTGCACGTGATATCATTCAGAGTGGTATTAAATCGCACACGTTACCCCACTGCAAGTGATATCATTCAGAGTGTTATTAAATCGCACACGTTACCCCACTGCAAGTGATATCATTCAGAGTGGTATTAAATCGCACAGGTTACCTCACTGTAAGTGATATCATTCAGAGTGGTATTAAATCGCACACGTTACCCCACTGCAAGTGATATCATTCAGAGTGTTATTAAACCGCACACGTTACCCCACTGCAAGTGATATAATTCAGAGTGGTATTAAATCGCACACGTTACCCCACGGTAAGTGATATCATTCAGAGTGGTATTAAATCGCACACGTTACCCCACTGCACGTGATATCATTCAGAGTGGTATTAAATCGCACACGTTACCCCACTGCAAGTGATATCATTCAGAGTGGTATTAAATCACACACGTTACCCAACTGCAAGTGATATCATTCAGAGTGGTATTAAATCGCACACGTTAACTCATGGTAAGTGATATCATTCAGAGTGGTATTAAATCGCACACGTTACCCCACTGCAAGTGATATCATTCAGAGTGGTATTAAATCGCACAGGTTACCCCACTGCAAGTGATATCATTCAGAGTGGTATTAAATCGCACACGTTACCCCACTGTAAGTGATATCATTCAGAGTGGTATTAAATCGCACACGTTACCCCACTGCAAGTGATATCATTCAGAGTGGTATTAAATCGCACAGGTTACCTCACTGTAAGTGATATCATTCAGAGTGGTATTAAATCGCACACGTTACCCCACTGCAAGTGATATCATTCAGAGTGTTATTAAACCGCACACGTTACCCCACTGCAAGTGATATCATTCAGAGTGGTATTAAATCGCACACGTTACCCCACGGTAAGTGATATCATTCAGAGTGGTATTAAATCGCACACGTTACCCCACTGCACGTGATATCATTCAGAGTGGTATTAAATCGCACACGTTACCCCACTGCAAGTGATATCATTCAGAGTGGTATTAAATCACACACGTTACCCCACTGCAAGTGATATCATTCAGAGTGGTATTAAATCGCACACGTTAACTCATGGTAAGTGATATCATTCAGAGTGGTATTAAATAGCACACGTTACCCCACTGCAAGTGATATCATTCAGAGTGGTATTAAACCGCACACGTTACCCCACTGCACGTGATATCATTCAGAGTGGTATTAAATCGCACACATTACCCCACTGCACGTGATATCATTCAGAGTGGTATTAAATCGCACAGATTACCCCACTGCACGTGATATCATTCAGAGTGGTATTAAATCGCACAGGTTACCCCACTGCAAGTGATATCATTCAGAGTGGTATTAAATCGCACACGTTACCTCATGGTAAGTGATATCATTCAGAGTGGTATTAAACCGCACACGTTACCCCACTACACGTGATATCATTCAGAGTGGTATTAAATCGCACACGTTACCCCACTGCAAGTGATATCATTCAGAGTGGTATTAAACCGCACACGTTACCCCACTGCACGTGATATCATTCAGAGTGGTATTAAATCGCACACATTACCCCACTGCACGTGATATCATTCAGAGTGGTATTAAATCGCACAGGTTACCCCACTGCACGTGATATCATTCAGAGTGGTATTAAATCGCACAGGTTACCCCACTGCACGTGATATCATTCAGAGTGGTATTAAATCGCACAGGTTACCCCACTGCAAGTGATATCATTCAGAGTGGTATTAAATCGCACACGTTACCTCATGGTAAGTGATATCATTCAGAGTGGTATTAAACCGCACACGTTACCCCACTACACGTGATATCATTCAGAGTGGTATTAAATCGCACACGTTACCCCACTGCAAGTGATATCATTCAGAGTGGTATTAAACCGCACACGTTACCCCACTGCACGTGATATCATTCAGAGTGGTATTAAATCGCACACGTTACCCCACTGCAAGTGATATCATTCAGAGTGGTATTAAATCGCACAGGTTACCCCACGGTAAGTGATATCATTCAGAGTGGTATTAAACCGCACACGTTACCCCACTGCAAGTAATATCATTCAGAGTGGTATTAAACCGCACACGTTACCCCACTGCAAGTGATATCATTCAGAGTGGTATTAAATCGCACACGTTACCCCACTGCAAGTGATATCATTCAGAGTGGTATTAAATGGCACACGTTACCCCACTGCAAGTGATATCATTCAGAGTGGTATTAAATCGCACAGGTTACCCCACTGCAAGTGATATCATTCAGAGTGGTATTAAATCGCACACGTTACCCCACTGCAAGTGATATCATTCAGAGTGGTATTAAACCGCACACGTTACCCCACTGCAAGTGATATCATTCAGAGTGGTATTAAACCGCACACGTTACCCCACTGCAAGTGATATCATTCAGAGTGGTATTAAATCGCACAGGTTACCCCACTGCAAGTGATATCATTCAGAGTGGTATTAAATCGCACACGTTACCCCACTGCAAGTGATATCATTCAGAGTGGTATTAAACCGCACACGTTACCCCACTGCAAGTGATATCATTCAGAGTGGTATTAAATCGCACACGTTACCCCACGGTAAGTGATATCATTCAGAGTGGTATTAAATCGCACACGTTACCCCACTGCAAGTGATATCATTCAGAGTGGTATTAAATCGCACACGTTACCCCACTGTAAGTGATATCATTCAGAGTGGTATTAAATCGCATACGTTACCCCACGGTAAGTGATATCATTCAGAGTGGTATTAAATCGCACACGTTACCCCACTGCAAGTGATATCATTCAGAGTGGTATTAAATTGCACACGTTACCCCACTGCACGTGATATCATTTAGAGTGGTATTAAATCGCACACGTTACCCCACGGTAAGTGATATCATTCAGAGTGGTATTAAATCGCACACGTTACCCCACAGTAAGTGATATCATTCAGAGTGGTATTAAATCGCACAGGTTACCCCATGGTAAGTGATATCATTCAGAGTGGTATTAAAACGCACACGTTACCCCACTGTAAGGGATATCATTCAGAGTGGTATTAAATCGCACACGTTACCCCACTGCAAGTGATATAATTCAGAGTGGTATTAAATCGCACACGTTACCCCACTGCACGTGATATCATTCAGAGTGGTATTAAATCGCACACGTTACCCCACTGCAAGTGATATCATTCAGAGTGTTATTAAATCGCACACGTTACCCCACTGCAAGTGATATCATTCAGAGTGGTATTAAATCGCACACGTTACCCCACTGCAAGTGATATCATTCAGAGTGGTATTAAATCGCACACGTTACCCCACGGTAAGTGATATCATTCAGAGTGGTATTAAATCGCACACGTTACCCCACTGCAAGTGATATCATTCAGAGTGGTATTAAACCGCACACGTTACCCCACTGCAAGGTTTTGCCACCACTGTTTTCATTAACAGAATTATACAAGGGTTCTATAATATTTATTGTGTCCTAACACTAATTACACAAGTGAAAAAACAGAATTTATGCTTACCTGATAAATTTCTCTCTCTTGTGATGTATCGAGTCCACGGATTCATCAATACTTGTGGGATATTCTCCTTCCTAACAGGAAGTGGCAAAGAGAGCACCCACAGCAGAGCTGTCTATATAGCTCCTCCTTTAGCTCCGCCCCACCAGTCATTCGACCGAAGGCTAGGAAGAAAAATGAGAAACTATAGGGTGCAGAGGTGACTGAAGTTTTTTAAATAAAAATACACTACCTGTCTTAAACAGACAGGGCGGGCCGTGAACTCGATACATCACAAGAGAAAGAAATTTATCAGGTAAGCATAAATTCTGTTTTCTCTTGTAAGATGTATCGAGTTTACGGATTCATCCATACTTGTGAGATACCAATACCAAAGCTTTAGGACACGGATGAAGGGAGGAACAAGACAGGTACCTTAAACGGAAGGCACCACTGCTTGTAGAACCTTTCTCCTAAAAATAGCCTCAGAAGAAGCAAAAGTATTGAATTTGTAAAATTTGGAAAAAGTATGAAGCGAAGACCAAGTCGCCGTCTTACAAATCTGTTCAAAGGAAGCCTCATTTTTAAAAGACCATGTGGAAGCCACTGCTCTAGTAGAATGAGCAGTAATTCTTTCAGGAGGCTGCTGGCCAGCAGTCTCATAAGCCAAACGGATGATGCTTTTCAGCCAAAAGGAAAGAGAGGTAGCCGTAGCCTTTTGACCTCTCCGCTTACCAGAGTAAATAACAAGCAATGAAGATGTTTGACGGAAATCTTTAGTTGCTTGTAAGTAACTACAAGTAAGTTGCTTCTTTGATGAAGGATTAGGACACAGTGAAGGAACAACAATTTCCTGATTGATATTCCTATTAGAAACAACCTTAGGAAGGAATCCAGGTTTGGTACGCAAAACCAGCTTATCTGCATGGAAAACCAGGTAAGGTGAGTCACACTGTAAAGCAGATAACTCAGAAACTCTTCGAGCCGAAGAGATAGCTACTAAAAACAAAACTTTCCAAGATAGAAGCTTAATATCTATGGAATGCATAGGTTCAAACGGAACACCTTGAAGAACTTTAAGAACCAAGTTTAGGCTCCATGGCGGAGCAACAGGTTTAAATACAGGCTTGATCCTGACTAAGGCCTGACTAAATGCTTGAACGTCTGGGACATCTGCCAGACGTTTGTGTAAAAGAATAGACAAAGCAGATATCTGTCCTTTTAAGGAACTAGCTGATAATCCCTTCTCCAATCCTTCTTGGAGAAAAGAAAATATTCTAGGAATCCTAATCTTACTCCATGAGTAACCCTTGGATTCACACCAACAAAGATATTTGCGCCAAATCTTATGATAGATTTTCCTGGTGACAGGCTTTCTAGCTTGAATCAGGGTATCAATGACCGACTCAGAGAAACCACGCTTTGATAGAATCAGGTGTTCAATCTCCAAGCAGTCAGACGCAGAGAAATTAGATTTGGATGCTTGAATGGATCTTGGATTAGAAGGTCCTGCCTCATTGGCAGAGTCCACGGTGGAACAGATGACATGTCCACTAGGTCTGCATACCAAGTCCTGCGTGGCCACGCTGGTGCTATCAGAATCACCAAAGCTCTCTCCTGCTTGATTCTGGCAACCAGACGTGGGAGGAGAAGAAACGGTGGAAATACATAGGCTAGATTGAAGGACCAGGGCACTGCTAGAGCATCTATCCGTACCGCCTGGGGATCCCGGGACCTGGACCCGTAACGAGGAAGTTTGGCGTTCTGTCGGGATGCCATCAGATCCAATTCTGGTGTGCCCCCATAGCTGAGTCAGCTGGGCAAATACCTCCGGATGGAGCTCCCACTCCCCCGGATGAAAAGTCTGACGACTTAGGAAATCCGCCTACCAGTTCTCTACCCCTGGGATATGGATTGCCGAGAGATGGCAAGAGTGATCCTCCGCCCATCGGATTATTTTGGCTACCTCCATCATCGCTAGAGAACTCCGTGTTCCTCCTTGATGATTGATATAAGCTACAGTCGTGATGTCCTACTGAAATCTGATGAATTTGGCCGCAGCTAGCTGAGGCTACGCCTGAAGTGCATTGAATATCACTCTCAGTTCTAGTATGTTTATCGGGAGGAGAGTTTCCTCCCGAGACCATAAGCCCTGTGCTTTCAGGGAGTTCCAAACTGCACCCCAGCCTAGCATGCTGGCATCTGTCGTTACTATGAGCCACTCTGGCCTGCGGAAACACATTCCCTGAGACAGGTCGTCCTGAGACAACCACCAGAGAAGAGAATCTCTGGTCTCCTGGTCCAGATGCAGTTGAGGAGATAAATCTACATAATCCCCATTCCACTGTTTGAGCATACATAGTTGCAGTGGTCTGAGGTGTAGGCGGGCAAAAGGAACTATGTCCATTGCCGCTACCATGAGTCCGATTACCTCCATACACTGAGCCACTGATGGCCGAGGAATGGAATGAAGAGCTCGGCAAGTGATTAAAAGTTTTGATTTTCTGACCTCCGTCAGAAATATTTTCATTTCTACCGAGTCTATCAGAGTCCCTAGGAAGGAAACTCTTGTTAGAGGGACGAGAGAACTCTTTTTTATGTTCACCTTCCACCCGTGAGATCTCAGAAAAGCCAACACGATGTCCGTGTGAGACTTGGCTAGCTGGAAAGTCGACGCCTGAATTAAGATGTCGTCTAGATAAGGCGCCACTGCTATGCCCCGCGGTCTTAGAACCGCCAAAAGGGACCCTAGCACCTTTGTGAAAATTCTGGGAGCCGTGGCCAACCTGAAGGGAAGGGCCACAAACTGGTAATGCCTGTCCAGAAAGGCGAATCTGAGGAATTGATGATGATCTCTGTGAATAGGGATGTGTAGATACGCATCCTTTAAGTCCACGGTAGTCATATATTGAACCTCATGGATCAGAGGAAGAATAGTCCGAATAGTCTCCATCTTGAAAGATGGTACTCTGAGGAATTTGTTTAGAATTTTGAAATCCAAGATTGCTCTGAAAGTTCCCTCTTTTTTGGGAACCACAAACAGGTTTGAGTAAAAACCTAGCCCTTGTTCCGCTTTTGGAACTGGGCGGATCCCTCCCATGGTATGTAGGTCTTCTATACAGCGTAAGAACGCCTCTCTCTTTGTCTGGTTTGCAGACAATTGAGAAATGTGAAATCTCCCCCTTGGGGGGGGGGAGTCTTTGAAGTCCAAAAGATATCCCTGGGACACAATTTCTAAAGCCCAGGAATCGTGAACATCTCTTGCCCAAGCCTGGGCGAAGAGAGAAAGTCTGACCCCACTAGATCCGGTCCAGGATCAGGGGCTACTCCTTCATGCTGTCTTAGAGGCAGCAGCAGTTTTTTTGGCCTGCTTCCCCTTGTTCCAAGCCTGGTTAGGTCTCCAGACTGGCTTGGACTGGGCAAAATTTCCCTCTTGTTTTGCAGTAGAGGAAGTTGAAGCTGCGCCACTCTTGAAGTTTTGAAAGGAACAAAAATTAGTCTGTTTGGTCCTTAATTTGTTGGACCTATCCTGGGGAAGGGCGTGGCCTTTTCCTCCAGTAATATCAGAAATGATCTCCTTCAGTCGAGGCCCGAATAGGGTCTGCCCTTTGAAGGGGAGTTGAGAAGTTTAGACTTTGAAGTAACGTCAGCGGACCAGGATTTAAGCCATAGCGCCCTACACGCCTGAATGGCAAAACCTGAATTCTTAGCCGTTAGCTTGGTTAAATGAAAAAACGGCGTCAGATTAAATGAATTGGCTAATTTAACAGCTTTAAGCCTGTCTAGGATATCATCCAACGGGGTCTCCACCTGTAGAGCCTCCTCAAGAGACTCGAACCAGAAAGCCGCTGCAGCAGTGACTGGGGCAATGCATACAAGAGGCTGGAGAATAAAACCTTGTTGTATAAAGATTTTCTTAAGGAAACCCTCTAATTTTTTATCCATTGGATCTAGGAAAGCACAACTGTCCTCGACAGGGATAGTTGTACGCTTGGCTAGAGTAGAGACTGCTCCCTCCACCTTAGGAACCGTCTGCCACGAGTCCCGTGTTGCGGCATCTATAGGAAACATCTTTTTTAAAAGCAGGAGGGGGAGAGAACGGTACACCTGGTCTATCCCATTCCTTAGTAATAATTTCTGAAAACCTCTTAGGGATTGGAAAAACGTCAGTGTAAACAGGCACTGCAAAGTATTTGTCCATTTTACACAATTTCTCTGAGCAACAAGCGGAGGTGTTCAAGCTTAAATTTAAACGCTGTCATTTCAGAGTCAGACTGAAGTAACGCCTTCCCTGAATCAGAAAGGTCACCCACAGATAGAAGCTCTCCTGCTTCGGCTTCTGCACATTGTGAGGGTATATCAGACATAGCTACTAAAGCGTCAGAAAGCTCTGTATTTGTTCTAGCCCCAGAGCTGTCTCGCTTTTCTTGTAACCCTGGCAGTTTGGACAATACCTCTGTGAGGGTATGATTCATAACTCCCGCCATGTCTTGTAAGGTAAACGCATTGGACGCGCTTGGCGTCACTTGAGCGGGAGTTATAGGTTCTGACACGTGGGGAGAGCTAGATGGCATAACCTCCCTTTTGTCATTCTGAGAAACCTCTGGTGATAAATCTTTAAAAGCCATAATATGGTCTTTAGAACTTATAGAAAGAGAAACCTCTGGTGATAAATCTTTAAAAGCCATAATATGGTCTTTATAACTTATAGAAAGGTCAGTGCATTTGGTACACATTCTAAGAGGGGGTTCCACAATGGCTTCTAAACATAATGAACAAGGAGTTTCCTCTATGTCAGACATGTTTAACAGACTAGTAATGAGACCAGCAAGCTTGGAAAACACTTTAATAAATGTGAAAAAGCAATTATATAAAAACGGTACTGTGCCTTTAAGAGAAAAAAACTACCACATAAACTGCAAAACAGTGATAAAAAGTGGATGATTAACTGCTTAGGCCCAAAAACGGATTAGAAAAACGTTTAAACCGTTAAACAGTCAAACACACTGCCACAGCTCTGCTGTGGCTCCTACCTGCCCTTAAACACGATTTTTGCAGGAACAAAACCCTATAGTGGTCCTAGATGCTTGAGGACTCCTTTAGGGAAGCTGGATGTCTCAGTCTGAAAATCAACTGCGCATTTAGAGCGCAAAAATAGGCCCCTCGCACCATGCACTCAATGTCAGAGGGCCTTAAAAAAGTACTCCTAGAAGTAATCTAACTAGCCATGTGGAAAACTAGGCCCCAAATAAAGATTTATCACCCTCAGAGAAAAAACGTTTTTTCTATAAACCATGCAAACGTTTTTACACTAAGTAATATGAGTATTAACATGAATATTACCCTTTTTTGCAAGCATGATCCCAGTCGTTGTTAAATCACTGTATCAGGCTTACCTCAAATATACCAGGCACTGTCAGCATTTTCTAGACCTTATCGTCTCTCTAGAAAAAAAAATATACTGAACATACCTCAAAGCAGGTAATCTGCAGGCCGTCCCCCCAACTGAAGTTTTCTTTCCATACTCTTCAGTTATGTGTGAGAACAGCAATGGACCTTAGTTACAAACCGCTAAGATCATCAAACCTCCAGGCAGAATTCTTCTTCCAATTTCTGCCTGAGAGTAAAACAGTACAACGCCGGTACCGTTTAAAAATAACAAACTCTTGATTGAAGGTAAAAACTACACTAAGTCACCACATATCTCTTGATACTTCCTTTCTTGTCGAGAGCTGCAAGAGAATGACTGGGGGTGGCAGTTAAGGGAGGAGCTATATAGACAGCTCTGCTGTGGGTGTCCTCTTGCAGCTTCCTGTTGGGAAGGAGAATATCCCACAAGTAATGGATGAACCCGTGGACTGGATACACCTTTACAAGAGAAATGTATACTGATCCCACTGAGATTTTTAAAAGGAAGTTATGAAATCTGTTGGACGATGGGCTGGAGGAAGTTATTCTGGACAATGATACAGTTGATTATCTTTATGTCTCAAGACCAGTGGTGCCCATATTTCACCACCTTCCAAAGGTACACAAGTGTCAGGGTTTTTCCCCTGCCTTGTTTGCTATGTGCTGCTGGCAGCCATTTGACTCACCTCTCTTGCTGAATCTGGTGCATACTGTGTGATGCTGCTCATTTGCTGCACTTCCTTTAATGATCAGACTGGTGTACATAATCTGTGTGAGACAGGATGCAGTCTCAGAATTGTGATGACATCACTTATTATTTAAAGGGCCTCTGTTCAGTATGCTTTGCTCTTGCGTTGTCTCAGACCTGTTTGTGACAGCTCCTGTGTATTACCTGGCTGTCTGACGTCCCTCCTGGTTCCTGATCCCTGGCTTGTTCCTGACTCTGCTGTTCTCCTTGTTCCTGATTAAGGCTCGTCTGACTACTCGCTTTGGCTCCTGACTCAGCTCGTCTGACTACCAGCTCTCGTTTTGATTCCTGGCTTGTTATTTGACTTGTGGACTTTTTATTATTTTTTGCTATTAATAAAGGTGTGATTATTTTTGCACTTCTCGTCTCAGACTGATTCCTGGCACCCTGACAACAAGTCCTTGGAGGTGGTGAAGGGTAGACCCATTGTCCTCAGGGATTGGCTCTCTCTTTGAGCATCTTTCAAGCTGGGTTGAGTCACTCCTCCAGCCACTTGTCCTCCAGATCCCATCATATCTAAGAGATACCAAGCATCTCCTTAATTGTCTCACTCAGGTTGAATGGAGTAGTGATTGCTCATGGTTAACTATTGATGTGGTAGGACTTTATTCTGTCATACCACACAATTTAGGGCTTGAGGATGTTAAATGCTTTTTGGACCAAGTGCTTATGATGAACCACTAAAAGAGTTTATAGTTAGGGTGCTAGATTTTCTATTGAACCATAACTACTTTAGGTTTGAGGGGGAATACTTTCTCCAGAAGCATGGGACCGCAATGGGGGCAAAATTTGCCTCCTCATATGCGAACATCTTTATTGTCTGGTGGGAGCGGTCCCACGTTTATGGAGAGGGTAACCCCTATAGACATTGCATCAAAGCCTATAAAAGGTATATTGATGATCTTTTGATCGTCGGGTCAGGCACTGACAAGCAGAAACAGGATTTTGTCTCATTTATAAACCAGAATGATGTGAATTTACAATTTACTTTCCAATCTGAGAACCTACAGGTTCCATATTTGGATTTAATTCTAATAGGTGATGCTGAAACAGGTCAGGTCATCACTAGTTTATATCGAAAACCAATTACATCTAATGCAATATTACATGCACGTAGCAATCACCCCAAGCATACAGGCTTTGGGGTTGCAAAGGGGCAGTTCATACGTGTAAAGCGCAATTGCTCCAATGAGACTGATTTTGAGAGGGAGACTGACTCTCTCAGGGTACAATTACTTGAAAGAGGGTATTCTAAAAAAGTCATAAACAGGGCATTACTGGAGGTGAAACGTATGGATAGAACACAAATGCAATCAAATAGCACATAATCGCAGAGACTTAACTCTTTTGAGAACACTAAACCTATTTTTATAACATACAGTTCCCAGTTTAGGGAAATTTGTGGTATTGTAGACAAGCATCTTCCAATTCTGACTGCCGAGGATAGTCTCAAAGAGTTTGTCCAATCATGTAGCAAAGAGAGGTTGCACATTAGGTAACATGCTGTCACCGAGTATGCTCAAGAAACAACCCAGTGTTAGCAGCTGGCTAAGTGCAAAAGGACATTATAAGTGTCACTATAACAAGTGTATAGCTTGTGGGTGCACTAAGGTTAACAAAAGTTTTCAATCAAAGATCACTCAGAAAGTATATGCCTTAAAAAGTTGTACTAATTGTCGCACACATAACGTTATTTACTTGGAAGAATACACAACATGCAATAAGCAGTATGTAGGATGCTCCTCCAGAGAAGCACGTGTTTGCATTAGAGAACACTTAAACAATATAGATAATGGTATTGAGTGCTTGGATCTGGCAAGACATTTCATTCACTACCATAATAAGAATGTTTGTAGCTTCCAGTGGCAGATCATTGAACAAGTTACAACCCCAGACAGAGGGGGTGATATTAGCAGCAAGCTTTTCTATCAAGAGGCATACTGGATTTTTCAACTAAAAACCAGTAGACAGGGCGGTTTTAACATTGATGGGGATGTTATAAATTTTTGGCAGAAAGAGAAATGATATATCTAAGACATATGCCACATATTCATCCATTAGCATAGATTTGAAAAGGAAATTTATGCTTACCTGATAAATTGATTTCTTCTAGGATACGACAAGTCCACGGATTCATCCTTACTTGTGGGATATTATCCTCCTGCTAACAGGAAGTGGCAAAGAGCACCACAGCAGAGCTGTATATATAGCTCCTCCCTTCTCTCCAACCCCAGTCATTCGACCGAAGGTATAGGAAGAGAAAAGAAAAGCTAAAAGGTGCAGAGGTGACTGAAGTTTTGAAATAAAATAAATTCTGTCTTAAAAAACAGGGCGGGCCGTGGATTCGTCGTATCATAGAAGAAATCAATTTATCAGGTAAGCATAAATTTCCTTTTCTTCTACAAGATACGACGAGTCCACAGATTCATCCTTACTTGTGGGATACAATACCAAAGCAACAGGACACGGATGAACGGGAGGGACAAGACAGACAGATACCTAAACGGAAGGCACCACAGCTTGAAGAACTTCTCTCCCAAAAATAGCCTCAGAAGAAGCAAAAGCATCACATTTGTAAAATTTGGAAAAAGTATGAAGCGAAGACCAAGTCGCAGCCTTACAGATCTGTTCAACAGAAGCATCGTTTTTAAAAGCCCATGTGGAAGCCACAGCTCTAGTAGAATGAGCCGTAACCTTTTCAGGGGGCTGCTGTCCAGCAGTCTCATATGCCAAGCGGATGATGCTTTTCAGCCAAAAAGAGAGAGAGGTAGCCATAGCTTTTTGACCCCTACGTTTTCCAGAATAAACAACGAATAGAGAAGATGTTTGACGGAAATCCTTGGTCGTTTGTAAGTAACACTTCAAGGCCTGAACCACGTCCAAGTTATGTAACTGACGTTCCTTCTTAGAAGAAGGATTAGGACACAAAGAAGGAACAACAATTTCCTGATTAATATTCTTATTTGAAACAACCTTAGGAAGGAATCCAGGTTTAGTACGCAAAATCACCTTATCAGAATGAAATATAAGATAAGGCGAATCAATATATACACAATAGGAGGCTCCCTCACCCAGCGCACAGGTAGCTATTAAATTCAGAACAAAAATGTGATGGGTTAAAGACCCATCCTAGAATACACTATTAGCACTCATGGTAGGCATATGTGACATGAAATAACTAAATACAGCATAGACACCAAATGGTTTAGAGAGATCTCATAGGATTTAATAAAATATAACTTTTATTCTTTACACATAAAAACAGAGTTAAAATACAGGGATGTGCAAATTAAAAATCGAAAAACTCTTAGTAAGGTATTATGATACACAAATTATTACCTAAATGTGAAAATAACAAAAATATGAAGATAAGCTTCTTGTGGCGATACCTGAGTATTAAATGCTCCACGTTCAGAATGGATGTAAACACTCTGTCAGTGGAGTCCTATCCAATTGCACCACTGCTAGAGATCAATTATAATCCTCTAGTGGACACTATTTATGTTGTGTTGTCTAGTATCATGTGGATTTAGATCTATAAAAAATCAGCATAATGAGTTCCACTAGTGGCGTGCTGACTGGTATTGAAATTTGTTGGCCCAGTATCAGTCTTAGCGGTCTTTAATTCTTGTATATTCCAGAAGTGCTCAGATATGTGATCAGAGCCCCTTCTGAGTTGTAGATAAAATTATATGATAATATACCATTATACAGTCAGTGTGTTTGGTGCATACTTGGGTATCTCTTCACCTGCTTAACATATATTGAGTAGAATCACATAAGGTTAATAATAATTATTTAGAGTTGGTATCTACTTCATCAATTGAATTGATTTATAATCTCCAAATATTATTAGAAGCGTAATGGTTAGAATCACTTTATTGACCACCTTTAATACAGTGTTGTGGCTAGTTATTATTAGTTCTTTACTTGAAAAACCACTTCCACTAATGACAGGGGATTGGTCGCCGAATGGAGGTAAAAGTTAGTAGCTATTAGCTAGAATACTAGGTAAGGAATTGAATTAGATAGTTAGATAACGTAAGTTATAATGTGGCACCCTATGTGGTGTGTCTATAGTGCTGCTGCCTCTGTGTTTGAGATTGATGCACATTAGTTGCTGGCAGCTGCAACAAGGTTAATTTCCCACACCCGTGAGAGACTCTGATAGTATTTAGTATATTCAGAGTAATCACATCTAGGATGACACTTAAATCATTTATGTCATATAATCCAGCTTAAGTTAAATAGGTACAATAATAGGCGTTAGTATCTATGTAGTGATAGGTACAAACAGAAAAGGAGTTGTGAATTACTGTAGCGCAAAGTATCAGTGCCTCCATGCACCAATATCTAAATTCAATTCACTCCGTGCAGTGTCTGCATATGTCCAGTGTTACATCAACTAACAACCGATACCGGCAAATATATTTATTCACCACTGAATAGTTACCAACATTAATATACCTTCATTACTAAATGTAGCTCAAAGGCTGTTCGAGGTTCAGGCGACCAATCTAATCCCTGTGATTATCAAGCACCATATCGCTCTATATAAAGTCTAGGTTGAATTGATCATTCACAGCTAGCTTAAATTGAACGGTTCTGAACCGCAAAAAGTATTAGATGAGTATTCAAAAGGAGATACCAAACCGATACCCCTACTAAGAGTTTGCCCTAACAAACACAGGAGCTCCCTGACTCCTCACCAGTTCCCTAACATGTTTTGCCGTTCTCACGGCTTTCTCAAAGGGGGGTGTGAGAAAGCCATGTACCTATTTAACTTAAGCTGGATTATATGACATAATTGATTTAAGTGTCATCCTAGATGTGATTACTCTGAATATACTAAATACTATCAGAGTCTCTCACGGGTGTGGGAAATTAACCTTGTTGCAGCTGCCAGCAACTAATGTGCATCAATCTCAAACACAGAGGCAGCAGCACTATAGACACACCACATAGGGTGCCACATTATAACTTACGTTATCTAACTATCTAATTCAATTCCTTACCTAGTATTCTAGCTAATAGCTACTAACTTTTACCCCAATTCGGCGACCAATCCCCTGTCATTAGTGGAAGTGGTTTTTCAAGTAAAGAACTAATAATAACTAGCCACAACACTGTATTAAAGGTGGTCAATAAAGTGGTTCTAACCATTACGCTTCTAATAATATTTGGAGATTATAAATCAATTCAATTGATGAAGTAGATACCAACTCTAAATAATTATTATTAACCTTATGTGATTCTACTCAATATATGTTAAGCAGGTGAAGAGATACCCAAGTATGCACCAAACACACTGACTGTATAATGGTATATTATCATATAATTTTATCTACAACTCAGAAGGGGCTCTGATCACATATCTGAGCACTTCTGGAATATACAAGAATTAAAGACCGCTAAGACTGATACTGGGCCAACAAATTTCAATACCAGTCAGCACGCCACTAGTGGAACTCATTATGCTGATTTTTTATAGATCTAAATCCACATGATACTAGACAACACAACATAAATAGTGTCCACTAGAGGATTATAATTGATCTCTAGCAGTGGTGCAATTGGATAGGACTCCACTGACAGAGTGTTTACATCCATTCTGAACGTGGAGTATTTAATACTCAGGTATCGCCACAAGAAGCTTATCTTCATATTTTTGTTATTTTCACATTTAGGTAATAATTTGTGTATCATAATACCTTACTAAGAGTTTTTTGATTTTTAAATTGCACATCCCTGTATTTTAACTCTGTTTTTATGTGTAAAGAATAAAAGTTATATTTTATTAAATCCCATGAGATCTCTCTAAACCATTTGGTGTCTATGCTGTATTTAGTTATTTCATGTCACATATGCCTACCATGAGTGCTAATAGTGTATTCTAGGATGGGTCTTTAACCCATCACATTTTTGTTCTGATTAATTAATACACAGCACCACCCACCCCGATTAATAGCCAAGGAGCTAATGAATATAATGAGGGTGTAGGCAGTTTAACTCAACAGGTAGTGCCACTGAACCTCTTTTCTCTAGCTATTAAATTCACAAGAGGAGTAGTATAGCGTAAGTACCATCACAAGTTCTGTTCAAGAGACACAATACCTTCATCCGTGACAAGCTTTCTGCATACATTTAGCTGCGGCTCCCAGTCCGGTCCCGGTCAGTCTCCTACCACAAAGCTCCTCCTCCCGTCGTCTTGACAACGAAGTAAGCACAAAGAAAGGCAAAAATTCAAAGCACCGCTTCAGCGTGTCCTGCAAACCGCCATACAGACTTACTGGTAGTCTGGTAAATAGCAAACAATACAAAAAGAAGGCGAGGCAGGACAAAAAGGGCTTAAAAGTTAAAACATAGCTTTTATTGCCAACACCATGGATAAAAGAAAATTAGCAACAAAATAAAAAGCAGTAATGTCAGAGTGAGCTTGGACAGCAGCAGTCAAACATGTTTCGGCTCCTGCCTTACTCATAGACTGTGCTGTCTCAAGCTCACAGCCTGCTTAAATCAAACAATCACTCTGACATAGATTGCTAACAGCCAACATAATTAACTGTTACAATGCTGACAAGAAAAGTGTGCACAAACATACATTTCCTTTACAAAGTAGTTAACAATTAAGTACAAAACTTAAGCTACCAAATAACCCCTAATAATGCATTAGAGTAATATTTAGTAATATTTACGTTGTTGACTATTTTTCATATTGTCACTACTAACTAAGAAATGCATTTAACCATGTGCTTATAACAAAAGAAATGCATAGCACACAATCACGAATCACATTGTAATGCAGAAAGCTAAGAAACTCTTCGAGCAGAAGAGATAGCAACTAAAAACAAAACTTTCCAAGATAAAAGCTTAATATATATGGAATGCATGGGTTCAAACGGAACCCCTTGAAGAACATTGAGAACTAAATTCAAACTCCATGGCGGAGCAATAGGTTTAAACACAGGCTTGATTCTGATTAAAGCCTGACAAAAAGACTGAACGTCTGGGACATCCGCCAGACGCTTGTCTAGTAAAATTGACAAAGCAGAAATTTGTCCCTTTAAGGAACTAGCTGATAATCCCTTCTCCAATCCTTCTTGGAGAAAGGACAAAATCCTAGGAATCCTAACCCTACTCCATGAGTAGCCCTTGGATTCGCACCAATAAAGATATTTACACCATATCTTATGGTAAATCTTTCTAGTGACAGGCTTGCGAGCCTGAATCAAAGTATCAATGACCGACTCAGAGAATCCCCGCTTAGATAAAATCAAGCGTTCAATCTCCAGGCAGTCAGCTGCAGAGAATTTAGATTTGGATGTTGGAACGGACCCTGAATGAGAAGGTCCTGTCTCAACGGAAGTTTCCATGGTGGCAGAGAGGACATGTCCACTAGATCCACATACCAAGTCCTGCGTGGCCATGCAGGAGCTATTAGGATTACTGAAGCTCTCTCCTGTTTGATTCTTGCAATCACACGAGGCAGGATAGGAAATGGTGGAAACACATAAGCCAGGTTGAACGACCAAGGTACTGCTAGAGCATCTATCAGTACAGCTTGGGGATCCCTTGACCTGGACCCGTAACAAGGAAGTTTGGCATTCTGACGAGATGCCATCGGATCCAATTCCGGTGTGCCCCATTAACGAATCAATGATGCAAATACCTCCGGATGGAGTTCCCACTCCCCGGATGAAAAGTCTGATGACTTAGAAAATCCGCCTCCCAGTTCTCTACTCCTGGGATATAGATTGCTGATAGATGGCAAGAGTGAGCCTCCGCCCATCGGATTATCTTTGAAACCTCTATCATCGCTAGAGAACTCCTTGTTCCCCCTTGATGATTGATATATGCTACAGTCGTGATATTGTATGACTGGAATTTTATGAATTTGGCCAAAGCCAACTGAGGCCACGCCTGAAGCGCGTTGAATATTATTCTCAGTTCCAGAATATTGATTGGTAGTAGAGACTCCACCTGAGTCTAAACACCCTGAGCCTTCAGGGAATTCCAGACTGCACCCCAGCCCAAGAGGCTGGCGTCCGTCGTCACTATTACCCATGCTGGCCTGCGGAAGCACATTCCCTGGGACAGATGATCCTGTGACAACCACCAAAGAAGAGAGTCTCTGGTCTCTTGATCCAGATTTATCTGAGGAGATAAATTTGCATAGTCCCCATTCCACTGTCTGAGCATGCACAGCTGCAGCGGTCTGAGATGAAAGCGAGCAAACGGAACGATGTCCATTGCCGCTACCATTAATCCAATGACCTCCATACACTGAGCCACTGATGGCCGAGGAATGGACTGAAATGCTCGGCAAGTATTTAGAATCTTTGACTTTCTGACCTCCGTCAGAAATATTTTCATGTCTACCGAGTCTATCAGAGTTCACAAGAATGGAACTCTTGTTAGTGAAACTAGTGAACTCTTTTCAATATTCACTTTCCAACCGTGAGTTCTTAGAAATGCCAACACGATGTCCGTGTGAGATTTGGTCAGATGATAAGTTGACACCTGGATCAAAATATCGTCCAGATAGGGCGCCACTGCTATGCCCCGCGGCCTGAGAACCGCCAGAAGGGACCCTAGCACCTTTGTAAAAATTCTGGGAGCTGTGGCCAACCCGAAAGGAAGGGCCACAAACTGATAGTGTTCATCCAAAAAAGTAAACCTTAGAAACTGATGATGATCCTTGTGGATAGGAATGTGAAGACACGCATCCTTCAGGTCCACGGTGGTCATATATTGACCCTCCTGGATAATTGGCAAAATTGTTCGTATAGTCTCAATCTTGAACGATAGGACTCTGAGAAATTTGTTTAGGCATTTGAGATCTAAAATTGGTCTGAAATTTCTCTCTTTTTTGGGAACCACAAACAGATTTGAGTAAAACCCCTGTCCCTGTTCTAGTTCTGGAAATGGGCAAATTACTCCCATGGTATAGAGGTCTTTTACACAGGGTAAGAACGCCTCTCATTTTGTATGGTCTACAGACAAACGTGAAAGATGAAATCTCCCTCTTGGGAGAAAATCCTTGAATTCCAGCTGATACCCCTGGGTCACAATTTCCAATGCCCAAGGATCCTGAACATCCCTTGCCCAAGCCTGAGCGAAGAGAGAAAGTCTGCCCCCTATTAAATCCGGTCCCGGATCGGGGGCTGCCCCTTCATGCTGTCTTGGTAGCAGCAGTGGGCTTCTTGGCTTGTTTACCTTTATTCCAGGCCTGGTTAGGTCTCCAGAGTGACTTGGATTGAGCAAAATTCCCTTCCTGTTTTGTGGGGGAAGAGAAAGCAGAGGGTCCTCCATTAAAGTTTCGAAAGGAACGAAAATTATTTTGTTTACCCCTCATCTTAACAGACTTATCCTGAGGCAGGGAATGACCTTTACCCTCCAGTAATGTCAGAAATGATTTCCTTCAATTCAGGCCCGAATAAGGTCTTATCTTTAAAAGGAATAGCTAAAAGCTTAGATTTTGATGACACATCAGCAGACCAAGATTTGAGCCCTAACGTTCTACGCGCTAAAATGGCAAAACCTGCATTTTTCGCCGCTAATTTAGCCATTTGAAAAGCGGCATCAGTAATAAAAGAATTAGCTAGCTTAAGAGCCTTAATTCTATCCAAAATGTCATCTAAAGGGGTCTCAACCTTAAGAGACTCTTCTAAAGCATCAAACCAAAAAGCTGCTGCAGTAGTAACTGGAACAATGCAAGCTATAGGTTGTAAAAGAAAACCCTGATGAATAAATTTCTTTAGAAGACCCTCTAACTTTTTATCCATAGGATCTTTGAAAACACAACTGTCCTCAATAGATGTAGTTGTACGCTTAGCCAGGGTAGAAATAGCTCCCTCCACCTTAGGGACCGTTTGCCAAGAATCTCGAATGGTGTCAGATATGGGAAACATTTTCTTAAAATTAGGAGGGGGAGAAAACGGAATACCTGGTCTATCCCATGCCTTTGTAACAATGTCCGAAATTCTTTTAGGAACTGGAAAAACATCAGTGTAAGTAGGCACCTGAAGATATTTGTCCATCTTACACAATTTCTCTGGTGGTATCACAATAGGGTCACAATCATCCAGAGTCGCTAAAACCTCCCGGAGTAACAGGCGGAGGTGTTCAAGCCTAAAGTTAAAGGACATCACGTCTGAATCTGTCTGAGGCAACACATTTCCTGAGTCTGAAAGTTCTCCCTCAGACAGCAATTCCCTGACACCCAAATCAGAGCACTGTGAGTACATCGGAAATGGCCAATAAAGCATCAGAGAGTTCAGTATTTACCTTAATACCTGACCTACTGAGTTTACCCTGTAAAACTGGCAGTTTAGATAATACCTCTGTAAGGGTAGTAAACATAACTGCAGCGATATCTTGCAGAGTAAAAGAATTAGACGCACTAGAAGTACTTGGCGTCGCTTGAGTGGGCGTTAAAGGTTGTGACACTTGGTTGGCATAACCTGATTCTCTTCAGACTGAGAATCATCCTTAGACATACTTTTATCACCTAAAATATGTTCTTTGCAGTGTAAGGCCCTTTCAGTACAAGAAGGACACAATGTAAGAGGGGGTTCCACAATGGCTTCTAAACACATAGAGCATTGACTTTCCTTAATGTCAGACATGTTGAACAGGCTAGTAATAACCACAAAAGTCGTGAAACACTTTATTTATTGATGAAAACAAATTTTTGAAAAAACAAGTACTGCACCTTTAAGAAGTAAAAAGCGCACAATTTTTCCAAATCTGCTTAAAAATGTTAACAAACGTTCAATTTTAACGTATACCTATCCTATATTGCAGTCGGATATTGCGCCACAAGCAAGGGGCAAATTAAAACCCCTAAATGAGTAATGTAACACAAAACCGTTATGAAAAAACTTAGACAAACCCCTGCACCTTGTCACAGCTCTGCTGTGTCGCCTACCTGCCCCCAGGGATCTGACAAACGTCTCAATATCACTCTGGTAGACAATCTCTCAGTTTGGGCCCAACCGAAGCTGAAGTTTGCTGCCTTCTTGACAAAATCAACTGCGCATCTGAAGCGTGAAAATTAGGCCCCGCCCATCATATACGATGTACCCTCAGCCTAAACAACCGCATGTAAAGCGGTGTAAAACTAGCCATGTTGATAAGCATTTCTCAATTGTATGATTATAGCCATGTGAACCCCCAGCACAATGTACAAACACCAGTTATATTGAACCGTTTTGCAATAAAAACCGTTATGCTGCCCCAGTGTCTAAACCATGCTGCCATAATTTCTTGCTGCCTTTAGCCCTGATAAAAATTAAATACACAGGATTTCAGCAATACCCCTTCTTATGTCTATAGGTTTACTGCTTACCCCTTCCGTCTTTGGGACTATGTCAGCCAGTTCTGAAATATCACAGTCTCTTCAGAAGTAAATGACTGAACATACCTCAATGCTTGTAGCATGAAAACGTTCCCCACACTGAAGATTTCTCTAGTACTCCTCAGCCATTCTGTGGGAACCAACATGGATCTTAGTGACATCTGCTAAGATCATCCACCTCCGGACAGAAATCTTCTTCTATATGCTGCCTGAGGAAAAACATAATTTATGCTTACCTGATAAATTTATTTCTCTTGTAGTGTATTCAGTCCACGGGTCATCCATTACTTATGGGATTATATCTCCTTCCCAACAGGAAGTTGCAAGAGGATCACCCAAGCAGAGCTGCTATATAGCTCCTCCCCTCACACGTCATATCCAGTCATTCGACCGAAACAAGACAAGAAAGGAGAAACCATAGGGTCCAGAGGTGACTGTAGTTTGAATTAAAAATTTAGATCTGCCTTAAAAGACAGGGCGGGCCGTGGACTGAATACACTACAAGAGAAATAAATTTATCAGGTAAGCATAAATTATGTTTTCTCTTGTTAAGTGTATTCAGTCCACGGGTCATCCATTACTTATGGGATACCAATACCAAAGCTAAAGTACACGGATGATGGGAGGGACAAGGCGGGAACTTTAAACGGAAGGAACCACTGCCTGTAGAACCTTTCTCCCAAAAACAGCCTCCGAAGAAGCAAAAGTGTCAAATTTGTAAAATTTTGAAAAAGTGTGAAGTGAAGACCAAGTTGCAGCCTTGCAAATCAGTTCAACGGAGGCCTCATTCTTAAAGGCCCAGGTGGAAGCCACAGCTCTAGTGGAATGAGCTGTAACTCTTCCAGGAGGCTGCTGTCCAGCAGTCTCATAGGCTAAGCGTATTATGCTACGAAGCCAAAAGGAGAGAGAGGTAGCCAAAGCTTTTTGACCTCTCCTCTGTCCAGAGTAAACGACAAACAGGGAAGAAGTTTGACGAAAATCTTTAGTTGCCTGCAAATAGAAATTCAGGGCACGGACTACGTCCAGATTATGTAAGAGTCGTTCCTTCTTTGAAGAAGGGTTAGGACACAGTGATGGAACAACAATCTCTTGATTGATATTCCTGTTAGAAACTACCTTAGGTAAGAACCCAGGTTTAGTACGCAGAACTACCTTGTCTGAATGGAAAATCAGATAAGGAGAATCACAATGTAAGGCAGATAACTCAGAGACTCTTCGAGCCGAGGAAATAGCCATCAAAAACAGAACTTTCCAAGATAACAGCTTAATATCAATGGAATGAAGGGGTTCAAACGGAACACCTTGAAGAACTTTAAGAACTAAGTTTAAACTCCACGGCGGAGCAACAGTCTTAAACACAGGCCTAATCCTAGCCAAAGCCTGACAAAAGGCCTGAACGTCTGGAACTTCTGCCAGACGTTTGTGTAGAAGAATAGACAGAGCAGAAATCTGTCCCTTTAACGAACTAGCAGATAAGCCCTTTTCTAAACCCTCTTGTAGAAAAGACAATATCCTAGGAATCCTAACCTTACTCCATGAGTAACTCTTGGATTCGCACCAGTATAAATATTTACGCCATATCTTATGGTAAATTTTTCTGGTAACAGGTTTCCGAGCCTGTATTAAGGTATCAATAACCGACTCCGAGAAGCCACGCTTTGATAGAATCAAGCGTTCAATCTCCATGCAGTCAGTCTCAGAGAAATTAGATTTGGATGATTGAAAGGACCCTGAATTAGAAGGTCCTGCCTCAGAGGCAGAGACCATGGTTGACAGGACGACATGTCCACTAGGTCTGCATACCAGGTCCTGCGTGGCCACGCAGGCGCTATCAGAATCACCGATGCCCTTTCCTGTTTGATCCTGGCAATCAGTCGAGGAAGCATCGGGAATGGTGGAAACACATAAGCCAGGTTGAAGACCCAAGGGGCTGTCAGAGCATCTATCAGCACCGCTCCCGGGTCCCTGGACCTGGATCCGTAACAAGGAAGCTTGGCGTTCTGGCGAGACGCCATGAGATCCAGTTCTGGTTTGCCCCAACGATGGAGCAGTTGAGTAAACACCTCCGGATGGAGTTCCCACTCCCCCGGATGAAAAGTCTGACGACTTAGAAAATCCGCCTCCCAGTTCTGTACGCCTGGGATGTGGATCGCTGACAGGTGGCAAGAGTGAGACTCTGCCCAGCGAATTATTTTTGAGACTTCTAACATCGCTAGGGAACTCCTGGTTCCCCCTTGATGGTTGATGTAAGCCACAGTCGTGATGTTGTCCGACTGGAATCTGATGAACCTCAGTGTTGCTAACTGAGGCCAAGCTAGAAGAGCATTGAATATTGCTCTTAACTCTAGAATATTTATTGGGAGGAGTTTCTCCTCCTGAGTCCACGATCCCTGAGCCTTCAGGGAGTTCCAGACTGCGCCCCAACCTAGAAGGCTGGCATCTGTTGTGACAATCGTCCAATCTGGCCTGCGAAAGGTCATACCCTTGGACAGATGGACACGAGAAAGCCACCAGAGAAGAGCAAAGTGACATCAATACAATTAGTACACATATTTCTGTGGGGCTCCACATTGGCCTTCAAACATAGTGAACAAGCAGATTCATCTGTGTCAGACATGTTTAAACAGACTCGCAATGAGACTAGCAAGCTTGGAAAAAACCTTTCAAGTAAATTTACAAGCAATATAAAAAACGCTACTGCGCCTTTAAGAAGCACAAAAAAAGACGTCACAGTTGAAATAACAAAGAACCAAATCAGTTATAGCAACCAAATCTTCACAGTAAATGTATTAAGTTAGAAGAGTATTGCACCCACTAGCAAATGGATGATTAACCCCTTAATACCCAAAAACGGATAATCAAATTAACAATTAACGTTTTTTATCACAATCAAACACACTGTCACAGGTCTGCTGTGACTGATTACCTCCCTCAAAATGACTTTTGAAGACCCCTGAGCTCTCTAGAGACGTCCTGGATCAAGGAGGAAGAAGCAGGAAGACTGAAACTGAATTTTTACTGCGAAAAAAAGCGCTAAAATAGGCTCCTCCCACTCCTATTACAACAGTGGGAAACCTCAGTTAAACGTTTCTATATAGAAATAAACAACAGCCATGTTGAAATTTTCATGCCCCAAAAGATTTATCACCAAAGTACCTCACAAAAAACGAATAACATGCCAGTAAACGTTTTAAACATACACTTTAAATGTTAGATAGTGTTATTAATAAGCCTGCTACCAGTCGCTTCTACTGCAGTTAAGGCTTATACAATACTTCGGTATTAACAGTATTTTCTTAGCCAAATTCCATTCCTTAGAAAATTACTTATTGTACATACATTCATCAGCCTGATACCAGTCGCCGCTGCATTTAAGGCTGTACTTACATTACATCGGTATCAGCAGTATTTTCTTAGTCAATTCCATTCCTTAGAAAAATAATTTACTGCACATACCTCGTTTGCGGGATTCCCCGCATCCTATTCCCTTTCTGAAAGTTACCCCACTCCTCAGAATGTGCGAGAACAGCCAGAGGATCTTAGTTACTTCCGCTAAGATCATAGAAAACGCAGGCAGATTCTTCTTCTAAATACTGCCTGCGAACAAACAGCACACTCCGGTGCCATTTAAAATAACAAACTTTTGATTGAAGAAATAAACTAAGTATAAAAACACCACAGACCTCTCACAACGACCTATCTAGTTGAGTTGCAAGAGAATGATTGGGTATGACGTGTGAGGGGAGGAGCTATATAGCAGCTCTGCTTGGGTGATCCTCTTGCAACTTCCTGTTGGGAAGGAGATATAATCCCATAAGTAATGGATGACCCGTGGACTGAATACACTTAACAAGAGAAATAGCACCGGTACCATTTAAAATAAAAAAATCTTGCTTGAAGAAAACTAAAAAACATAATTTATGCTTACCTGATAAATTCCTTTCTTCTGTTGTGTGATCAGTCCACGGGTCATCATTACTTCTGGGATATTATCTGCTCCCCTACAGGAAGTGCAAGAGGATTCACCCAGCAGAGTTGCTATATAGCTCCTCCCCTCTACGTCACCTCCAGTCATTCGACCAAAGACCAACGAGAAAGGAGAAACCAAGGGTGTAGTGGTGACTGAATTATAATTTAAAAAATATGTACCTGCCTTAAAAAACAGGGCGGGCCGTGGACTGATCACACAACAGAAGAAAGGAATTTATCAGGTAAGCATAAATTATGTTTTCTTCTGTTATGTGTGATCAGTCCACGGGTCATCATTACTTCTGGGATACCAATACCAAAGCAAAAGTACACGGATGACGGGAGGGATAGGCAGGCTCATTATACAGAAGGAACCACTGCCTGAAGAACCTTTCTCCCAAAAATAGCCTCCGAAGAAGCAAAAGTGTCAAATTTGTAAAATTTGGAAAAAGTATGAAGCGAAGACCAAGTTGCAGCCTTGCAAATCTGTTCAACAGAGGCCTCATTCTTAAAGGCCCAAGTGGAAGCCACAGCTCTAGTGGAATGAGCTGTAATTCTTTCAGGAGGCTGCTGTCCAGCAGTCTCATAGGCTAAACGTATTATGCTACGAAGCCAAAAAGAGAGAGAGGTAGCAGAAGCTTTTTGACCTCTCCTCTGTCCAGAATAAACGACAAACAGGGAAGAAGTTTGGCGAAAATCTTTAGTTGCCTGCAAGTAGAACTTGAGGGCACGAACTACATCCAGATTGTGTAGAAGACGTTCCTTCTTTGAAGAAGGATTTGGACACAAGGATGGAACAACAATCTCTTGATTGATATTCCTGTTAGTGACTACCTTAGGTAAGAACCCAGGTTTAGTACGCAGAACTACCTTGTCTGAGTGAAAGATCAGATAAGGAGAATCACAATGTAGGGCTGATAACTCAGAGACTCTTCGAGCCGAGGAAATAGCCATTAAAAATAGAACTTTCCAAGATAACAATTTTATATCAATGGAATGAAGGGGTTCAAACGGAACACCCTGTAAAACGTTAAGAACTAAGTTTAAACTCCATGGCGGAGCAACAGTTTTAAACACAGGCTTGATCCTAGCTAAAGCCTGACAAAAGGCCTGGATGTCTGAATTTTCTGACAGACGCCTGTGTAACAAGATGGACAGAGCTGAGATCTGTCCCTTTAATGAGCTAGCCGATAAACCCTTTTCTAAACCTTCTTGTAGAAAAGACAATATCCTAGGAATCCTAACCTTACTCCAGGAGTAATCTTTGGATTCACACCAGTATAGGTATTTACGCCATATTTTATGGTAAATCTTTCTGGTAACAGGCTTCCTAGCCTGTATCAGGGTATCAATAACCGACTCAGAAAAACCACGTTTTGATAAAATCAAGCGTTCAATTTCCAAGCAGTCAGCTTCAGAGAAGTTAGACTTTGATGTTTGAATGGACCCTGAATCAGAAGGTCCTGTCTTAGAGGTAGAGACCAAGGCGGACAGGATGACATGTCCACTAGATCTGCATACCAAGTCCTGCGCGGCCATGCAGGCGCTATTAGAATCACTGATGCTCTCTCCTGTTTGATTTTGGCAATCAATCGAGGAAGCAGTGGGAAGGGTGGAAACGCATAAGCCATCCTGAAGTTCCAAGGTGCTGTCAAAGCATCTATCAGAACCGCTCCCGGATCCCTGGATCTGGATCCGTAGCGAGGAAGTTTGGCGTTCTGGCGAGACGCCATGAGATCTATCTCTGGTTTGCCCCAACGTCGAAGTATTTGGGCAAAGACCTCCGGATGAAGTTCCCACTCCCCCGGATGAAGAGTCTGGCGACTCAAGAAATCCGCCTCCCAGTTCTCCACTCCCGGGATGTGGATTGCTGACAGGTGGCAAGAGTGAGACTCTGCCCAGCGAATTATCTTTGATACTTCTATCATTGCTAGGGAGCTTCTTGTCCCTCCTTGATGGTTGATGTAAGCTACAGTCGTGATGTTGTCCGACTGAAACCTGATGAACCCCCGAGTCTTTAACTGGGGCCAAGCTAGAAGGGCATTGAGAACTGCTCTCAATTCCAGAATGTTTATTGGCAGGAGACTTTCCTCCTGACTCCATTGTCCCTGAGCCTTCAGAGAATTCCAGACAGCGCCCCAACCTAGAAGGCTGGCGTCTGTTGTTACAATTGTCCAGTCCGGCCTGCTGAACGGCATCCCCCTGGACAGATGTGGCCGAGAAAGCCACCATAGAAGAGAGTTTCTGGTCTCTTGATCCAGATTCAGAGTGGGGGACAAATCTGAGTAATCCCCATTCCACTGACTCAGCATGCACAATTGCAGCGGTCTGAGATGTAGGCGTGCAAAGGGAACTATGTCCATTGCTGCTACCATTAAGCCGATCACCTCCATGCATTGAGCTACTGACGGGAGTTGAATGGAATGAAGGACACGGCATGCATTTAGAAGCTTTGTTAATCTGTCTTCTGTCAGATAAATCTTCATTTCTACAGAATCTATAAGAGTCCCCAAGAATGGAACTCTTGTGAGAGGAAAGAGAGAACTCTTCTTTTCGTTCACTTTCCATCCATGCGACCTTAGAAATGCCAGAACTAACTCTGTATGAGACTTGGCAGTTTGAAAGCTTGAAGCTTGTATCAGAATGTCGTCTAGGTACGGAGCTACCGAAATTCCTCGCGGTCTTAGTACCGCCAGAAGGGCACCCAGAACCTTTGTAAAGATTCTTGGAGCCGTAGCCAATCCGAATGGAAGGGCTACAAACTGGTAATGCCTGTTTAAGAAGGCAAACCTTAGATACCGGTAATGATCTTTGTGAATCGGTATGTGAAGGTAAGCATCCTTTAAATCCACTGTGGTCATGTACTGACCCTCTTGGATCATGGGTAAGATTGTCCGAATAGTTTCCATTTTGAACGATGGAACTCTTAGGAATTTGTTTAGGATCTTTAAATCCAAGATTGGCCTGAAAATTCCCTCTTTTTTGGGAACCACAAACAGGTTTGAGTAAAACCCTTGTCCTTGTTCCGACCGCGGAACCGGATGGATCACTCCCATTAATAATAGATCTTGTACACAGCGTAGAAACGCGTCCTTCTTTATTTGGTTTGTTGACAACCTTGACAGATGAAATCTCCCTCTTGGGGGAGAGAATTTGAAGTCTAGAAGGTATCCCTGAGATATGATCTCTAGCGCCCAGGGATCCTGGACATCTCTTGCCCAAGCCTGGGCGAAGAGAGAGAGTCTGCCCCCCACTAGATCCGGTCCCGGATCGGGGGCCCTCGGTTCATGCTGTCTTTGGGGCAGCAGCAGGTTTACTGGCCTGCTTGCCCTTGTTCCAGGACTGGTTAGGCTTCCAGCCTTGTCTGTAACGAGCAACAGCTCCTCCCTGTTTTGGTGCAGTGGAAGTTGGCGCTGCTCCTGCTTTGAAATTCCGAAAGGGACGAAAATTAGACTGTCTAGCCTTAGCTTTGGCTTTGTCTTGAGGTAGAGCGTGGCCCTTACCTCCTGTAATGTCAGCAATAATTTCTTTCAAACCGGGCCCAAATAAAGTTTGCCCCTTGAAAGGTATATTAAGTAATTTGGACTTAGAAGTTACATCAGCCGACCAGGATTTTAGCCACAGCGCCCTACGTGCCTGAATGGCGAATCCTGAATTCTTAGCCGTAAGTTTGGTTAAATGTACTACGGCCTCCGAAATGAATGAATTAGCTAGTTTAAGGACTCTAAGCCTGTCCGTAATGTCGTCCAGCGTAGCTGAACTAAGGTTCTCTTCCAGAGACTCAATCCAAAATGCTGCCGCAGCCGTGATCGGCGCGATGCATGCAAGGGGTTGTAATATAAAACCTTGTTGAACAAACATTTTCTTAAGGTAACCCTCTAATTTTTTATCCATAGGATCTGAAAAAGCACAGCTATCCTCCACCGGGATAGTGGTACGCTTAGCTAAAGTAGAAACTGCTCCCTCCACCTTAGGGACCGTTTGCCATAAGTCCCGTGTGGTGGCGTCTATTGGAAACATCTTTCTAAATATTGGAGGGGGTGAGAACGGCACACCGGGTCTATCCCACTCCTTAGTAACAATTTCAGTTAATCTCTTAGGTATAGGAAAAACGTCAGTACTCGCCGGTACCGCAAAGTATTTATCCAACCTACACATTTTCTCTGGTATTGCAACAGTGTTACAATCGTTGAGAGCTGCTAAGACCTCCCCTAGTAATACACGGAGGTTTTCCAATTTAAATTTAAAATTTGAAATATCTGAATCCAATCTGTTTGGATCAGAACCGTCACCTACAGAATGAAGCTCTCCGTCCTCATGCTCTGCAAGCTGTGACGCAGTATCAGACATGGCCCTAGAATTATCAGCGCACTCTGTTCTCACCCCAGAGTGATCACGCTTGCCTCTTAGTTCTGGTAATTTAGCCAAAACTTCAGTCATAACAGTAGCCATATCTTGTAATGTTATCTGTAATGGCTGCCCAGATGTACTAGGCGCCATAATATCACGCACCTCCCGGGCGGGAGATGCAGGTACTGACACGTGAGGCGAGTTAGTCGGCATAACTCTCCCCTCGCTGTTTGGTGAAATTTGTTCAATTTGTACAGATTGGCTTTTATTTAAAGTAGCATCAATACAGTTAGTACATAAATTTCTATTGGGCTCCACCTTGGCATTGGAACAAATGACACAGGTATCTTCCTCTGAATCAGACATGTTTAACACACTAGCAATAAACATGCAACTCGGTTACAATTTTATTTAATAAAAACGTACTGTGCCTCAAGAAGCACTAAACGATTAAATGACAGTTGAAATAATGAACTGAAAAACAGTTATAGCATCACTCTTAACAAACAACACAACTTTTTAGCAAAGGTTTGTTCCCATTAGTAAAATAACACTAATTAAATTTTAAACATAAAAATTACAGAGCAACGTTTTAAATCACAGTCACTATATAAGTCTCACAGCTCTGCTGAGAGAATCTACCTCCCTTCAAAGAAGTTTGAAGACCCCTGAGTTCTGTTAGAGATGAACCGGATCATGCAGAAAAACTGACTGGAAATTTTTGATGCGTAGCAAAGAGCGCCAAAAACGGCCCCTCCCTCTCACACACAGCAGTGAGAGAGAAACGAAACTGTCATAATTAACACAAGCAAACTGCCAAGTGGAAAAATAATGCCCAAATATTTATTCACTCAGTACCTCATTAATGCAAACGATTCTACATTCCAGCAAAAACGTTTAACATGAAAAATACCTAATAAAAGGTTTAATGTACTTTTACAGAGTAATTCCGGTGTAATACCATCCCCAGAATACTAAAGTGTAAAGCATACATACATGTTCATTATAACGGTATGGCAGGATTTTTTCATCAATTCCATTCAGAAAATAAAAACTGCTACATACCTCAATGCAGATTCAACTGCCCGCTGTCCCCTGATCTGAAGTTTTTACCTCCCTCAGATGGCCGAGAAACAGCAATATGATCTTAACTACTCCGGTTAAAATCATAAGAAAAACTCTGGTAGATTCTTCTTCAAACTCTGCCAGAGAGGTAATAACACGCTCCGGTGCTATTGTAAAATAACAAACTTTTGATTGAAGTTCTAAAAACTAAGTATAATCACCATAGTCCTCTCACACCTCCTATCTAGTCTTTGGGTGCAAGAGAATGACTGGAGGTGACGTAGAGGGGAGGAGCTATATAGCAACTCTGCTGGGTGAATCCTCTTGCACTTCCTGTAGGGGAGCAGATAATATCCCAGAAGTAATGATGACCCGTGGACTGATCACACATAACAGAAGAAACTATCATTTTAACACCTCTTTCACTTTACCACTTCCTATTACTAGTATAGGCAAAGAGAATGACTGGGGGTGGAGAGAAGGGAGGAGCTATATATACAGCTCTGCTGTGGTGCTCTTTGCCACTTCCTGTTAGCGGGAGGATAATATCCCACAAGTAAGGATGAATCCGTGGACTAGTCTTATCTTGTAGAAGAAATATAGATTTATTTATTCATTCTCATTCCAAAAACTCTCTACATATGCCCTTCTACCTGACTTTTTATGAGCTATATAAATTGACAACATGTTTATTAATATTTATGTAGAGCTGCAACAACTAATCGCCATAATCGATTATGAAAATAGTTGTCAACGAATCTAATAATCAATTAATCGACTAGTTGGTTTGCAATTAGTTGGTCTTTACACAACACCAGCTGCTTCACCCCAATGAAGTCCTGCATATAGTATTGTGTTTTATGGTTATGTCCTTAGCCTAAAGGATGTCTACAGACATTTTACTGTTTACTTTTTCAGAACAGTATACGTTTACAACTACCCCTGGCTTATGTGCAACCCAGCTACAATAGTCATCATTTGGATTGTTTATATTAAATCAGGTGATTTGGAACTATGCTTTTCATGATATAGTGCCAAGCTTGTTGTTTACACCTTGCCCCTAAGATTGATGGGAGTTATTTAAATTGATGTGCACTATTATCTGTTTGCACAATTATTAGCGTATTGCTTGCTATTGCTGATTATATGTACTGTATAAATAAATGTGTAAGGCTTTGTCCTGTTATTGATATACAGTCCTTAGCGCTTCTGATTTTGTTTTTTATATTTTTAATAAATTGTGATAATATGTACCAGATTCAACCTTTATAAGTATATATCTGTTATTTTTAGAGCAGTCTAGATATTTCCCCTAACCTTATAGCTGGCTATTTACCATTGCATATAGATATTCAAGATATGTTTATGTTAGAATGAAGTCAAGGGTTACTTTATTGAGGCCCCTTCCCAAGGTAGAAAACACTTAGCATTGGTGAAGAGCTAACAAAGATAAATATCCCACTTTGGTGAAATTGGCAAAACCCTACTTATACACCTCAACAGCCTTTTCTCTGCTGCAGGAAATATAGCTGCAAACAGAGAACCAGCCTTAGCCAGAAGCATGTTGACATGTTGAGATTTTTGAATTTCAATGTAAAGTTTCTGAAAGAGTGAATAACAGAATGATAGTTAACTCTAACTCTTTCTAGTTCTACCTCTTTTCAAACAGTTTGTGGTTTTGTTTAATTATAAAACTGCTCTGCTGCCTAAAAATTGAAGAAACAGTTGTGTTGATGTAAAGTTTTAGTCTGAAGTTTATATTTGTAAAACTCATTATGTGGATTTTATTTAAAACATAGAAAACTATTATTGATTCTCTTTTTATCCGATTAGTCGATTAATCGAAAAAATAATCGGCCGATTAATCGATTATGAAAATAATCGTTAGTTGCAGCCCTATATTTATGTATATACACACTTTTTATAGTTATATACAATTTATTCACAATTAGAGGCAACTATATGACATGTAGCCAGCTTATCTATGGCTTGAGAGGCCAGATTTCGTTCTAACACTCCAGCTTCTGGGTTTGGGGATGACATTGGAAGACTTCCCATATATAACTACTAATATTTATGTTTGGAAGGATATGAAATACCCAATTTATGCATAATGAGTGGCTTTTATATGATACCCAAATAGATTACTCATGACTTGAGAGACCGGTTTCTATTCTAAAACTGTAGTTTTGAGCTTAGGGATGATATTTGATAACATCCAATCCCCCTAACTTATACTTTACCAATATTTGTATCATTAAGTATAAATTCCTACTATTGATGCACATTTATGAAAATATTGTAAGTCTAACGTATCCATGAATACAAGGGTTGATGGAACTTTTAATGTTAACAGCTGGAGTCAATTAGTGCGCTGAACACCGGGTTATTTAAGCCCGGAGCTCAGTTGCACTATTATGTCTATGAGTAAGGATATCGTATAGCCGAAACGCGTAAGACAGATCTTACTCCAGCTGTTCCAATGGATCATACTTTGTTTTAAGTGTTTTAAATTGTTTTTCGGAGATGTTTCCAAATAAAGCTTTTTTTATCCCACTTTGTGCCTAGAGACTCACCGGGTCTTTTGTATATATCTATTGTAGAGATATTAACAGCAATTCACTCATTATTAACGTGTAATTAACAGGGTACTCGCATGCAGATCAGTACGAAGTCATATTACCTCCAGGTCCAATTTCAACATCAGTAGAATCCCGTTCTAAACTTCCAGCACTGCTCACAATGTTCATTAAATGAATTGCAGTCCAAGCAAATGGCATGCGGTATCTCCCCAACCTCTGGGAAAACTGTTCTGCTTGGCTTCTTAGTTTTTCTAATTTTTCTTTGTTCTACAAAAAAACGTGAAGAAATAAAGTAAAAAAAGTTAAACAAACATAAGATATTTTTTTCATTAGTTAAGTTTTATTAAAGTGACAGTCTAATCAAAATTAAACTTTCATGATTCAGATAAGGCATGCAATTTTAAACAACTTTCCAATTTACTTTTATTATCAAATTTACTTTGTTCTCTTGATATTCTTTTTTGAAAGCTAAACCTAGGTAGGCTCATACGCTAATTTCAAAGCCCTTGAAGGCTGCCTCTTATCACAGTGCAGTTTGACAATTTTTTTTACATCTTAACAGCGCTAGTTCATGTGTGCCATATAGATTACATTGTGCTCACTAATGTGGAGTTATTTATTAGACAGTTCTGATTGGCTAAAATGCAAGTCTGTCAAAAGAAGTGAGATAAGGGGGCAGTCTGCAGAGGCTTAGATACAGAGGTAATCACAGCGGTAAAAAGTGTATTATTATAACAATGTTGGTTATGCAAAACTGAGGAATGGGTAATAAAGGGATTATCTATATTTTTAAACAATATGACTGTAGACTGTCTCTTTAAGTAAAAAAGCATAATTCCTACCTAGACCCTTATATTAAAAATAAAATATTGAATTATGTTTGGCAACAAAAAAAATGCAATGTACTTTTATTATTCACTTTATCCTTTTCCTGAAATTTAACTATTAAAATTGTGTTTTTCCTACTGCTCCCTTAGGCTGCAGTAGATCTTTCAGATCTACCTGAGCCTGGAATAATTGCTTGATCAGTGAAGGATCAATTTTAGAACATTGGCTTAGAACATTTTAGTACAGTAGCAAATTAGCATGATCAAACCTGTTGCCGTGACTACAGCAGTAAAGCAGTGTATTTGTATGCTATAGAGGATTCACTGTTTACATGAAGCTACAGTCGGCACAGTCCGTAGAACTGCACATGAGCAGTTGGAATTCTAACCTATCCAGCCTCAAAGCCGCAGCGGGGATATGAAAATAAGCTATATTTTGAGACAAAAATACATTGTTTAATATAATTGATATGCTAGATGTATATTTAGTATTAAAAGGTTTAATATATTCAAATGTAACATATCTGAATATACAAACGACTCATATATATATATATATAGTAATGTGCAGCTTGCATTACGCATTTCACCATACAACATTGTCAACTGCTGCAAATAATTTAATTTAAACAATGCAATTGATCCCATTGGCTACTCAGACAGATATAAAACAACACTTTATAAGACTGCATCATACAATTCTTTAACTTACAAAGCGTGAAAATATTATTGTTATTTCAGCAAGAATTTACATCATGTTTATTGCATAGAAAAAACGTCAAACACATTTATTAATATTTTATAAACTGGTTCAATATAATTTATAACATTTGTTATTGTGTTTCTTTACAATTAGCTGCTATATACACAAAGGGTTGCAATTACATTTCAAGCTGCAAGTTATATACGTCTCTTAAAGGGATATTGTACCATTTTACTTGCTGCAGTGCATAAATTATTTACAAACAGCTCAAGTAACCTTTACTTTGTCATTTCCGATAGTTAAAACTGCAACCTATACTGTGAATGTCAATACTGCAGTATTGGCTATAGAAAAAAGATGTGTTAAAAAGAGGCATCATCAAAAATCAACCTCTGTGTGGGGGAGGACAAGAGAGCTCAGCCCATTTGAAAGGATGTTCCTACAGACACTTTAGGAACAATGATATTTTCAAGTGTATTGCCTCTTTAAGCCTGACACACTCCAAGATGATACTATGGTAGGCAAAGAAAGTCTGCAAATGAACAAAAATAAAGACAAAATACTCACTTTTGCAGTGTCTGTTTCCTTGTATATCATATAGGGCTCTGCACACTCTCCAATATCTCCCTGTTGCAATACTTTTTCCAGCTAAAAAAATATAACAATGTTTAAGTTGTCTAATATGCTTTGTTGTATAAAATAATTCATGTTAAAGGGACAGCAAAGTCAAAATTAAATGTATATGGATTGAATAGAGCTTTCCAATTTACTTCTATTACTAATTTTGCTTAGTTCTCTTGCTATCCTTTGGTAAAGAGTAATCATAAGTGAGCTCAGGTGCGTGCACGTGTCTTTAGCCATCTGGAAGCAGTGTTTGTAACGATGTAGAACATTGCTATAAACGGCTGGTATAGAATGCTACAGAAACTCTATGTCAGTAGAGTTTGCAACTATGTACAACATTGTTTTAAGAATTTTTGCAAACACTTGCCTAATGGCTAAGGACTATATATCAATCAATTTAAACAAATCTGCACTTACTGGATTTAAAGTGAATATAATCCTTTTATTGCAAAGTGAAGAACCTTAGATTTACCATCATAGATCATGTACCACCACTATGAAGAAGGGGCAACAGAGACAAGATTATGTTACAGAGGGAAGCCTGATGGATCTATGAACTTAACACCCTAGCCCCACATGGACTTAATACCCATTAAGGTTAGCAATGTTATCTATAAATACCCCTATTGGTCCGGCCCTCTTATCCCACATACTGAGTTTAATTACTCACCACTTTTGCTGATATTATTGAGTCGGGATGTATAGGGTATCCTATATAAGTACAGGATACCCCTGATAGTTGACACTTGCTATCATACCTACAGAGTATTAATTACTATGGTTGAGATAGAATGGGTCACATTGTGTCTTTTTTGCCTAAATATCTAATGACATACAGTATGTTTTCTTCAGTAGATGCTATAGTTTTGTATTTCTTGTCAAATCATAACCCACCATGTTTTTATTGTATATAAATGTATTGTATATTGCCGACATAGCTAGCTCCTCTCTCTGTTGTATCAAATAGAGATGGAGCATGTCCTTCCAAAACATATACAGGGCGGTCTGACACATATTCTCTCTTAAAGGGACATAATACTCATATGCTATATCACTTGAAACTGATGCAGTATAACTGTAAAAAACTGACAGGAAAATATCACCTGAGCATCTCTATGTAAAAAAGGAAGATATTTTACCACACAATCTCCTCAGCTCAGCAGAGTAAGTTCTGTGTAAAAAGTTATACTCAACTGCTCCCAGCTGCAGGTAAAAAAAATTAAAAAAATGAAGAAATGAACAGCAGCCAATCAGCATCAGCAGTGCTGAGGTCATGAACTTTTACTGTGATCTCATGAGATTTGACTTGACTCTCATGAGATTTCATTGTAAACTTCCTTTACCTGATTGGTGAAATAAGATGAGAGTGCATGATGCTCATCCCTTCAGTTGTCCCGGGACAGACACACTAATATGCTGCTTAGAAATCCTTTACAATGGGAGGTGGCTACTGAGGAACTATGGAGGTAAAATATCTTTCTTTTTTACATAGAGATGTTCAGGAGATATTTTCTAGTCAGCTTTTTACAGCTATGCTGCATCACTTTCAAGTGTTTAAACATTTGGGTATTATGGCCCTTTAAGTTACTGTGCTAAGCAATGTCCTAGCTGTTATTCAATTTTCTTTATTTTCCTCTGTGTTTCAATTTTTATTTATTTTTACTTTTATTTCCAGTCTTGTGGGATTGTGGTCGCATTGGCTCCTTGAATAAAGTGATAATTGATTTGGTGGACCCTTGGTACTAACACTGTTGGGTGTTATGATTATAATTTCTCTTGTGCCTAGGGATATAGTTATCATTTGGGGGGGATATAATAATATCTCACATTCTCTAATCCAATTGAATTGGCCTGTCTTGTGGCATAGGTTTGTGCACGGTACACTTAGGGTCCGATTGAACTCATTAATATTAGGATAAGAAAATAGTACCCATCATATTGGGTGACTTCACTAGTGAGGACGGATCTATGTAAATATGTATTAGTGGTAGGGCTGTCAAAAATAATCGTCACACCGATGCATCATGATGCAGCAGTGAACGATTCTGCATCGATGCAGTGAAGGCTCTTAATCGATTCCGGGTCAGTGACGTCATGGGCAGGGGATTCGGTATGTGAGGAAATGAGTCTTGTACTGTCAGTTTCCTGTTTTACTCATTGCTCCGTTTTTAAACTTCACTGTTGTTATGGAGCCACAATATAAGCCTTTCCAAGCCGCCTCCTCCCCTGTATGTCAGTTCGTTTATTTTTTTTATTGCAAGTACTGGGAGTTTGGTTTGCCCTCCCTTCACTGACTGCTGCTTTATTTAATACTATTGGTATTGGTAGTACTAGCAGTCAGTGCCTATCACTGTTCTACGTAGTGCAATATCGTGCTCGTCAGAGAGAGACTCTCGGTAGCCAGTGTCACAGGAATTCATATAATCCCTCTGAATTAGCTGCTGATAACGTAGAACAGTGATAGGCACTGACTGCTAGTACTACCAATACCAATAGTATTAAATAAAGCAGCAGTCAGTGAAGGGAGGGCAAACTCCCAGTACTTGCAATAAAAAAAATAAACGAACTGACAGGTGACATAGAACAGGCAACTCCCAGATAGGCACCATTAACCCCATACATGCCAGGCGAGTCTGACAGGGAACTCCTGTGATTCAGGACTTCCTGTGCACACTGCGCAGATATCTGACCCAGAGAGCATTACCAATAGACCTCCTCTCACATGTTCCGGTCAGGAATTTTTATGACACCTATCCTAAAGAGCCGACAGCAGCCTCATGTAAACAGTGAATCTTTTCTTGTATTATCGATTCACTGTTTACTGTTGCGGTCTCTGCTGCATGTTTCCTCTCTGTCAGATCCCTAGCCCAAACAAGCATTTGAGGGTTGCTGTAAAACTTTTGACTTACTGTATCTAATAGAAACCCTCAAATGCTCGTTTGGGCTAGGGATCTGACATATATATATACACACATACATACACACACACACATATAATATATATATATAAATATATATATATATATATATATATATATATATATATATATATATATATATATATATATATATATATATATATATATATATATATATATATAAAATATGGAATAGAACAAGATCATGAAAATCATGGGCAGTAATCGTGATGCATCCCGATGCATCGTAGAATCGAATCGTATCGAATCGTTACAATGATAATCGTAATCGAATCGAATCGTGAGACAAGTGAAGATGCGCAGCTCTAATTAGTGGTTCAAGATATGTGCCATCCAATCTAAAGGGACTTTGACATTCGAAGCACAGGTTTCTGCACTGCACATTTGCAAACGGTTATCACTATGAAAGTAAGAAAACATAATTTATGCTTACCTGATAAATTCCTTTCTTCTGTTGTGTGATCAGTCCACGGGTCATCATTACTTCTGGGATATAACTCCTCCCCAACAGGAAATGCAAGAGGATTCACCCAGCAGAGCTGCATATAGCTCCTCCCCCCTACGTCACTCCCAGTCATTCGACCAAGAATCAACGAGAAAGGAGAAACCAAGGGTGAAGTGGTGACTGGAGTATAATTTAAAAAATATCTACCTGCCTTAAAAAACAGGGCGGGCCGTGGACTGATCACACAACAGAAGAAAGGAATTTATCAGGTAAGCATAAATTATGTTTTCTTCTGTTATGTGTGATCAGTCCACGGGTCATCATTACTTCTGGGATACCAATACCAAAGCAAAAGTACACGGATGACGGGAGGGATAGGCAGGCTCATTATACAGAAGGAACCACTGCCTGAAGAACCTTTCTCCCAAAAATAGCCTCAGAAGAAGCAAAAGTGTCAAATTTGTAAAATTTGGAAAAAGTATGAAGCGAAGACCAAGTTGCAGCCTTGCAAATCTGTTCAACAGAGGCCTCATTCTTAAAGGCCCAAGTGGAAGCCACAGCTCTAGTAGAATGAGCTGTAATTCTTTCAGGAGGCTGCTGTCCAGCAGTCTCATAGGCTAAACGAATTATGCTACGAAGCCAGAAGGAGAGAGAGGTAGCCGAAGCCTTATGACCTCTCCTCTGACCAGAGTACACGACAAACAGGGAAGACGTTTGTCGAAAATCCTTAGTTGCCTGCAAGTAGAACTTGAGGGCACGAACTACATCCAGATTGTGTAGAAGACGTTCCTTCTTTGAAGAAGGATTCGGGCACAGGGAAGGAACCACGATCTCTTGATTGATGTTCCTGTTAGTGACTACCTTAGGTAAGAACCCAGGTTTAGTACGCAGAACTACCTTATCTGAATGAAAAATCAAATAAGGAGAATCACAATGTAAAGCTGATAACTCAGAGACTCTCCGAGCCGAAGAAATAGCCATTAAAAATAACACTTTCCAAGATAATAACTTTATATCAATGGAATGAAGGGGTTCAAACGGAACTCCTTGTAGAACGTTAAGAACAAGGTTTAAACTCCATGGCGGAGCAACAGTTTTAAACACAGGCTTGATTCTAGCTAAAGCCTGACAAAAGGCCTGGACGTCTGGATTTTCTGACAGACGCCTGTGCAACAAGATGGACAGAGCTGAGATCTGTCCCTTTAATGAACTAGCCGATAAACCCTTTTCTAAACCTTCTTGTAGAAAGGACAATATCCTAGGAATCCTAACCCTACTCCAGGAGTAACCTTTGGATTCGCACCAGTATAGGTATTTACGCCATATCTTATGGTAAATCCTTCTGGTAACAGGCTTCCTAGCCTGTATCAGGGTATCAATAACCGACTCAGAAAAACCACGTTTTGATAAAATCAAGCGTTCAATTTCCAAGCAGTCAGCTTCAGAGAAGTTAGATTTTGATGTTTGAATGGACCCTGTATCAGAAGGTCCTGTCTTAGAGGTAGAGACCAAGGCGGACAGGATGACATGTCCACTAGATCTGCATACCAAGTCCTGTGTGGCCATGCAGGCGCTATTAGAATCACTGATGCTCTCTCCTGTTTGATTTTGGCAATCAATCGAGGAAGCAGCGGGAAGGGTGGAAACACATAAGCCATCCCGAAGTTCCAAGGTGCTGTCAAAGCATCTATCAGAACCGCTCCCGGATCCCTGGATCTGGACCCGTAGCGAGGAAGTTTGGCGTTCTGGCGAGACGCCATGAGATCTATCTCTGGTTTGCCCCAACGTCGAAGTATTTGGGCAAAGACCTCCGGATGAAGTTCCCACTCCCCCGGATGAAAAGTCTGGCGACTCAAGAAATCCGCCTCCCAGTTCTCCACTCCCGGGATGTGGATTGCTGACAGGTGGCAAGAGTGAGACTCTGCCCAGCGAATTATCTTTGATACTTCCATCATCGCTAGGGAGCTTCTTGTCCCTCCTTGATGGTTGATGTAAGCTACAGCCGTGATGTTGTCCGACTGAAACCTGATGAACCCCCGAGTTTTTAACTGGGGCCAAGCCAGAAGGGCATTGAGAACTGCTCTCAATTCCAGAATGTTTATTGGTAGGAGACTTTCCTCCTGATTCCATTGTCCCTGAGCCTTCAGAGAATTCCAGACAGCGCCCCAACCTAGTAGGCTGGCGTCTGTTGTTACAATTGTCCAGTCCGGCCTGCTGAATGGCATCCCCCTGGACAGATGTGGCCGAGAAAGCCACCATAGAAGAGAGTTTCTGGTCTCTTGATCCAGATTCAGAGTAGGGGACAAGTCTGAGTAATCCCCATTCCACTGACTCAGCATGCACAATTGCAGCGGTCTGAGATGTAGACGTGCAAAGGGTACTATGTCCATTGCTGCTACCATTAAGCCGATCACCTCCATGCATTGAGCTACTGACGGGAGTTGAATGGAATGAAGGACACGGCATGCATTTAGAAGCTTTGTTAATCTGTCTTCTGTCAGATAAATCTTCATTTCTACAGAATCTATAAGAGTCCCCAAGAATGGAACTCTTGTGAGAGGAAAGAGAGAACTCTTCTTTTCGTTCACTTTCCATCCATGCGACCTTAGAAATGCCAGAACTAACTCTGTATGAGACTTGGCAGTTTGAAAGCTTGAAGCTTGTATCAGAATGTCGTCTAGGTACGGAGCTACCGAAATTCCTCGCGGTCTCAGTACCGCCAGAAGGGCACCCAGAACCTTTGTGAAGATTCTTGGAGCCGTAGCCAATCCGAATGGAAGAGCTACAAACTGGTAATGCCTGTCTAAGAAGGCAAACCTTAGATACCGGTAATGATCTTTGTGAATCGGTATGTGAAGGTAAGCATCCTTTAAATCCACTGTGGTCATGTACTGACCCTTTTGGATCATGGGTAAGATTGTCCGAATAGTTTCCATCTTGAACGATGGAACTCTTAGGAATTTGTTTAGGATCTTTAAATCCAAGATTGGCCTGAAAGTTCCCTCTTTTTTGGGAACCACAAACAGGTTTGAGTAAAACCCTTGTCCTTGTTCCGATCGCGGAACCGGATGGATCACTCCCATTAATAACAGATCTTGTACACAGCGTAGAAACGCTTCTTTCTTTATCTGGTTTGTTGACAACCTTGACAGATGAAATCTCCCTCTTGGGGGAGAGAATTTGAAGTCTAGAAGGTATCCCTGAGATATGATCTCTAGCGCCCAGGGATCCTGAACATCTCTTGCCCAAGCCTGGGCGAAGAGAGAGAGTCTGCCCCCCACTAGATCCGGTCCCGGATCGGGGGCCCTCGATTCATGCTGTCTTAGGGGCAGCAGCAGGTTTCCTGGCCTGCTTGCCCTTGTTCCAGGACTGGTTAGGTTTCCAGCCTTGTCTGTAACGAGCAACGGCTCCTTCCTGTTTTGGTGCAGTGGAAGTTGGTGCTGCTCCTGCTTTGAAATTCCGAAAGGGACGAAAATTAGACTGTCTAGCCTTAGCTTTGGCTTTGTCTTGAGGCAGGGCGTGGCCCTTACCTCCTGTAATGTCAGCGATAATTTCTTTCAAACCGGGCCCAAATAAAGTTTGCCCTTTGAAAGGTATATTAAGTAATTTGGACTTAGAAGTTACATCAGCTGACCAGGATTTTAGCCACAGCGCCCTACGTGCCTGAATGGCGAATCCTGAGTTCTTAGCCGTAAGTTTGGTTAAATGTACTACGGCCTCCGAAATGAATGAATTAGCTAGTTTAAGGCCTCTAAGCCTGTCCGTAATGTCGTCCAGCGTAGCTGAACTAAGGTTCTCTTCCAGAGACTCCATCCAAAATGCTGCCGCAGCCGTAATCGGCGCGATGCATGCAAGGGGTTGCAATATAAAACCTTGTTGAACAAACATTTTCTTAAGGTAACCCTCTAATTTTTTATCCATTGGATCTGAAAAAGCACAGCTATCCTCCACCGGGATAGTGGTACGCTTAGCTAAAGTAGAAACTGCTCCCTCCACCTTAGGGACCGTTTGCCATAAGTCCCGTGTGGTGGCGTCTATTGGAAACATCTTTCTAAATATTGGAGGGGGTGAGAACGGCACACCGGGTCTATCCCACTCCTTAGTAACAATTTCAGTTAGTCTCTTAGGTATAGGAAAAACGTCAGTACTCGCCGGTACCGCAAAGTATTTATCCAACCTACACAATTTCTCTGGTATTGCAACAGTGTTACAATCATTAAGAGCCGCTAAGACCTCCCCTAGTAATACGCGGAGGTTCTCCAATTTAAATTTAAAATTTGAAATATCTGAATCCAATCTGTTTGGATCAGAACCGTCACCCACAGAATGAAGCTCTCCGTCCTCATGCTCTGCAAGCTGTGACGCAGTATCAGACATGGCTCTAGTATTATCAGCGCACTCTGTTCTCACCCCAGAGTGATCACGCTTGCCCCTTAGTTCTGGTAATTTAGCCAAAACTTCAGTCATAACAGTAGCCATATCTTGTAATGTTATCTGTAATGGCCGCCCAGATGTACTAGGCGTCACCATATCACGCACCTCCCGGGCGGGAGATGCAGGTACTGACACGTGAGGCGAGTTAGTCGGCATAACTCTCCCCTCGCTGTTTGGTGAAATTTGTTCAATTTGTACAGATTGGCTTTTATTTAAAGTAGCATCAATACAGTTAGTACATAAATTTCTATTGGGCTCCACCTTGGCATTGGAACAAATGACACAGGTATCTTCCTCTGAATCAGACATGTTTAACACACTAGCAAATAAACTTGCAACTTGGTTACAATCTTATTTAACAAAAACGTACTGTGCCTCAAAGAAGCACTAAACGATTAAATGACAGTTGAAATAATGAACTGAAAAACTGTTATAGCATCAATCCTTGAAAACAACACAACTTTTAGCAAAGGTTTGTTCCCATTAGAAAAGTAACATTAATTAAATTTGAAACGTAAAAATTACAGAGCAACGTTTTTAATCACAGTCAATATATAAGTCTCACAGCTCTGCTGAGAGAATCTACCTCCCTTCAAAGAAGTTTGAAGACCCCTGAGTTCTGTTAGAGATGAACCGGATCATGCAGGAAATAAAAGAGTAACTGACTGGAAATTTTTGATGCGTAGCAAAGAGCGCCAAAAACGGCCCCTCCCCCTCACACACAGCAGTGAGAGAGAAACGAAACTGTCACAATTAAAACAAGCAACTGCCAAGTGGAAAAATAATGCCCAAACATTTATTCACTCAGTACCTCAGAAAATGCAAACAATTCTACATTCCAGCAAAAAACGTTTAACATAATAAATACCTATTAAAAGGTTTAATGTACTTTTTACAGAGTAATTCCAGTGAAGTACCATCCCCGGAATACTGAAGTGTAGAGTATACATACATGTTATTATAACGGTATGGCAGGATTTTCTCATCAATTCCATTCAGAAAATAAAAACTGCTACATACCTCAATGCAGATTCATCTGCCCGCTGTCCCCTGATCTGAAGCTTTTACCTCCCTCAGATGGCCGAGAAACAGCAATATGATCTTAACTACTCCGGTTAAAATCATAGTAAAAACTCTGGTAGATTCTTCTTCAAACTCTGCCAGAGAGGCAATAACACACTCCGGTGCTATTGTAAAATAACAAACTTTTGATTGAAGTTATAAAAACTAAGTATAATCACCATAGTCCTCTCACACATCCTATCTAGTCGTTGGGTGCAAGAGAATGACTGGGAGTGACGTAGGGGGGAGGAGCTATATGCAGCTCTGCTGGGTGAATCCTCTTGCATTTCCTGTTGGGGAGGAGTTATATCCCAGAAGTAATGATGACCCGTGGACTGATCACACATAACAGAAGAAATACTATCTTTGAAGGATGATCCTATCAGATGGCTTTATGGTAATTATCCCACCCCATAGGGTTGCTCAATAGGCCAATGGAAATCAGTGTGACAGACACAACATTTTAATGTAGGCATGGTAACTATGGTAACTGTCCCGCCCCTTGGGTGTGTGTTATTACATACACGGAAGCATACAGATGTAATATAGACGGCTTATAAGTTTGCAAGATAGGGATTTATATTGCGTGTAGCATTTCAATATTGGATAAATAGCAGGTGACCGCTTTTGGACATATTTGTGCTGTCCTGGATCCTCTAAAGTATATGTGATCGTAAGAATGGAAACACGATCGGATGCACGGTTGGTGAATATGGCTTGTAACTGTGCTAAAATCAGGTTGTTGTATTTGATTAGAGTGTGAGGCTTGTCTCTAGAAGCAGTGGTTATAACACTTGCATTTAACTCTGACACAGGAATCAGAGACATGATTTGATCACTTTGTGTTTATGGGTCTATCTTGATATGTTTATGTTTTCATCTCTATGGCAACTGGTAGAAAGATTCAAGTAATGACCTGTGACTGAGATCTCCTTGATTTTCTTTACATTTTCATTTTCCTATTTATTTTCTTATAAATAGTTTTACACTGGTTATACATACTGGTTACATGAATATTTATTACATTTGTCTATTTACATTCCTATTTGGATACCTGCATTTCACATTGTTCAATATGCACACAGACAATGATGATTAGACACTAATGATCTGATCCAACATGATTGGCTCAGAAGTAGGTGGGGTATGAGGGATTTTCCTATATCAGTTTGGCTTTTTCACACAATGTTTGTAGTCTGAGGAAGGGATTCTGTGCTGTCCCGAAATGTCATAATAAACCACCCTCTTGTTTGAACAGATGACTGAAGCCCAGTGAGTGCTTTTTTATTATTATATGGATTTTATAGCACCCTGGCAGTTGACTTAAGTTGGTGAGAGTGCACCTTCCCCTAATCCCCTGTGTATTATATCATGCACAGTACGAGCTGGTGTCTCAGAAAGTGTGCAAGTAAAAAGAGTTTGTTTTAGCTTATTTAATCCGAATGGCTGATATGAACTATTTAAATATATATATATATAAAATGTCCCTTTAACAAACTAAAAACTCACCTTTATCACCAAAAACACATCTTGGGAAGGATAGGTGATGGAAAAAATGGCAGACCTTGCCAATGTGCTAATAGCCGCAGGGTTGGCATGTGGGCGCAGCATTCCTTTTATTTGCTCAGAGTTTAGGTCAAAGAAAAAGTTTTCTGAAATCTAAAGAGGAAAATGAGCTAATAAAAAAACCAATGCAATAAAACCATTACAGATTTCTATATGTACAACTACTCTATAAACTTATTTACAGACACTATACACACTTTTTACCCCCACAGTTGGGGAACAATGCAACTTTGTAGACACAGTTTGAGGAGTAAGCAAAATGGCGTTGCCAAATAGCGCATCAACTTCACACAAAAATGCCCTTGAAAGTACCAATGAAAATGCAACTTCAGTGGTGTGAATAATGCAGACCCTATTAAATCTCCTTAAGAACTGGTACATACTGTGAACTATAGTTTAACACCCATGCCATTTACTGAATACCGTAACAATCGCTACACCTTACTTAGCTAGAGGTTAACGTTTCACAGTTTTGTAAGAGCAGCATTAGCATTAGCGCACCATACTTTCATGTGATTGGTCTAATTAACAGTTCCTATATACTTATTATTATTAGAAGTGGGCGCTCCACCTCCTGGTTCTATAAAAACTTATTTTTCCTTTGTGGACTAGTTATTGTTTATAGGGCACTGACAATAACGATCACGTGTTTTCTGTCTACTAATCCAGTGCTCATTAAAGTACACAGAATATTTTTATATAAAACTGTGCAGTAAACTAATAAAAATGTAATTATAACTATTATTGTGACCATTACATTACATTTTAAACAACTTTCCAATTTTCTTCTATTATCAAATTTACTTTAATATATAGGTATAATTTGTTGAAAAGCACACAGAGGTAGGTTTAGGAGCGTGCACATGAATGTAATACATTGCGTAAACACTGCTGCCATCTAGTGCTCAAAATCATTCTTGCAAATCTGCTGCCATATAGTTCATGCTACCTATGTAGGTTTCCTCTTCAACAAAGAATACTCTGAGAATGAAGTACATTTTTATAATAGAAGTAAACTGGAAACTATTGTAAAATTGTATGTTCTGTCTGACTCATGAAAATAATATGTGTCTAATACCAGCAGCTTGATGCATAATATTGTGCTGATAACATAGAACACATTCACACGGCAGCTAAATAAGCGCAGACAAGGGTGTCTGAAGCACAGGTGATATAATCAGCTGCTCGCAAATGTCTATTAAAGGGACCTTTTTCTTCATTGTTTTCTATCACGTGCATGACAAAGCAGCAGTTAAACATTTTATGTTGCATAAAAAGGGTTAAGCACGAGCTGTGAACATTTAAGGCGAGACTAACAGTAAGTGCACGATTATGTACTGGGTGACAGGGACAACTCCCACAGAAAAAATACTTTATTCAATACAGGGACATTGTTTTTTTTTTAAAAGATAAAGCTCTGTAATACATTTTGAAACACCCTGTTTTTTGCTAGAACAGAGAAGAAACTTGAATATCATGGCCCTTCGTAAGGCAATCTGAAAATCGTGGCCTGTTAGCGAGTCCTGAGGAGTGCAGTTTGTTGTGTTTATATATAAAACATACTTTACAATAAATATAAAAATATATGCATTACCTTTTTCTTCTCTTTGACATCATATAAAGCTAAACTTGCAAAAATTGGTTCGATTTCTATTTCAAATCTATAGGGAAGATAAAAAAGCGTTATTTTAGGATATAGCTAAAGGAACTAAAAACAATCAAAACTTTTTTTTTCACAAATTTTCATGCTCCAGCGTAAACAAAAATAACTCACTTTAGGCCTTAAAACTAAAGGACACAAACTATCAGTCTTAAATCAGAAAGTACAAAACTTGCCGCATAAAGTCCTAGATTGTAAAATATAACGCAGTTGAGAAAGTGCAAGCACATTATTTTGCACTCATCCCCATGCAAAACCTAATGCTGCTGCAATTTATAGGTTAAAATGTTTGACCAAAGGATTTTAACGCACCTGCTGCATATATAGCACACCCTGTACGTTTAAAGGGACATAATATTCAAATGCTAAATCACATGAAACTGATAACTGTAAAAAGCTGACAAGAAAAGATCACCTGAACATCTTTATGTAAAAAAGGAAGATATTTCACCTCACAATTTCTTCTGCTCACCAGAGTAAGTGCTGTGTGTATCCTGCAGCTGCATGTTTATTTTTGTTTTGCTTATCAGCTTCATCATTGCTGATGTCACACTTTGCTTTAATGTGATCTCATGATATTTCACACTAAACATCCTTATACGGAGGAAGGAAATAACATGACTGTGCCTGCACATGCCAGGTGCACGCTCCCTTGCAAGTTCTGGGACTAGCATCCTGATTGGCTGCTTAAAGTCCTTTACAATGGAATGTGGTTACTGAGGAAATTTTGAGGTAAAACATCTTTCTTTTTTCCGCTAGAGATGTTCAGGTGATATTTGTAGTCAGCTTTTTACAGCTATGCTGCATCCCTTTCATGTGCTTCAGCGTTTGGGTATCGTAGGGTTGCTACCTCAGCCATGTTTTCCTGGACACTTATGAGTTACACACGCTGCAGGGTGTGCAGGGAGGAACATGTATTGTGTTTCTGAACAGCACTATTCATATTCCTCCCTGCACACCCTGCAGCATGTATAACTTATAAGTGTTCTGTATTTTAAGGAACGGGTGGCGACCCTAGGGTATCGTGTCCCTTTAATGGATGGAGCAGAGCGATAGTAGCACTCTCATTGCGTCTGTATTACAAGTCACCAGGTAAGTTTTAAGTTTGTGTGCAACCTGTTCTTTTTAAAAGCTTTTGAAAACCTGGCGTTAACTTTTCTCACTTAATATTTTTAATTTAAATACACCTTAAAATACTACAGAAAATAACTTTAGCGTGTTCCCTCCCATAAATCTATCACCTGATGGAAATTACGCTTCCAAGCTATCTAAAATGAGTACTATAGCGAGCACCATACCACCGCTTGCTAGCTAAATGTTAACTATCCACTTTAATTGCAGAGAAAAATGCACGTCAACCGTGTTAATGCTCCATACCGCTGGTTTGCATTTTAGTGCTCCGCTTATTGTATAACCTCGGCTAAAATATTTAAATGGAGATAAGCAATTATAAAATGCATTAGAATAATACATTACTGTTGCACAAATGCTTGCTGGTAGCTTTGTTTAAAGGGACATTAAACACTTTGATATGGTAATATAAAATTATAAATTGTATACATAAAAAAATATCAGAAATATACTTTATTTATTTTGTCCCCTTTTCCTGTAATTGCATTCTGAAATTGTGAACTTTTCAGTTCCTGCTAGAAATTGGAGTGCAATACACTGTTATATGCCACACAGCCATTGGCTACACACTCTAGTGACCTATTTATAACTGTCCCTAATTGGCCACAGCAGAGAAGGTAACCTAAGTTACAACATGGCAGCTCCCATTGTTTTATAGACACTAAAACTTTTCACTTAATTTGTCACTATTTAAACAGGTAATGAAACTTTAAAAAGTACATCTACTTGTTATTCTAAGACTAATATTTTCTTTGACTGCATCATTATAGTTAGCATTTATTTAGTGCTTAATGACCCTTTAACTAGATGTTTAACCCTTATAAATGCATTAGCATCTGTTGGTGCTTCTACAAATAACTAATAACTCAAGTAAAAACTCAGAATGAGAGCCAACCACTAGCGACATGTGTATGTAACCAGCTATCGCCAGCTATGTCCTGCTAAGAGCTAAAGAGATAGGGATTGATCAAAATATTTAAAGGGACACTAAACCCAAATTTTTTCTTTCAAGATTCAGATAGAGCATGAAACATTAAGCAATTTTCTAATTTACTCCTATTATCAATTTTTCTTCGTTCTCTTGCTTTCTTTATTTTAAAAGCTGGGATGTAAATCTTAGCAGCCAGCCCATTTTAGGTTCAGCACCATGAATAGCGCTTGCTTATTGGAGGCTTACATTTACCCACCAATAAGCAAGCATAACCCAGGTTCTCAACCAAAAATGGGCCGGCTCCTATGCATCACATTCCTGCTTTTTAGATAAAGATAGCAAGAGAACAAAGAAGAATTGATAATGGAAGCAAATTAGAAAGTTGCTTTCTGAATCGTGAAAGAAAAAAAAATTGGGTTTAGTGTCCCTTTAAGGAAAATCTTATCTTTTCTTAAAAATTCACCATTAAAATCTACTACTCATTTGAAGTTCAAACTATTTTCACTCCCCCTGTATCATGTGACAGCCATCAGCCAATCACAAATGCATACACGTACCATGTGACAGCCATCAGCCAATCACAAATGCATACACGTACCATGTGACAGCCATCAGCCAATCACAAATGCATACACGTACCATGTGACAACCATCAGCCAATCACAAATGCATACACGTACCATGTGACAGCCATCAGCCAATCACAAATGCATACACATACCATGTGACAGCCATCAGCCAATCACAAATGCATACACATACCATGTGACAGCCATCAGCCAATCACAAATGCATATACGTTTATTCTGTGAGTACATTGAAAAGTTGTTTAAAATTCTATTCTAGAATAGATTTAAAGGGACAGTAAACACATTTCTGTAGTGTTGACGTTGAATAACATAACAGCCAAGTCTTGATGTTTTTTTTAAAAAAATCTGCAATTATTTTTCAATAACTAAACTCTGCCCACCATTTGCCTTAAATGGAGGAGCCAATAAGGGCTTTAGTCTGCAGACAACAAGGCTAGTCATGGTCATAAAGTTAGTATAAAGTATATAGTTTTCAGTGGTTATCAGTTAAATCCAATGAGGGACGTGTGTAGCAGCCTTGAGAAGTTGGAAGGGGGCTTTTCATATACTGAGAATTAGAAATTGCTCAATTTTCAGAGCTAAATTACGTGAAAAGGGGGCAAAAGAAATGTGTTGTTTCATTACACATAACTGAACATTTTAGTTACAAATCGCAATGTGTTTATTGCCCCTTTAAATAATTATGTACAAGAAGCAACACATTTATGCAATATTCTAACTGCAGGACCATAGTTTTCAATATATCCTGTGGTGCGCAGCTTTAGAAGTTCATTAGATCTAGTTCTAGTCTTTTGTATAAAAATAACCCACACTACATATTTAATGGATATGAAAGTAATAATTAATTTACTTCTATCATCACATTTACATCTTCTTTTGGCAACATTTGTTTAAAAGCACACCTAGGTAGTCACAGGTGCAAGAATGCACTACTGGGAGCTAGCTGCTGATTGGTGATTACACACTTCTTGTCATTGGCTCACCAGATCTGCTCAGCTAGCTCCCAGTAGTGCACTGCTGCTCTGCAGCCGTCTTTAGCTATGTGTTTAACCACATTTGCATGTATTAAGTTATGTGCAAGCCACAGTGCACTAATAAAATGTTCTCTTTGTGCACTTGTATGTCCCTTTAAACTTTATTTTTCACTGAGAACTTTACACCTGCCTAAATTGTGTTCAGATTCATTAAATCGTTTCTCCCCTCTGCTTAATGAATCAGCTACGTAAATTAGAAATAATAAAAACAGGGATTTTCAGTAAAAAAAAGATAATACAAGCTTTAATAGTATGATTTAATGCACATTTTTTCCCCAAACAAAATTAAAGCTGAAATTGTTTTGAAAACTGCGGCTCCAAATTTATAGATTTGCTTTTCTAATTATAGAAAGATGGATCCATCTAATCATCATGTGGAGCCAAATAGCTCCCTGCAGTGGTCATTCTGATTATAAACTCACTTCTTATTTTCAGAGCGCTCCTTTCAGTAGGTTATAAACCTGATCTTTTAGATAGCACATGCTACATTTACCTGTGACACTGCTTATTGGGATGATACAATTGCCCTAAGATTAAATGATTAAATGAAAGCTTTTAAAGTGTTCCTTTGATGAAGTTAATTAAATTCCCTCTATGAATAAAAAAAGGATTTTCATTAAACTGTAAAGAAGCATATTTTGGGTATAGTTTGGTTTCTAATTCGCTAGAGCATGTCACTTTACCAGTCTTGACACAAATGGTGTTAAACACACAGGAGAAGTACTTCTCAGGACCCGCAGAACACTGCTGGTGCCGAGCGTAAACCCGCTAATCACATGACTCGGATCATGTGCAACTAGCGCTGCTAAGCAGATCAGAAGCAGTTTCCGCTCAGGACCAGCAGTTGGCCTTACCAACTGTCTGATTAGCAATCAACTAAATTTAGAGGACTCAGCTGACTGCCCTGCCTGCATATATTTCAGACTAGTTAAGGGATGTGCACTGCACAGGGGGTGCACTGCTTACAGGGCTGTGTACTTTTTAACAATAGCATATGTTCACATTTTTAGTGAGGCACTCATTTTTAAGAATTATACAATAATTGAACAAGGATTGGGCAAGGGGCAAGACACAAGGCAAGTACTCTTGTAATACTGTGTTTTATGTATCTCATTGTATCCTTTTGCAAGTGCTGCTGTAACACTGTGTCTTATGTGTTTACTTGGTTCCCACTTTCATAATAATGCTCAATAGCTTCATATTCCTTTTTGCTACCTCTTGTCTCTATAACAAACTACATTACTCAATTACTCCTTCTCCCTCCCCACCAGCACTGTTCATTAGCCCATTTCTCTTATACTCACCTTACTTTTGTACTCATGAACTCTACCTATTCCTAAATACTTTCTCTCCCCCCTGCACTTCAGCCCAACAACAGTCTCATTACTGCAAATCTGCTTCTCATCTCATGTCACTCTCCCTCTTGCTCATACTAGCTGCTGGCGACATCTCCCCTAATCCTGGTCCCTCACAACCTCCTAACCTTTCACATCCTTGTGTGCCTTTCAATAGACTTCATAAATTAAACTCTGGTAACCTTAATCGCATTCCTCTTACATCTAAAAACCCCTCCCCCTTCACTTGTGCACTCTGGAACTCTCGCTCTGTTTGCAACAAGCTAACTTCTATCCATGATCTCTTTATCTCCCACTCTCTTAACCTTCTGGCTCTTACAGAAACCTGTCTATCTGCTTCAGACACAGCATCCACTGCTGCACTGTCACATGGGGGTCTCCATTTCAGCCACACTCCTAGGTCTGGCAATAGACAAGGAGGTGGTGTCGGTATTTTACTTTCCTCTCGTTGCACCTTCCAACAAATGCAGCACTTCTCTTCACTCACATTTTCTTCATTTGAAGCACACATGATTCGTTTTTTCTCTCCCCTCTCTATACGTGTTGCAGTCATATACCGCCCCCCTGGTTCCCCAACTCAATGTTTAGATAACTTTGCTGCCTGGCTTCCTTATTTCCTTTACTCAGACACCCCTGCCCTCATTCTTGGCGACTTTAACATCCCTCTTGACAATCCCACTTCCTCCTCTGCAAAACAACTTCAACTCACTTCCTCTTTCGGCCTGTCACAATGGACCGACTCTCCCACTCACAAAAATGGTCATTCACTTGATCTGATTTTCACCTATCCATGCACTCTTTCAAATTTAACAAACTCCCCTTTTCCTCTCTCTGACCATCATCTCCTAACCTGCAACATCACTTCCCTACCTACAACTCCGCCTCCCTCTAACCCTCACACCAAACTTCACAGGAGCACTAAGTCACTAGATCTGCATCAGCTCGCTAGCTCCATCAAACCTCTCCTCTCATCCATCACCTCCTTTTCCTGCCCTGACCAATCTATCTGCCAGTATAATTCCACCCTTACATCGGTCATTGACACTCTGGCCCCTCCAACCTTAGCTCAGAAACCACACTCTAATCCTCAGCCCTGACATACTCCTCTGACGCGATACCTATGCAGATGCTCCCGTACTGCTGAGCGACATTGGAGGAAATTCCAGAGTTCAGCTGACTTTCTTCACTACAAGTTCATCCTGAACTCCTACTATTCTGCCCTTAATCTTTATAAGCAACAATATTTTTCTAATCTCATCTCTACTCTTTCCTCTAACCCTAAACATCTGTTCTACACGTTAAACACTCTTCTCCGCCCACCCCCACCTCCTAACACAACCTCTCTCTCAGCTCAAGATTTTGCAAGCCACTTCAACAACAAAATTGACTCCATCAGAAGTGAAATCAGCTCTCAACATACTTCCAATCTCCCCACCCCCTCAAAAGCTCACGATCACCCAAAACCCAAATATCCAAAAATGCAGCTCCTTTGCCCCTATTAATGAGGATGAAGTTTCTGCCCTTATACTGTCCTCCCACCTCACTACCTGTCCCCTTGACCCCATCCCCTCACAGCGACTCCCCTCCCTCTCTTCTACCCTCCCCCCCATACTCACACACATTTTCAACCTCTCCCTCAGCACTGGTATAGTTCCCTCATCTCTAAAACATGCACTGGTCACACCTATCCTCAAAAAACCTTCCCTTGATCCAACCTCCACTTCCAATTACCGCCCTATTTCCCTACACCCTCTTGCCTCAAAGCTCCTGGAAAAGCTAGTTTACGCACATCTATCCCATTTCCTTACACTAAACTCTCTTCTTGACCCACTGCAATCTGGATTTCGTTCCCATCACTCTACAGAGACAGCAATTGTCAAGGTTACCAATGACCTACTTACAGCAAAATCCAAAGGCCACTTCTCTCTGCTTATCCTCCTTGACCTTTCTGCAGCCTTTGACACTGTTGACCACCCTCTTCTGCTCCAAACCCTCCAATCCTTCGGCATCTGTGACACAGCTCTCTTGTGGTTCTCTTCCTATCTGACTAACCGTACATTTAGTGTAGCCTTCTCCGGAGCATCCTCTGCCCCGTTACCACTTTCTGTTGGGGTACCTCAAGGCTCTGTCCTTGGTCCCCTTCTCAATCTACACGTCGTCACTAGGTTCCTCAATAAAGTCCCATGTGTTTCAATACCATTTGTATGACGATGACACCCAAATCTACCTCTCTGCACCAGACCTACCTCCTTTCTTACTAACCCGTGTCACTAACTGTCTTTCTCACATCTCATCTTGGATGTCCTCTCACTACCTTAAGCTAAATCTCTCCAAAACTGAACTCCTTATTTTTCCCCCTTCTTCCAATGTCTCCACCCACAAAATTTCTATAACTGTTGATAATTCCATCATTACCCCTACCCCGCACGCCCGATGTCTTGGGGTCACACTTGACTCAGATCTTTCCTTCACTCCTCACATTCAGTCCTTGGCTAAAGCCTGCCGCTTCCACCTTAAAAACATCTCTAAAATTAGACACTTCCTTACACAAGATACAACCAAGATTTTAATCCACTCTCTCATCCTTTCCCGCCTCGACTACTGCAATTCCGTCCTCTCTGGTCTACCTAGCTGCCGCATAGCTCCTTTACAATCCATTATGAATGCCTCTGCCAGGCTCATCTTCCTTACTTGTCGCTCTTCATCTGCTGCACCTCTCTGCCAATGCCTTCACTGGCTTCCTCTTGCCTCTAGGATTAAACATAAAATCCTCACCCTGACATATAAAGCTCTCAACTGCACTGCTCCCCCCTACATCTCAGAACTTGTCTCCAGATACTCTCCGTCCCGTCCGTTTCGATCAGCTCAGGATCTCCTCCTCTCTTGTTACTTCCTCACATTCACGTTTACAGGACTTCTTCAGACTGGCCATCTCGTGGAATTCCCTGCCTCGCTCCTTAAGACTCTCCCCTAGTTTTAACAGCTTCAAGCACTCCCTAAAAACTCTACTATTCAGGGATGCATACAACCAACACTAACCTTCCCTAACGCCATTGCTTTCCCCTTGAACCCCTTAGAATGTAAGCCTATGGGCCCAGCTGTTTACAGATCGCTTCATAAGAGCCGACTATAACAGTGAAACTCTCGGCAGGGCCCTCTACCCACTTGACCCTTACAAAAGTTATCCTGTACACCGACTATGTTTACAGCGCTGCGGAATCTGTTGGCGCTCTACAAATACCTGATAATAATAATAATAACTGAGATAAGGGGCAGTCTGCAGAGGCTTAGATACAAGGTAATCACAGAGGTAAAAAGAATATTAATATAACTGAGATAAGGGGCAGTCTGCAGAGGTTTAGATACAAGGTCATCACAGAGGTAAAAAGTATATTAATATAACTGAGATAAGGAGAAGTCTGCAGAGGCTTAGATACAGGGTAATCACAGAGGTAATAAGTATATTAATATAACTGAGATAAGGGGCAGTCTGCAGAGGCTTAGATACAAGGTAATCACAGATGTAAAAAGTATGTTAATATAACTGAGATAAGGAGCAGTCTGCAGAAGCTTAGATACAGGGTAATCACAGAGGTAGGGCTGCAACTAACGATTATTTTCATAATCGATTAATCGGACGATTATTTTTTCGATTAATCGACTAATCGGATAAAAAAAGAATCAATAATTGTATCCTATATTTTAAATAAAATCCACATACTGAGTGTTACAAATATAAACTTCAGACTAAAACTTTACATTAACACAACGGTTTGTCCAATTTTTAAGCAGCAGAAAACAGTTTTATAATTAAACAAAACAAAAACAAAACCTGTTTGAAAAGAGGTAGAACTAGAAAGAGTTAGACTATCACTGTTAATAACATTCTGTTATTCACTCTTTCAGAAACTTTGCATTGAAATGCAAAATTCTCAACATGTCCACATGCTTCTGTCTAAGGCTGGTTCTCTGTTTGCAGATATATTTCCTGCAGCAGAGAAAAGGCACTAAGATGGTGTTGAGGTGCTTGAGATGTATGAGTAGGGTTTTGTCAATTTCACCAAAGTGGGATATTTATCTTTGTTAGCTCTTCACCAATGCTAAGTGTTTTCTACCTTGGCAAGGGGCCTCTCAATAAAGTAACCATTGACTTCATTCTTACATAAAAATTATCTTGAATATCTATATGCAATGGGAAATAACCAGCTATAATGTTAGGGGGAAATATCTAGTCCGCTCTAAAAATAACAGATATACACATATAGGTTGAATCTGGTACATTTTAATCACAATATATTAAAAATATAAAAAAACAATAAAAAACAAATCAGAAGCGCTAAGGACTGTATATCAATAACAGGACAAAGCCTTACACATTTATTTATACAGCACATATAATCAGCAATAGCAAACAATACGCTAGTAATTGTGCAAACAGATAATAGTGCACATCAATTTGAATAACTCCCATCAGTCTAGGGGCAAGGTGTAAATAACAAGCTTGGCACTATATTATGCAAAGCATAGTTCCAAATCACCAGATTTAATATAAACAATACAAATGATGACTATTATATATGACTTGCACATAAGCCTGGGGTAGTTGTAAACGTATACTGTCCTGAAAAAGTGAAAAGTAGACGTCCTTTAGGCTAAGGACATAACCATAAAACACAATACCATGTGCAGGAGCTCATTGGAGTGAAGCAGCTGGTGTTGTGCACAGACCAACTAATTGCAAACTAACTAATCGATTATGAGATTCGTTGACAACTATTTTTATAATCTATTATCGATTATGACGATTAGTTGTTGCAGCTCTACACAGAGGCAAAAAGTATATTAATATAACTGAGATAAGGGGCACTCTGCAGAGGAGTAGATACAAGGTTATCACAGAGGTAAAAAGTATATTAATATAACTGAGATAAGGGGGCAGTCTGCAGAGGCTTAGATACAAGGTAATCACAGAGGTAAAAAGTGTATTAATATAACTGAGATAAGGAGCAGTCTGCAGAGGGTTAGATACAGGGTAATCACAGAGGTAAAAGGTATATTAATATAACTGAGATAAGGAGCAGTCTGCAGAGGCTTAGATACAGGGTAATCACAGAGGTAAAAAGTATATTAATATAACTGAGATAAGGGGGCAGTCTGCAGAGGCTTAGATACAAGGTAATCACAGAGGTAAAAAGTGTATTAATATAACTGAGATAAGGAGCAGTCTGCAGAGGGTTAGATACAGGGTAATCACAGAGGTAAAAGGTATATTAATATAACTGAGATAAGGAGCAGTCTGCAGAGGCTTAGATACAAGGTAATCACAGAGGTAAAAGGTATATTAATATAACTGAGATAAGGAGCAGTCTGCAGTGGCTTAGATACAGGGTAATCACAGAGGTAAAAGATATATTAAAATAACAGATAAGGAGCAGTCTGCAGAGGCTTAGATACAAGGTAATCACAGAGGTAAAAAGTACATTAATATAACTGAGATAAAGAGCAGTCGGCAGAGGCTTAGATACAGTGTAATCACAAAGGTAAACAGTATATTAATATAACTGAGATAAGGAGCAGTCTGCAGAGGCTTAGATACAAGGTAATCACAGAGGTAAAAAGTATATTAATATAACTGAGATAAGGGGCAGTCTGCAGAGACTTAGATACAAGGTAATCACAGAGGTGAAAAGTATATTAATATAACTGAGATAAGGGGCAGTCTGCAAAGGGTTAGATACAGGGTAATCACAGAGGTGAAAAGTATATTAATATAACTGAGATGAGGAGCAGTCTGCAGAGGCTTAGATACAAGGTAATCACATAGGTAAAAAGTATATTAATATAACTGAGATAAGGGGAAGTCTGTAGAGGCTTAGATACAGGGTAATCACAGAGGTAAAAAGTATATTAATATAACTGAGATAAGGGGAAGTCTGTAGAGGCTTAGATACAGGGTAATCACAGAGGTAAAAAGTATATTAATATAACTGAGATAAGGGGCAGTCTGCAGAGGCTTAGATACAGGGTAATCACAGAGGTAAAAAGTATATTAATATAACAGTGTTGGTTGTGCAAAACTGGGGAATGGGTAATAAAGGGATTATCTTTTTAAACAATAAAAAATCTTGTTTTCACCGTCCCTTTAAGTTCAAACTGCTGTTAAGCTACTTCACAGCTGCCCAGAAAATATCACTAATGGGAAAGAGCAGACATGTTTTTTATTTAAAGGATTCCAAAACTTAGCATTTTTAAGTTTAAGAATATCATCACAATCGTATCACCAACCCTTATATATCAAAACTTACCTACTTTGACATGAAAACGAGCGTTAGAAGCATAATAAAATTATATTTTTGATCTAGAGAATGATGTCACCGAAGCCCCCTGTTTATAGTGCCTTCAATACCAAAAAGAATCTCCAATCATACTACGTTTTCGTGCATATAATTATTATCCTGTTTTGTCACCCGCCGCATGCGCAATACGATACGGTTATTCGCACATGCACAGATTTTAGCTTTGAGTTTAGTTATTTTAATGCTCGTTATTGTAAGGGTCATTATCGCAGTGCAGTTCGATGTTCTTACCTGGCCTATTCCGCTTTAACATCTGTCTGCACATATCGATTCAGACGATCTGCTGTTTCAATGGAGCGTGACATATTGGATGACGAGTTTATAAGATTGCGCATGCGCATTACGCACAAAATCAGACATTTTGATAACTCAGGTTATCATAAACGATTCGTGCATGAAAAATAATCTGAGAACAGTGGGTTTGGAAATCAATAAATTTTTGGAGCAGCATATCTATATAACGGTAAGAATCTGACACGCAATGCTAATTACAAATATAATTATTATATATGGATAGAGCGATTAAACCAAACTTTTTTTCAAGGTTTAGTGTCCCTTTAACTAACTAATTCTGAATTTAATTTTTTGTCTATGCAACTTCTATTGCAATAAACAAAATATAATGATAGTGATGCAGCATCACTGTAAAAAGCAGACAACAAAATATCACCATCTCTATGTTAAAAAGGAAGATATTTTACCTCAGCATTTCGTCAGCTCACCAGAGTAAGTGCTCTCTGGCCCAGAGCTAATCTTTTTACTGTCATGGTGGAAAAAAAAACAGCCAATCAGCTTCATCAGTGCTGAGTTCACAGTTTGCTTTATTGTGATTTTGTGGGATTTCATAGTAACCTTCCTTAAAGGGATACTAACCCCTCATTTTTTTCTTTCATGATTCAGATAGAGCATGCAATTTTAAGCAACTTTCTAATTTACTCCTATTATCAATTTTTCTTTGTTCTCATGTTATCTTGATTTGAAAAAGCAGCAATAAAAGGTTAGGAGCCAGCCCATTTTTTAGTTCAGCACCTTGGTAGAGCTTGCTGATTGGTTTGCTACATTTAGCCACAAATCAGCAAGTGCTACCCAAGTGCTGAACAAAAAATGGTCCGGCTCTAAAGCTTACAGTACTGATTTTTCAAATCAAGATAGCATGAGAACAAAGAAAAAATGATAATAGGAGTAAATTAGAAAGGTGCTTAAAATCTCATGCTCTATCTGAATCATGAAATAAAAAAATTGGGTTTAGTATCCCTTTAAACTGAAGGCGGAAATACCGTGACTGTGCCTGCACGTCAGATGCACGCTCCCTTGCAATTCCCAGGATTAGTATCATGATTGGCTGCTTAAAGTCCTTTTACAGTGGGATTTGGCTTCTGAGGAATTGTTGAGGTAAAACCTTTTCCATTGTTATGTAGAACTTTTTTAGTTAGCTTTTTAGTTATCAGTGTTTTCTCAAGGACCTTTTTAGCGGGTGCATCACCCGGCAGATTTTACATAACATCAGGGTAAAATTTTAGCCATTATTAAGCTAGAATTAGCAAATATTAAAAATGTAAAATTTGTATTGCATAAATTATCATTCAATACATTTATGTTCTAAGCTTTGGATAGAAGAAAATGATATAATATTAGAAAATCTTACACTGCCCCAACCTAGCTACTTCATGACACCCGGCTACTTTACAATGAAACCCACCTACTTTACAATGAAACCCACCTACTTCATAATGACACCCGCCTACTTCATAATGACACCCGCCTACTTCATAATGACACCCGCCTACTTCATAATGACACCCGCCTACTTCATAATGACACATTCCTACTTCATAATGACACACGCCTATTTTATATATAATGACACCCGCCTACTTCATAATGACACCCGCCTACTTCATAATGACACCCGCCTACTTCATAATGACACCCGCCTACTTTACAATGACACCCGCCTACTTTACAATGATACCCGGCTACTTTATAATGACACATTCCTACTTCATAATGACACACGCCTATTTTATATATAATGACACCCGCCTACTTCATGATGACACCGGCTATTTTATATATAATGACACCCGCCTACTTCATGATGACACCGGCTATTTTATATATAATTACACCCGCCTACTTCATGATGACACCGGCTATTTTATATATAATGACACCCGCCTACTTCATGATGACACCGGCTATTTTATATATAATGACACCCACCTACATCATGACGACACCGGCTATTTTATAATGACACCGGCTATTTTATATATAATGACACCCACCTACATCATGATGACACCGGCTATTTTATAATGACACCTGGCTGGCAACATTTTCTGTGGAGAGCACTGGTTACACTGCATCACTTTCATGTGATTTAATATTTGGGTATCATGTCCCCTTAAATGTATTTACCCTCCAGTAAAGAAAAAAACCCAGTGTTTAAACTACATGAAAACCCAGCAGTATTGTTTGTAAAATGCTGCACAGAGCAAACACTTACTTAAGAGTTAAGCATTTTACTAGAAGCCTTTGCCCAAAATGCTCTTTTGGCACATCAGGAACAGTCAGTCGTTCAATAGGTTCCTCCTAAAAATATAAAATGCAAAGAAATTATGTTTTAAACGATACGAAAACAAACCCATATTAAAGGGGCAGTAAACACCTTGTGATTACAATATTTGTCATTTTCAGACTTAAAGGGAAATCAAACCCAAATATTTTCTTTCAGCATTCAGATAGAGCAGCAATTGTAAGCAACTTTCTAATTATACTTCTATTATCTATTTAGCCACCAACCAAGTGCTAACCAGGAGCTGATCCATGGGCCGGCTCCTAAGATTACATTCCTGCTTTTCAAATAAAGATACCAAGAAAACGAAGAAAATTTGATAGGAGTAAATTAGAAAGTTGCTGCGCTATCTGAATCATGAAAGAAAAAAAATTGTGTTTCAGATTCCTTTAAAGGGACATAAAAACCCCAACATTTTTCTCTTTCTCAATTCAAATAAAGCATACAACTTTAAATAACTTTCCAATTTACTTCTACTATCCTTTGTTGAGGCAGCAGCTATGCACTACTGGGAGCTAGCTGAACATATATAATGAACCAATGACAAGAGGCATTTGTGATCAGTCACCAATTAGAAGCTAGCTACCAGTAATGCCTTGCTGCTCCTGAGTCTACCCAAGTATGCTTTTCAACTAAGGACACCAAGAGAATGAAGCAAACTAGACAATAGAAGTATATTGGCAAACGGGTTAAAATCATATGCTCAATCATAAAAGAACATTTTTGGGCTTCATGTCCCTTTAACCCTTTCAGTACTAACGACGGCTCTGAGCCATCGCATTGTTTCCTACTCAGGTGCCAACGACAGCGCAGAGTCGTGGCTAGCACTTTCTCACCTTGAGGGAGATATGGGGCTCCCATCCGCTCCTACCCCAGCAATCGGGCCTGTATAGTGACAGGCATCGCCGGGGATTCACGTTATGTGCAGTGACGTGATGATGTCACTGTGCAACTTTATTTAAAAATGACAATGACAAGTATAGGAAAAAGGGGCATGTGGCTTAGAAGCCTGTATCTCAGGCATCTAAGCAGCTACAGACCCCCCCCCCCTCGACCCACCGTTGGAAAGGTAACCGCCTAACCTTTCCAATGGTGTAAGTCTTGGGGATCTGAAAGAAAAAACCCCACAAATTATGCTTACTAGATCATTTCCTTTCCTTCTGTATGAGGAAAGTCCACGGCTTCATTCCTTACTTGTGGGAAAACAGAACTTGGCCCCCAGGAGGAGGGAAAGACACCCCAGCCAAAGGCTTAAATACCTCCCCCACTTTCCTCATCCCCCAGTCATTCTGCAGAGGGAACAAGGAACAGTAGAAGAAATATCAGGGTACAAATGGTGCCAGAAGAACAAAACCAAAGTTAAATCCGCCCAACGGAGAATTCGGACGGGAGCCGTGGACTCTCCTCATACAGAAGGAAAGTAAATTATCTGGTAAGCATAATTTATGTTTTCCTTCTTAATAAGAGGAGAGTCCACAGCTTCATTCCTTACTTGTGGGAAACATATAGGGTAGAAAGAGAGGAGGACCCTGTTCTGAGGGCTCCACAGCCTGCAAAACCCTTTCTTCCAATAACTGCTTCTGCCGAAGTAAAAATGTAAAATTATATAAAATCTTGAAAAAAGTATGTGAGGAAGAACAGGTCACCCTACAATCTAATCCATAGAGGCCTCTTTCGCAAAAGACCCAAGAGGAAGCCACAGCTCTAGTTGAATGACCCTTCATCCTTTAAGGAGGCATGTGTCCCGCTGACTCATAAGCTAAGCGAGTAATGCTTCTCAACCCGAAAAACAAAGAAGCGGACGAGGGTTCCTGCCCCTTATGCTTCCCAGAATAGGCACAAACAAAGAAAAAGACTGATGAAACACCCTTGTAGCCTGAAGATAGAACTTCAAGGCCCAAACCACATCCAAGTTATTAAGTAACCGCTCCTTCAAAGAGAAGGATTAGGACACAAGGAAGGAACTCCAATCTCCTGATTGATGTTGTGATCTAAAACAAACCATAGAAAGAAAACCTAACCCAGTATGAAGAGTAGTCTTAGCTACTTGGTAAGGAAACTCACAATGCAAGGCAGCCATCTCAGAAACTCTGCGCTCCGAAGCAATAGTCGGTAGAAAAAAAGAGCCTTCCAAGACAGAAAATTTTAAATTTCACACCATGCATAAGCCTAAACGGAGCCTTCTGCAAAACTTAGAACAAGATGTAAACTCCAAAGAGGAGCACTAGATCTAAACACAGGCCTGATCTAGTCAAACCCTGAGCCAAAGACTGGACATCTGGAAGCTTCTGTGAGCCTCTCAAGCAGAAAACAGATAGGGCCGAAATCTGTCCCCTAAGGGAGCCAACAGAAAAGGCCCTTCTCCAGAGCATCCTGGAGAAAGAAAGGATCCTGGAAAACCTGGCCTTATGCCAGGGGAATCTCCGATCTTCATACCAGAAAAAGAAGGTCCTGCGCCCCTTACGATAGATGCAACGATACTCTGGCTTATGAGCTAAAACGAGAGTATCAACAATCCTTTCAGAAAAAACTCTCATGGCTAAAACTAAGCGTTCAATTCCATGCAGTCAGCCTCAGAGAATCCAGATTGTGATGAACACAAGGACCCTGCTCCAGCAGATCCCTGTAACAAGGTCCATGAAGGTGAAGCCCCTAAACTGCGATACAACTTGTAGATATAAACGGAGCAAACCGTCTCACTGACGCCTGCTCCTGCTAGGATCGAACGATCCACAACAAAGCATGACATGGCCGAAAGAGAAGGTTAAAAAGAAACCTCTAAGGAATGCTAGATGTCTAGCATATTCTGGATGAAAAGGCCTGAGCCCCACCTGGGTTTAAACCCACCTTCTGCTACAGAAGCAGTGGAGCTAATACTGATGCCTTGAAAGCTTGATCGTCTCCCCATTAGATACAAGCAGAGAATGATTGTAGGGGACGCCTGAGCCTTAAGAGTACGCTCATAGAGAGGGTCACTGGCAATGAGCCGAAATGGGCCTCCGCCCACTATCAACACGAGACACCCCCGTTTAGCAGGAGGAACTCTCCTTCTCCAAATGAAGATCTCCCCACTGAGAGGTCCCAACTGGTATGAACCTAGAAGACCAAATCCTCCAAGCAGAATGCTCACTGAGGAACTGAAGGAATAATTGGAAGGAAACTGCCAACCCACGGACCTCCCTAGGACACTCTCTCCCCATGGACAAGGGAGTGACAAAGTCAAAACCTCCCCATAAGAGCTTAAGAAACAAAAATTAAGAACAGGGAGATCTGAACGGAACACTGGGATTGATTTCCCCAACCGATATTCCATGTAATTTTGGATACAGAAACACAGCAGCACAACTGGTAATCTCCAAACCTTTTATTCCATTTACATGGGTAACAAAGAGTGGTAAAACAGAATGACTTTTCGGGTTAGGCCCCCCTTACTCATGTTCAAGCAGTGTATACAACCATTCACCTCCCTTAAGTACCTATACACAGGTGAGACCACACCTCTTTAATTAGCACTCTACATACCTTTTGGTCATTTACCTTTGTATATACTGACCCCTAGTGGTCTACACCTGAACATCTTTATTTTTCAAATAAAGAAATTACTTTATAAATCTAAAAACACATCTACACAGATATGAAATACAGCAGATCTAGTAAACATATTCAATCAAAGACAATGCACAATATATCACATAACAATATACGATTTCACCCAGGGATAAGCCTTTATATAAATACACTCAAATCAATTTCCCTATTCATACCCTTGGGAATTAATGTCTCTAGTTCATTTATCCAAAAGGCTTCACTCCTCTTAAGGAATAATTCCCTATTGCCTCCTCTTCTAGGTATGGGTACATAAACAATAATTTGAAACCTCAACTGTGAGATAGTATGACCTTTTTTCAAAAAGTGATGTGCAAAAGGGGCATTAAGGTCATTGGTCCTAATATTAGATTTATGTTCAAGGATTCTATCTATATTGGTGAGACGACCCAACGGGTCAGGCATAGAATCTTTCAACATAAATCTAACATTAGGACCAATGACCTTAATGCCACTGTTGCACATCACTTTTTGAAAAAAGGTCATACTATCTCACAGTTGAGGTTTCAAATTATTGATTATGTACTCATTCCTAGAAGAGGAGGCAATAGGGAATTATTCCTTAAGAGGCGTGAAGCCTTTTGGATAAAAAAACTAGAGTCATTCATTCCCAAGGGTATAAATAGGGAAATTGATTTGTACTTCTCTGCCAACCTCCTGTGACGAAAGGCAAAGAATGACTGGGGGGATGAGAGAAGTGGGAGGAGTATTTAAGCCTTTGGCTGGGGTGTCTTTGCCTCCTCCTGGTGGCCAGGTTCTGTATTCCCACAAGTAAGGAATGAAGCCGTGGACTCTCCTCATATTAAGAAGGAAAACGAAATTTATGCTTACCTGATAAATATATTTCTTTCTTGACACGGAGAGTCCACGGATCATCTAATTACTATTGGGAATATCACTCCTGCCCAGCAGGAGGCAGCAAAGAGCACCACAGCAAAGGTGTTAAATATCTCCTCCCTTCCCTTCAACTCCAGTCATTCAATCGAAGTAAAGGAGAGAAAGGAAGTAACAAGGTGCAGAGGTGCCTGAGGTTTATATATGACAAAAAACCTGTCTTAAAAAACAGGGCAGGCCGTGGACTCACCGTGTCAAGAAAGAAATTAATCAGGTAAGCATAAATTTTGTTTTCTTTCTAATGACATGGCGAGTCCACGGATCATCTAATTACTATTGGGAATCAATACCCAAGCTAAAGGACACAGATAAGGGAGGGACAAGACAGGGAACCTAAATAGAAGGCACCACTGCTTGAAGAACCTTTCTCCCAAAAGAAGCCTCAGCCGAGACACAAGTATCAAATTTTTTAACATTTTGAAAAAGTGTGAAGAGAGGACCAAGTTGCAGCCTTGCAAATCTGTTCCACAGAAGCTTCATTTTTTAATGCCCAGGAAGAGGAAACAGCCCTCGTAGAATGAGCCGTGACCCTCTCTGGAGGCTGCTGTCCAGCAGTTTCATAAGCCAAGCGAATGATACTCCTCAGCCAAAAAGAAAGAGAAGTAGCTGTAGCTTTCAGCCCCTTACATTTCCCAGAAAACACCCCAAACAGAGTAAGTAGAATTAAAAAAAAAAAAAAAAGCTTTATTGAATGAACACAAACAAGCTTATAAAGAGAGCATTATACAGGAGTTTACATTCAATGTAGTTGCACTATCATTACAACCGACAGTGTATATTATTCAGTTACTCCTAAAGTAAACATATCGTTCATTATTATCATTCTACAGCTTGATGGTAAACAACACAACCTTGAATATTAGCAAATGATTCTGTTATAAATCTACCTGGATATTCATTCATACCCAGGATTATTTAAGTGCCTATGAACAGGCACTTTTTAACAAGGTGAAGGTCCAAAATCACCCCGTTTCTGCAGTAAGGAAAATTGGAGAGGAGTGCAACATATTGTAAGATAAAAAGTATAGAAAGGAACCAATAGAAAGGAGAAAAAGAGGAGAGAGGAGAATAGAAAAAAAAGGGGGGGGGGAGGGAAAGTGGGATCATCATTTGGGGGGGAAGGGGAATTAGGGGGGTGAAGCATTCATGTGTGCTATCCATGCTGCTGTATTGGTGCACAAACCCCCACTATGAAACTATACCAGGAGCCCCAACGGGTGCGTGTCTATGTTTGTACCTCCAGGAGACAGAAAATCAGGGTAAGGGCATTCTTCCCCCTACCGACAGATATGGTCAAAGGCCTCTACCCTCCCATATTAAAGTCATGTGCTCATGGGTTGCTATTTTCCCTGTTTTAAAATAGTGGTACCTCTCCAGATTAAGCAAGTCTCCTCCATTGCCTATAAGTAGAATTTTAATGCACGCATCACAGGTTGTGCAACAGACGTTCCTTATGAGAAGATGGGTTAGGACATAAAGAAGGAACAACAATTTCCTGATTAATGTTCCTATCCGAAACCACCTTAGGGAGAAATCCTAACTTAGTACGCAAAACTACCTTATCCGAATGGAAAATAAGGTAAGGCGACTCAAACTGCAACGCCAAGAGCTCTGAGACTCTACAAGCAGATGAAATAGCAACAAGAAAGAAAAGCTTCCCAGATAACATTTTAATATCTAAGGAATGCATAGGCTCAAATGGAGCCTGCTGAAGAACTTTAAGAACAAGGTTAAGACTCCAGGGAGGAGCAACAGGTTTGAACACAGGTCTGATTCTGACCAAGGCCTGACAGAACGATTGCACATCTGGTACATCCGCCAGACGTTTATGTAACAAAATAGACAAGGCAGATATTTGACCCTTCAAAGAGCTTGCAGATAAACCCTTCTCCAAAACCTCTTGGAGAAAAGACAGAATTCTAGGAATCAGAATTCTACTCCAAGAGTAGCCTCTGGATTCACACCAATACAGATATTTACGCCATATATTGTAGTAAATCTTCCTGGTAACAGGCTTACGAGCCTGAAACATGGTCTCATTGACCGACTCAGAAAACCCCCGCTTAGACAAGATTAAGCGTTCAATCTCCAAGAAGTCAGTTTGAGAGAAACGAGATTTGGATGAAGGAAGGGTCTTTGAAGTAGAAGGTCCTTTCTCAATGGAAGTCTCCAAGGTGGGAGAGATGACATCTCCACTAGGTCTGCATACCAGATCCTGCTAGGTCACGCCGGTGCAATGAGGATCACCGGCGCCCCCCCCTTCTTTGATTTGAGCAATGACCCGAGGAAGGAGAGCAAACGGAGGAAATAGGTATGCTAGACTGAAATTCCAAGAGACTGCTAGAGCATCTATCAGTACAGCCTGAGGATCCCTTGACCTCGACCCCGTACCTCGGGAGCTTGGCATTCCGACGAGATGCCATGAGATCCAGTTCCGGCTGTCCCCATTTGAGAATCAAGTTGGAAAACACTTCCGGATGGAGGTCCCACTCCCCCGGGTGAAAGGTATGTCTGCTCAGAAAATCCGCTTCCCAATTGTCCACTCCAGGAATGTGGATTGCAGATAGACAGCAGTTGTGGGACTCCGTCCACTGAATAATCTTGGCTACCATGGCCAAGGAACTCCGAGTTCCTCCCTGATGATTGACGTAAACCACTGAGGTTATGTTGTCCGATTGGAACTTGATAAACCGAGCCGAAGCTAACTGAGGCCAGGCCAGGAGAGCATTGAAGATTGCCCTCAGCTCCAGAATGTTTATGGGGAGAACAGACTCCTTCCGAGTCCAAGTCCCCTGAGCCTTTAGAGAGCCCCAGACTGCTCCCCATCCCAGCAGGCTGGCATCCCTTGTCACAATCACCCAGGTGGGGCTGCAAAAGCAGGTTCCCTGAGAGAGATGATCCTGAGACAACCACCAAATAAGAGAATGCCTGAGCATGCATAACTGCAGAGGTCTGAGGTGGAAACGGGCAAACGGAATGATGTCCATGGCAGCTACCATCAGACCGATCACCTCCATACATTGAGCCACCGACAGCCGAGGAGAGGACTGAAGCCTCAGACAAGAATCGAGAATCTTTGATTTTCTGACCTCTGTCAGAAATATTTTCATCGATAGGGAATCTATTATGGTTTCCAAGAAAACTACCCTTGTAGCTGGAATTAAGGAACGCTTTCCCAAATTCACCTTTCATCCGTGAGCGCGCAGGAAAGATAACATCTCCATGTGGGAGTTCGCTTGTTGAAAGGATGGCGCCTGCACCAGAGAAGGTGCCACACTGAAATGCCCCGCAAACTGAGCACTGCCAACAGGGATCCCAGGACTTTTGAAAAAATTCTGGGAGCTGTGGCAAGGCGGAATGGAAGAGCCACAAACTGGAAGTGTTTGTTTAGAAATGCAAACCTCAGAAACTTGTGATGATCCCTGTGGGTGGGAACATGCGGATACGTGTCATTTAAATCTACTGTTGTCATAAATTGACCCTCTTGAACCAAGGGAAGAGTGGAACAGGAACTATCACTCCCTGGTCGGAAAGATCTTGAACACAGTGTAAGAACGCCTCTCTTTCTATCTGGTCTACAGATAATCTTGAGAGAAGAATCCTGCCCCTGGGAGGAACAGTTTTGAACTCTAGTTTGTATCCCTGGGATACGATGTCCACCGTCCAGGGATCCTGAACATCCCGAACCCAAGCCTGAGCAAAGGAGGACAGTCTGCCCCCCACAAGATCTGGTCCCGGATCGGGGACAGACCCTTCATGCTGACTTTGAATCATTGACGGGCTTCTTGGATTGCTTTCCCTTGTTCCACGACTGGTTGGACATCCAGGAAGGCTTGGACTATTCTTGTTTTGTAGAGGGAGAGGAAGGCTTACCCTTGAAGTTTCGAAAGGAACGAAAATTACTCTGACGTCCCTTCTGCTTATTCCTCTTATCCTGAGGGAGGAAATGACCCTTTCCTCCCGTAATGTCGGAAATTATCTCAGCCAGACCCGGCCCAAACAAGGTCTTACCCTTGTAGGGAATCGCTAAAAGCTTAGACTTAGATGACACATCCGCAGACCATGATTTTAACCATAAGGCTCTGCGAGTCAATACGGCAAAACCAGAAATGTTTGCTCCTAGCTTAATAACCTGTAGGGAAGCATCCATAATAAAAGAATTGGCCAACTTAAGGGCCTTGATCCTATCCTGGATCTTGTCGAGGGGAGTGTGTCTGTCTGAATAGAATCAGACAACGCATCAAACCAGTATGCTGCCGCATTAGTGACGGTAGCAATACACACCGCAGGTTGCCATTGTAAACCCTGGTGAACATACATCTTTTTGAGCAATCTCTCCAGCTTCTTATCCATAGGATCTTTAAAGGAACAACTATCCTCTATGGGAATAGTGGTCCTCTTAGCTAAAGTGAAAATTGCCCCTTCCACCTTGGGGACCGATTGCCAAGACTCCATGATAGAGTCAGCAATAGGAAACATCTTTTTAAAAATAGGGGCTGGAGAAAAAGGAATACCCAGTCTCTCCCATTCCTTAGCAATAATCTCTGTAGCTCCACCATGGAAGGTACATCAAAATACTTGTTTAGCTTGCAAGACTTAGGATTGACTACGACCGTGGTGTCGGAGTCGTCCAAGGTAGCCAAAACCTCCTTAAAGGGACAGTCAAGTATAAAGTAAAACAGGGGTGTCAAACTCAAATTCATCGGGGGCCACATCAGCAGTTTGGTCACCCTCAAAGGGCCTCAAAGGGCCGGTTGTATAGGACTATGTGTCCACTCTTTATTATCATAATAAATTATTGTCACTGCATTCAATTATTACTGTTTTTTCTAATAATGTGTAAGTAATAACTAGCTCTGAAAGCAGAAACATAGTCAGAATAATGGCAAGTAGATATTCAAATGTACAATAATTGTACAATTTATTGAAAAATTATTTTTGGTAACAGACAGTAATTTTTTTTTAAACATACAAATATTGCCAAACACTGTTTATTACACATATGGCAAACACAAGGCATTAAACTTTTTTTTTTTTTTTTAACTTTTCTGACTAGATGGCTGACATCGTTTTCCTGAGGTCAGTACATCGATGTCTGGCGTTAGGTCTTGTGCTGTAGCAATCCGCAAAACAGCATGGAGGTTATCATCAGTGATGCGTGATCTGTGGTTGGTCTTGTTCAGATTCATGACTGAAAACATCTGTTCACATAGATAGGTGCTCCCAAACATGGACAGAACACGTGCAGCTTGAAGTCGGAGCTGTGGCATCAAAGCAGGGGGGAGGAGACGGTAAAAGTCGTCGACTGTCGCATCCTGGAACTTCGCTTTCAGGCTGCTGTTGCTATGAAGTTCTATTAATTCCGTTTGAAGGTGATGTGGTGCACTGTCAACATCGATGTTGAAGGGATTGGCAAAGCTGGTAAAGGTTAAGTTTTGTTCTTTAAAGTCAGAAAAGCGTCGATTGAATTCATCAATCAGCCGATTCACTTTGGTACCCAATCGAGCACATGAAAAAGTACCTGGGAATGACGTTGAGATGCTCTGGCAGATAGGAAAGTGGGCAAGACTGTCTTTTTCAAGCTGTGACTTCCATAGGCGCAGTTTCTCCTGGAAAGCTGTTATTGCCTCATACATTGAGGTTATGACTTGTTTGCGGCCCTGCAGCCTCAGATTCAGTTGGGCGAGATGCTCTGTTATGTCACACAACATGGCAAAATCGCACAGCCAGTTTGGATCTGACAGTTCTGACAAGGGCTTCCCTTTACTTTGCATAAAAAGAGTAATTTCTTCCAAAAGCTCAAAAAATCTCTTGAGAACGGTGCTCCTACTCAGCCACCTTACTTCTGTATGGTATGGCACATCTGTATGTTCCATGCCCACCTCCTTCAAAAATTGTTGGAACTGACGATGATTCAGACCCCGTGCATGCAGAAAATTCACTGTTTTCGTGACTGTGGACATTATGTTATCCAGTTGCAGAACCTTGCCACACAGAGCTTCTTGGTGGATAATGCAGTGATAAGTTATCAGCGGCGTGTGGCAATTACTTTGTTTCATTTTCTCTTTTAACAGTCCAACCAAGCCATTTCTCTCTCCACACATTGCTGGAGCGCCATCAGTAGTAAGTCCCACCAACTTTTCCCAAGGTAATTTCATTTTATTTACGGATTCATCCACTGCATTGAAGATGTCCCTCCCAGTTGTTGTCCCATACATGGCGACCACATCCAAGAGCTCCTCACTGACAGACAAGTCTTCCTTCACACCTCTTACAAAAATAGCTAGATGAGCTGTATCAGTATTGTCAGTGCTTTCATCAACAGCTAATGAAAATGCCAGATAACTGCATGCCTCTTCAGCCAACTTTCTTTTAAGATTACAGGCTAGGTCCCTGACTCGGTCTGTGATGGTGTTTCTTGACAAGCTGACATTGTTAAAAGCCTGTCTCTGCTCAGGGCACACCTGTTCACATACCTTCAGCATACACTGCTTTACAAATGCACCTTCTGAAAAGCACTTTGAAGCTCGCGCAATTTCTTCAGCCACAAGATAGCTGGCTTTCACTGCTGCATCATTTTTTGCTGTCATTTTTGCAAAAAACATAATTTATGTAAGAACTTACCTGATAAATTCATTTCTTTCATATTAGCAAGAGTCCATGAGCTAGTGACGTATGGGATATACATTCCTACCAGGAGGGGCAAAGTTTCCCAAACCTCAAAATGCCTATAAATACACCCCTCACCACACCCACAAATCAGTTTAACGAATAGCCAAGAAGTGGGGTGATAAGAAAAAAGTGCGAAAGCATAAAAAATAAGGAATTGGAATAATTGTGCTTTATACAAAAAAATCATAACCACCACAAAAAAGGGTGGGCCTCATGGACTCTTGTTAATATGAAGAAATGAATTATCAGGTAAGTTCTTACATAAATTATGTTTTTCTTTCATGTAATTAACAAGAGTCCATGAGCTAGTGACGTATGGGATAATGACTACCCAAGATGTGATCTTTCCACACAAGAGTCACTAGAGAGGGAGGGATAAAATAAAGACAGCCAATTCCTGCTGAAAATAATCCACACCCAAAATAAAAGTTTAACAAAAAACATAAGCAGAAGATTCAAACTGAAACCGCTGCCTGAAGAACTTTTCTACCAAAAACTGCTTCAGAAGAAGAAAATACATCAAAATGGTTAGAATTTAGTAAAAGTATGCAAAGAGGGACCAAGTTGCTGCTTTTGCAGATCTGGTCCAACCGAAGCTTCATTCCTAAACGCCCAGGAAGTAGATACTGACCTAGTAGAATGAGCTGTAATTCTTTGAGGCGGAAGTTTTACCCGACTCAACATAGGCAAGATGAATTAAAGATTTCAACCAAGATGCAAAGAAATGGCAGAAGCTTTCTGCCTTTCCTAGAACCGGAAAAGATAACAAATAGACTAGAAGTCTTACGGAAAGATTTCGTAGCTTCAACATAATATTTCAAAGCTCTAACAACATCCAAAGAATGCAATGATTTCTCCTTAGAATTCTTAGGATTAGGGACATAATGAAGGAACCACAATTTCTCTACTAATGTTGTTGGAATTCACAACTTTAGGTAAAAATTCAAAAGAAGTTCGCAACACCGCCTTATCCTGATGAAAAATCAGAAAAGGAGACTCACAACGAAAGAGCAGATAATTCAGAAACTCTTCTAGCAGAAGAGATGGCCAAAAAGGAACAAACTTTCCAAGAAGTAATTTAATGTCCAATGAATGCATAGGTTCAAACGGAGGAGCTTGAAGAGCTCCCAGAACCAAATTCAAACTCCAAGGAGGAGAAATTGACTTAATGACAGGTTTTATACGAACCAAAGCTTGTACAAAACAATGAATATCAGGAAGATTAGCAATCTTTCTGTGAAAAAGAACAGAAAGAGCAGAGATTTGTCCTTTCAAGTTACTTGCAGACAAACCTTTATCAAACCATCCTGAAGAAACTGTAAAATTCTCGGAATTCTAAAAGAATACCAGGAAAAAATGATGAGAAAGACACCAAGAAATATAAGTCTTCCAGACTCTATAATATATCTCCTAGATACAGATTTACGAGCCTGTAACATAGTATTAATCACAGAGTCAGAGAAACCTCTTTGACCTAAGAATCAAGCGTTCAATCTCCATACCTTTAAATTTAAGGATTTGAGATCCTGATGGAAAAAAGGACCTTGTGACAGAAGGTCTGGTCTTAACGGAAGAGTCCACGGTTGGCAAGAAGCCATCCGGACAAGATCCGCATACCAAAACCTGTGAGGCCATGCTGGAGCTACCAGCAGAACAAACGAGCATTCCTTCAGAATCTTGGAGATCACTCTTGGAAGAAGAACTAGAGGCGGAAAGATATAGGCAGGATGATACTTCCAAGGAAGTGACAATGCATCCACTGCTTCCGCTTGAGGATCCCTGGATCTGGACAGATACCTGGGAAGTTTTCTTGTTTAGATGAGAGGCCATCAGATCTATTTCTGGAAGTCCCCACATTTGAAACAATCTGAGAAATTACCTCTGGGTGAAGAGACCATTCGCCCGGATGCAACGTTTGGCGACAGATAATCCGCTTCCAATTGTCTATGCCTGGATATGGACCGCAGAAACTAGACAGGAGCTGGATTCCGCCCAAACCAGAATTCGAGATACTTCTTTCATAGCTAGAGGACTGTGAGTCCCTCCTTGATGATTGATGTATGCCACAGATGTGACATTGTCTGTCTGAAAACAAATGAAACGATTCTCTCTTTAGAAGAGGCCAAGACTGAAGAGCTCTGAAAATTGCACGGAGTTCCAAAATATTGATCGGTAATCTCACCTCCTGAGATTCCCAAACCCCTTGTGCCGTCAGAGACCCCCACACAGCTCCCCAACCATTAAGACTTGCATCTGTTGAAATTACAGTCCAGGTCGGAAGAACAAAAGAAGCCCCCTGAACTAAATGATGGTGATCTGTCCACCACGTCAGAGAGTGTCGTACAATCGGTTTTAAAGATATTAATTGAGATATCTTTGTGTAATCCCTGCACCATTGGTTCAGCATACAGAGCTGAAGAGGTCGCATGTGAAAACGAGCAAAGGGGATCGCGTCCGATGCAGCAGTCATAAGACCTAGAATTTCCATGCATAAGGCTACCGAAGGGAATGATTGTGACTGAAGGTTTCGACAAGCTGATATCAATTTTAGACGTCTCTTGTCTGTCAAAGATAGAGCCATGGACACTGAATCTATCTGGAAACCCAAAAAGGTTTGTCTGAGGAATCAATTAACTTTTTAGTGAATTGATCCTCCAACCATGATCTTGAAGAAACAACACAAGTCGATTCGTATGAGATCTGCTAAATGTGAAGACTGAGCAAGTACCAAGATATCGTCCAAATAAGGAAATACCACAATACCCTGTTCTCTGATTACAGACAGAAGGGCACCGAGAACCTTTGTAAAAATTCTTGGAACTGTTGCTAGGCCAAACGGCAGAGCCACAAACTGGTAATGCTTGTCTAGGAAAGAGAATCTCAGAAACTGATAGTGATCTGGATGAATCGGAATATGCAGATATGCATCCTGTAAATCTATTGTGACATATAATGCCCTTGCTGAACAAAAGGCAGGATAGTCCTTACAGCTACCATTTTGAATGTTGGTATCCTTACATAACGATTCAATATTTTTTAATCCAGAACTGGTCTGAAGGAATTCTCCTTCTTTGGTACAATGAAGAGATTTGAATAAAACCCCAGCCCCTGTTCCAGAACTGGAACTGGCATAATTACTCCAGCCAACTCTAGATCTGAAACACATTTCAGAAATGCTTGAGCCTTCGCTGGATTTACTGGGACATGGGAAAGAAAAAATCTTTTGCAGGAGGTCTTATCTTGAAACCAATTCTGTACCCTTCTGAAACAATGTTCTGAATCCAAAGATTGTGAACGGAATTGATCCAAATTTCTTTGAAAAAACGTAATCTGCCCCCTACCAGCTGAGCTGGAATGAGGGCCGCACCTTCATGTGGACTTAGGAGCTGGCTTTGATTTCTAAAAGGCTTGGATTTATTCCAGACTGGAGATGGTTTCCAAACTGATACGCTCCCGAGGATGAAGGATCAGGCTTTTGTTCCTTGTTGTGACGAAAGGAACGAAAACGATTATTAGACCTGAATTTACCTTTAGACTTTTTATCCTGTGGTAAAAAAGTTCCTTTCCCTCCAGTAACAGTTGAGATAATAGAATCCAACTGAGAACCAAATAATTTATTACCCTGGAAAGAAAGGGAAAGCAGAGTAGACTTAGAAGACATATCAGCATTCCAAGTTTTAAGCCATAAAGCTCTTCTAGCTAAAATAGCTAGAGACATATACCTGACATCAACTCTAATGATATCAAAGATGGCATTACAAATAAATTATTAGCATGTGAAGCAGAATAATAATGCTATGAGAATTATGATCTGTTACTTGTTGCGCTAAAGCTTCCAACCAAAAAGTTGAAGCTGCAGCAACATCCGCCAAAGATATAGCAGGTCTAAGAAGATTACCTGAACACAATAAGCTTTTCTTAGAAAGGATTCAATTTTCCTATCTAAAGGATCCTTAAAGGAAGTACCATCTGCCGTAGGAATAGTAGTACGCTTAGCAAGAGTAGAGACAGCCCCATCAACCTTAGGGATTTTGTCCCAAAATTCTAATCTGTCAGATGGCACAGGATATAATTGCTTAAAACGTTTAGAAGGAGTAAATGAATTACCCAAATTATTCCATTCCCTGGAAATTACTTCAGAAATAGCACCAGGAACAGGAAAAACTTCTGGAATAACTACAGGAGATTTAAAAACCTTATCTAAACGTTAGATTTAGTATCAAGAGGACCAGAATCCTCAATTTCTAATGCAATTAGGACTTCTTTAAGTAAAGAACGAATAAATTCCATTTTAAATAAATATGAAGATTTATCAGCATCAACCTCTGAGACAGAATCCTCTGAACCAGAAGAACCACTATCAGAATGATGATGTTCATTTAAAAATTCATCTTAACAATGAGAAGTTTTAAAAGACTTTTTATGTTTACTAGAAGGAGAAATAACAGACATAGCCTTCTTAATGGATTTAGAAACAAAATCTCTTATGTTATCAGGAACACTCTGAGTATTAGATGTTGACGGAACAGCAACAGGTAATGAAACTTTACTAAAGGAAATATTATCTGCATTAGCAAGTTTGTCATGACATTCAACACAAACAACAGCTGGAGGAATAGCTACCAAAAGTTTACAGCAGATACACTTAGCTTTGGTAGCTCCAGCACCAGGCAGCGATTTTCCAAAAGTATCTTCTGATTCAGTTGCAACGTGGGACATCTTGCAATATGTAATAGAAAAAACAACATATAAAGCAAAATAATCAAATTCCTTAAATGACAGTTTCAGGAATGGGAAAAAATGCCAGTGAACAAGCTTCTAGCAACCAGAAACAATAAATAATGAGACTTAAATAATGTGGAGACAAAAGTGACGCCCATATTTTTTTAGCTCCAAATAAGACGCCCACATTATTTGGCGCCTAAATGCTTTTGGCGCCAAAAATGACGCCACATCCGAACGCCGACACTTTTGCCGCAAAAGAACGGAAATGACGCAACTTCCGGCGACACGTATGACGCCGGAAACAGAAAAAAATTTTGCGCCAAAAAAGTCCGCGCCAAGAATGATGCAATAAAATGAAGCATTTTCAGCCCCGCGAGCCTAACAGCCCACAGGGAAAAAGTCAAATTTTAAGGTAAGAAAAAAATGATTGATTCAAATGCATTATCCCAAATATGAAACTGACTGTCTGAAATAAGGAATGTTGAACATCTGAGTCAAGGCAAATAAATGTTTGAATACATATATTTAGAACTTTATAAAAAAGTGCCCAACCATAGCTTAGAGTGTCACAGAAAATAAGACTTACTTACCCCAGGACACTCATCTACATGATGTAGAAAGCCAAACCAGTACTGAAACGAGAATCAGTAGAGGTAATGGTATATATAAGAGTATATCGTCGATCTGAAAAGGAGGTAAGAGATGAATCTCTACGACCGATAACAGAGAACCTATGAAATAGACCCCCGTAGAAGGAGATCATTGAATTCAAATAGGCAATACTCTCCTCACATCCCTCTGACATTCACTGCATGCTGAGAGGAAAACCGGGCTCCAACCTGCTGCGGAGCGCATATCAACGTAGAATCTAGCACAAACTTACTTCACCACCTCCATAGGAGGCAAAGTTTGTAAAACTGATTTGTGGGTGTGGTGAGGGGTGTATTTGTAGGCATTTTGAGGTTTGGGAAACTTTGCCCCTCCTGGTAGGAATGTATATCCCATACGTCACTAGCTCATGGACTC